>NW_028317830.1:420000-778125 GCF_062004578.1 Staurois parvus
AGAGTCGTTATTCTTCACCCTCCAGACGTGTCTGAGCAGAAAGGAGGAAGTGAGGACCAGGCACAGGAGACTGAGGGAGAATGGCAGAATGACACCTAGGAAGGTCATGGGCAAAAAGTAGGAAAAATTGACACTATAAATGGCTTTGGTAATAGGGACTTCATTTGTAATGTTCTCAGAAGACTGGATATTACTTTCTATATTCAAAGCCCAGATGGCCGGGACATTCACAATGAACACCCCAAGTGCTGTCAGGAACAGAAGCTGACTCAGGAAATTGGACACAATTCTCTTTATCCAGATGAAGAACCCATAGCTGAGATTGGTGATGCTGGTACAGTAATGAGCCGAGAGCCAGAAGGTCATCCAGTAGCCGTAATATGTCAGGAAGTAAGTTGATGCTCTCAAGAATGTGGATGCTTCACTAATGTATATGACTTCTGGAGAAAAGATATAGAACATTCCCTGTAGAAACAACACACACTGGAGGACAATATTCACCATTCCCTTAACCAGAAAGATCACATCGGTGGGAATCAACTTCTCCTTCTTCCTGATGCTGTCCAGGTTCCCCATCACAATACAAGTGTTAGAAGGTATTGCCAAGATGAGTCCCAAGACTGCAGAGACTAAAATGAAGAAGGTGTGTGGAGGCAACATGTTCAGGTTTGGTGTGTGAGCTCGGGACAGAGATGACGGCACACAACCGGGGAAAGCAGACAGAATGATGGATTTCAAGTTTGAACTATAATATTAATCTTCAGATTCAGCTCTCGGTTGACTTTGCATAAATGTGATGGATCTAATTTTAAATCCAACATGTAAAGTACTCATTACATCGTGTAAACGATCCTGAAATCATTTCCATTATATTTAACTACTTCAGGACAAGTGGTTGGTGGTACCTTACTGACCATTATGTAGAATCAGGAAGGTATTCCTGGTGATTGAGAAGAGCGCTGGGGGGACAATCGAGGATTTCCATGGACAGTTTTATCTTACAAGAATTATTTTCCTTGGCAGCCGATTGTGACTGAAGACGGATTTAGAACAGATCATAATATTGTCCATGTACAGTGCAAACTGTATCCTGTGCCTTGTCCCTCCTATCACAATAATGGAACTATTAACCGCTCTGCTTCTGCCACCCCCCTCTGCCAATCCCTCCACTGGCTCCACCCCCCTCTGTCATTCCCTCCACTGGCTCCCGATTGCCCAACGCATTAAATTCAAACTACTAAATCTGACATACAAAGCCGTTCATATCTCTGCCCCAAACTACCTCACCGACCTGATACCCAAATACCACCCAACCTGTAATCTTCGCTCCTCACAAGACCTCCTACTTTCTAGCTCCCTGGTCTGCACCTCCCACGCCCGACTGCAGGACTTCTCCAGGACTTCCCCCATCCTCTGGAACTCACTACCCAATCCATCAGACTGTCACCTACCCACCTCACCTTGAAAACCCATCTCTTCAGAGAAGCCTACCCCACCCTCACCTCACAACCGATCTCCTCCACTCCTCCTACCACTTCATCCCCCACAGCCACTTCCTTCTGTACCACAATCCCCTCCCTCCTAGATTGTAAGCTCGAAAGAGCAGGGCCCTCGATCCTCTCGTGTATTGTATCTGTATTGTCTCATGTCCTGTCCCCACTATAATGTACAGCGCTGAGCAAACCTTCTGCCGCTATATAAATCCTGTATAATAATTGGACAGCAGAACATCAAAAAATCGAAAGCAATGTATAGAAATAACGTGTTTGCATAGTGTAGGTAGGGGGTGGTAGAGAATAATTGGGGGTACTTGGGGTTTACTAGAGGTTATTGGGTGTTTTATAGAAAGGAATCCTTATTACAAATCAATTGCTTCCTCTGTGGTAAAATTCGATGATCACCATCCATACTCCATGTTTGTCTTAACGGACAGAGGGGGGCGCCAATCTCAGTGTAGAGGGTTAATAATTTATTGATAACAAAACATGAAAAAATTACTCACAAACGTAAGAAGTAATAAGGCGTGGTAAAATAATTCCTTTGGTGATCCATCAATCAGCCAGCGATGTGTTAATGGGTCCTGGTCATTCAGGATCAGCAGAGATGCAGCCGTCAGCTTTTTGAAAATGGTGCCAAAACCAGCGTGGACCGCAAGGAAGTCCGTACCCCAGTGGGTGACCAATGGCACAGCAGAGTACTGCTTCGCTCTATGGGGAGCTTCCTTCGCCTATCATCCTCTGCCTAGGACCCCTAGACTATGGACTTTTATGTCTTGTTTGTCATTTTTTCACCATATCGTTCATTTTTTGGTCTTATTATCATTGTATTTTTCTGTATACTTTTATTTCTTCTGTTTTATCCGCATTCGTCATTAACCATATTTAGATATTTACACGTGTGGTCCCCTCTCAGCGCCAATTTGTTCTTTTTATGCTTTTCTTATGGCTATCCAGAAAAGACTAAAGACCTCCAGGCCCTCAGCTGTTACTCTTGGGGTTTCCACCCTCAACAACATTTTCTTCAAAATCTCCTTCAATCTGCTAAAATTATTGTATCTCAATTGTCAGTAAAGGGTTAAACTGTGTCAGGTAAATAAACAAATTGAAAAAGATCAGAAATTTTAATTTTAGATCCATTACACTCTCAAGCACAGTGGCTAAGTGGTTAGCACTTCCACTTGGCAGTACTCAGGTCGTTGGTTCAAATCCCAACCATGGCACCACCTGTTTGGAGTTTGCATGTTCTCCCTGTGCCTGTGTGGGTTTCCTCTGGGTGCTCTGGTTTCCTCCCACACTCCAGAGACATGCTGGTAGGTTAATTGGCTCCTGTCTAAATTGTCCCTAGTATGTGTATGTATGAATGTGAGATAGGGACCTTAGATTGTACACCCCTTGAGAGTTAGGGACCTTAGATTGTATGCTCCTTGAGGGTTAGGGACCTTAGATTGTACGCCCCTTGAGGGTTAGGGACCTTAGATTGTACACCCCTTGAGGGTTAGGGACCTTAGATTGTATGCCCCTTGAGGGTTAGGGACCTTAGATTGTACACCCCTTGAGGGTTAGGGACCTTAGATTGTATGCCCCTTGAGGGTTAGGGACCTTAGATTGTACACCCCTTGAGGGTTAGGGACCTTAGATTGTATGCCCCTTGAGGGTTAGGGACCTTAGATTGTACACCCCTTGAGGGTTAGGGACCTTAGATTGTATGCCCCTTGAGGGTTAGGGACCTTAGATTGTACACCCCTTGAGGGTTAGGGACCTTAGATTGTATGCCCCTTGAGGGTTAGGGACCTTAGATTGTACACCCCTTGAGGGTTAGGGACCTTAGATTGTATGCCCCTTGAGGGTTAGGGACCTTAGATTGTACGCCCCTTGAGGGTTAGGGACCTTAGATTGTATGCCCCTTGAGGGTTAGGAAGTGATGTGAATGTACCTGTAATAAATAAATCAGAGTGGAGGAGCCAGAGACTTCACATTCTAGCCTGAAGTTCTTTTCAATGCTGATTATTATTATTTATATTATTATTATCATTATCAATAATTTTATTTCTGACATTATTTGTACATTTAAAAAAAAAAATAATTGAAAATATAACACACCAGGCAGCCAGTTTAGACAAAATAGTTAATTAAATTTCACCTTAGCAATCTGCAGGGAAATATTTTCCAGCAAATCGGTCATTTTGCAGTAAAACTGAGTTTGGTGAAATCCCTCTACTCACCCCTGGATGAAATGATTGGATTGATTGGATTGGAATTACAGAAATGTAAAATTTAAGTCCATTATACTCCCAAATCAGAGTAGAGGAGCCAGCGACTTCACATTCTAGACCAGGGGTGGGCAAACTTTTTGACTTGAGGGCCGCAATGGGTTCATATATTGGACCCGGGGGCCGGACTAGCTGCTGGTCGGCCCAGCCACTACCATGCCATCCATAGTAAGTATAGTAATATTCCCCCATAGTAAGCATAGTAATTCATCCCCCCTATAGTAATTCATCCCCCATAGTAATTCATCCCCCATATAGTAATTCATCCCCCATATAGTAATTCATCCCCCATATAGTAATTCATCCCCCATAGTAATTCATCCCCCATATAGTAATTCATCCCCCATATAGTAATTCATCCCCTCTATAGTAATTCATCCCCCATAGTAATTCATCCCCTCTATAGTAATTCATCCCCCATATAGTAATTCATCCCCCATATAGTAATTCATCCCCCATATAGTAATTCATCCCCCATATAGTAATTCATCCCCCATATAGTAATTCATCCCCCATATAGTAATTCATCCCCCATATAGTAATTCATCCCCCATAGTAATTCATCACCCATATAGTAATTCATCCCCCATATAGTAATTCATCCCCCATAGTAATTCATCCCCCATAGTAATTCATCACCCATATAGTAATTCATTCCCCATAGTAATTCATCCCCCATAGTAATTCATCCCCCATAGTAATTCATCCCCCATAGTAATTCATCCCCCCATATAGTAATTCATCCCCCATAGTAATTCATCCCCCATATAGTAATTCATCCCCCATAGTAATTCATCCCCCATATAGTAATTCATCCCCCATAGTAATTCATCCCCCATATAATAATTCATCCCCCATATAGTAATTCATCCCCCATAGTAATTCATCCCCCATATAGTAATTCATCCCCCATATTTTGCCAATTCACTTACCTTTGCTCCGCGCGTTCCTCTCGCCGTGTTTCCGCTCCGTTCCGGTCTTCAGGGCGGACTGTGAGAGGAGAGGAGTTCGTCACGCTGCCCCGCCTACATCCTGACAGCCAATGTTTGCCACGCTCCGCGGTCCGGATTAAAAGGTCCGCCGGACCGTAGTTTGCCCATTGCTGCTCTAGACGGGAGTTCTTTTCAATACTGATTTTTATTATTATTACTATTTTTATTGTTTATATTGTTAGTGCAGGGGCGGACTGACCATTTGGAAACTCAGGCACTGCCCGAGGGCCCGGGGTCAGTAGGTGGCCCCATGAGATGCCCCTGGTACCTTTTTCATAGGCTTTTCTGAGTTTGGGCAAGGACACAGGGGCCCCATGATCACCTATTGCCCGGGGGCCCCATGAGTTGTCAGTCCTCCCCTGTGTTAGTGCATTAAAAACATACAGTTGTGACCAAAATTATTCAACCCCCAATGCTGTAAAGGGGTTTAGGGACTATAGTGTACATTTGGAATTGTATTCAGAATCAAATCCTACAAGGACGTTGTAACTACCCAAATGCAACTAAAATGACATCAATTGTTTATGTAATACAGTAGTAAATGGTTCTTATGTGGTTTCTTCATTGCCACAATTATTCAACCCCTTAAAGACTACCACTCTGAAGAACAGAGGTTCATACAGGTGCTTTCCATCAGGTATTGAAAACACCTGTGGATGTCACCGAGCAGCAATCAAGCATAATAAGCACCAATTAGGCAGCTTTAAAATGACTGTGATACTCAGCTCCTTCTAGACATTTACTGGTGTGGTTACAAACATGGTGAAGGCAAGAGAATGGTCCAGGAAGACAAGAGAAGAGGTGATTTCTCTTCACAGGAAGGGCAATGGCTATAAGAAGATTGCAAAGATGTTAAACATACCAAGAGACACCTTAGGAAGCATCATTCGCAAATTCAAGGCAAAGGGCACTGTTGAAACGCTACCTGGTCGTGGCAGAAAGAAGATGCTGACTTCGACTGCTGTGCGCTACCTGAAGCGTAGAGTGGAGAGAAGTCCCCGTGTGACTGCTGAGGAACTGAGAAAAGATTTGTCAGATGTGGGTACAGAAGTTTCAGCCCAGACAATAAGACGCACACTGCGTAATGAAGGCCTCCGTGCCAGAACTCCCAGGCGTACCCCCTTGCTGTCTCCAAAGAATAAGAAGAGTCGACTGCAGTATGCCAAAAGCCATGTGGACAAACCACAAAAGTTGTGGGATAGTGTTCTGTGGACTGATGAAACAAAATTAGAACTGTTTGGGCCCATGGATCAACGCTATGTTTGGAGGAGGAAGAACAAGGCCTATGATGAAAAGAACACCTTGCCTACTGTGAAGCATGGTGGAGGGTCAATCATGCTTTGGGGCTGTTTTGCTTCTGCAGGTACAGGGAAGCTTCAGCGTGTGCAAGGTACCATGAATTCTCTTCAGTACCAGGAGATATTGGATGGAAACGTGATGCAGTCCGTCACACACCTGAGGCTTGGGAGACGTTGGACCTTTCAACAGGACAATGATCCCAAGCATACCTCCAAGTCCACTAGAGCATGGTTGCAGAGGAAAGGCTGGAACATTTTGGAGTGGCCATCGCAGTCACCAGACTTAAATCCGATTGAGAACCTCTGGTGGGACTTAAAGAAAGCAGTTGCAGTGCGCAAGCCTAAGAATGTGACTGAACTGGAGGCCTTTGCCCATGAAGAATGGGCGAAGATACCCGTAGATCGCTGCAAGACACTTGTGTCAAGCTATGCTTCACGTTTAAAAGCTGTTATAACTGTAAAAGGATGCTGTACTAAGTACTAAGATTGAATGTCACTTGGGGGTTGAATAAAACTGATAATGCTGTGAGCACAGAAAAGACATTTGTGGTTATTTCATTATAACTGTTATGTTATATTTGTCTGACCTACAAGTGCCTCTTTAATGTAAATGTAAGCAAGATGACTGAATGATCAAAAGCAATGTCAAACTGGCCAAAACACTCAATTTCAGTGGGGGTTGAATAATTTTGGTCACAACTGTATATCATTGGAAAATAAAACACACCAGGCAGCCAGTTTAGCCAAAATATTTAATCAAATTTCACCCTATTTTTCAGCAAACCAGTAATTTTGCAGGAAAACTAAGTTTGGTGAAATCCCTCCACTCATCTCTGTTTACCAGAACTTCAATGGATGAAATGATTGGAATGGACTAAAATTTCCCAGGCAGCTTGTTCAGTCCAAACGCATAGAGCAATATAACAGGTGAAGCGTAATGGATCGGGGTCATTGGTATTTTCATTATCTTTCAAGTTGATGAATTTTTAAAATTGATCTTTTATCTCCAGTCCCTTTCAGGGGGTTCCAAGGCCATGTAAATGGGATCAGATACGTACATGCGGGTTTATCAATGCTGCCTGAGAAATGAAAAAATAAACTATTGTTGAATACTTGCAAAGATTGGCTGAGTAGCAGGTATAGTCCTTAACTCTAGGATTATTATTATTATACACCAGGGGTATCCAAACTTTTTTCAAAGAGGGCCAGATTGGATGAAGTGAACATGGTGGAGGGCCGAACATTTTTCCGAACATTCTTTGAACCATTACAATTAAATGCAAATAAATTATTTTATGCCAAGTTAATTGCAAACGACATACTTTTCATTTCATAACATTAAGATCAACTGACAGCTGAGTTTTCACAATGTATTGAAAATAAATTTAAAAAAAACCTTACCTGCACTAATGTGAAGGGTGAAAAAGGTAGCTGGAGCTGAAGTCTCTGCTCGGCAGCCGGGAGGGGAAGAGAAACACACTTCACGCTGGAAGCCCGGCCCTGACGTCACCGCCCTCTGTCGCTCCCAGTGCGGCGCAGTCACGCATGCGCACTGCTCTCAAGCAGAAGACTGTCTGCCATAGAAGGGAGGGCCGTGGGAGGGCCACATTACACAGAGCAGGGGGGGCTGTTGGAGGGCCGTATTAAACCGACCCCCGGGCCGTAAATGGCCCGCGGGCCGGACTTTGGACATGCCTGTTATACAGGATTTATAGAGAGCCAACAGTGTGTGCTGCACTTTGCAAAATGAAGGTAGACAATATTTATGGTACTTATATTGTGCCGTCAATTTACTCAGCACTTTACACACATATATTGTACAATTGCATCACTTCCTAACCCTCAAGGAACATACAATCTAAGGCCCCTAACTCACATTCATACATACACATACTAGGGACAAATTAGACAGGAGCCAATTAACCTACCAGCATGTCTTTGGTATGTGAGAGGAAACCCACGCAGGCACAGGGAGAACGTGCAAACTCCAGGCAGGTGGTGCCGTGGTTGGGATTCAAACCCGCGACCCTAGTACTGCCAGGCGGAAGTGCTAACCATTTAGCCACTGTGCTGCCCAGGTAGACATTACAGTTACAACACAATTTGGTAGAAGAGGAAACAGAGGGCCTGACTCGTTAGAACTTACAATGTAGGAGGAAGGGGTTGAGTGACACAAAAGGTAATAGCTGTGGGGGATGGGCTGATGGTGGAATGAAAAGGGAGTTTACTAGTTAGTAGCAGGATAGGCTTCTTTAACGAGAAAGGTTTTTCAGGATAGTCTAAAGGTGGATAGATTAGGAGAAAGCCTACAGATTGGGGTAGGGAGTTCCATAGGATGGGGGAAACTCAGGAGAAGTCCTCAAGGTGAGCATGGGAGGAGGTGACACAGGAACTAGAGAGCAGAAGGTCCTGGGAGGATCGAAGAGAGCGGTTTGGTTTTAAGATTAAGAGATGGAAACGATCTTTGGATTAAGAGATGTCCAAGTGTCATAATTAGAGATGAGCGAATCGAAGTAGGCGAAGTGGAATTCGTTTCAAATATTGGAAAATTTTCGATTCGCGCCGAATCCGAAAAATAGCCTACTTCGGATGCGCGAATCGAAATTTTTCCTAAAATGGCGGCGACATGTGCGGCGACGGAGTGGGGATGTCTGGGAAGGCACGCAGACAAGGCGTGCTGACCCATAATTCATTCCTTAATGACATGTGATCGCATTAGCCAATCAGCAGCCAGCCAGCACTGTGTAATGGTCGAGCTATAAATGGCGGCCATTTTAGAATTCTTCATTTGCCTCCAGTCATTCAAGAGAGGCAGACCGCTCTGTATTAGGGACAGAGTTAGGGCCACAGAAACGTTACTTAGGGACAGAGAAGCATTACTCAGGGACACAGAATTGTTACTGAGGGCCACAGAATTGTTACTTAGGGCCACAGAAACGTTACTCAGGGACACAGAATTGTTACTGAGGGCCACAGAACCGTTACTTAGGGCCACAGAATTATTACTCAGGGACAGACACAGAATTGTTACTGAGGGACACAGAATTGTTACTGAGGGCCACAGAACCGTTACTTAGGGCCACAGAATTGTTACTCAGGGACAGATACAGAATTGTTACTCAGGGACAGACACAGAATTGTTACTGAGGGCCACAGAACCGTTACTTAGGGCCACAGAAACGCTACTCAGGGATACAGAATTGTTACTGAGGGCCACAGAACCGTTACTTAGGGCCACAGAAATGCTACTCAGGGACACAGAATTGTTACTGAGGGCCACAGAACCGTTACTTAGGGCCACAGAATTGTTACTCAGGGACAGACACAGAATTGTTACTGAGGGACACAGAATTGTTACTGAGGGCCACAGAACCGTTACTTAGGGCCACAGAAACGCTACTCAGGGACACAGAATTGTTACTGAGGGCCACAGAAACGTTACTTAGGGCCACAGAATTGTTACTCAGGGACAGACACAGAATTGTTACTGAGGGCCACAGAACCGTTACTTAGGGCCACAGAAACGCTACTCAGGGACACAGAATTGTTACTGAGGGCCACAGAACCGTTACTTAGGGCCACAGAATTGTTACTCAGGGACAGACACAGAATTGTTACTGAGGGACACAGAATTGTTACTGAGGGCCACAGAACCGTTACTTAGGGCCACAGAATTGTTACTCAGGGACAGACACAGAATTGTTACTCAGGAACAGACACAGAATTGTTACTGAGGGCCACAGAACCGTTACTTAGGGCCACAGAAACGCTACTCAGGGACACAGAATTGTTACTGAGGGCCACAGAACCGTTACTTAGGGCCACAGAAACGCTACTCAGTGACACAGAATTGTTACTGAGGGCCACAGAACCGTTACTTAGGGCCACAGAATTGTTACTCAGGGACAGACACAGAATTGTTACTCAGGGACACAGAATTGTTACTGAGGGCCACAGAACCGTTACTTAGGGCCACAGAAACGCTACTCAGGGACACAGAATTGTTACTGAGGGCCAAAGAAACGTTACTTAGGGCCACAGAATTGTTACTCAGGGACAGACACAGAATTGTTACTGAGGGACACAGAATTGTTACTGAGGGCCACAGAACCGTTACTTAGGGCCACAGAATTGTTACTCAGGGACAGACACAGAATTGTTACTGAGGGACACAGAATTGTTACTGAGGGCCACAGAACCGTTATTTAGGGCCACAGAAACGCTACTCAGGGACACAGAATTGTTACTGAGGGCCACAGAACCGTTACTTAGGGCCACAGAATTGTTACTCAGGGACAGACACAGAATTGTTACTGAGGGCCACAGAACCGTTACTTAGGGCCACATAATTGTTACTCAGGGATACAGAATTGTTACTGAGGGCCACAGAACCGTTACTTAGGGCCACAGAATTGTTACTCAGGGACAGACACAGAATTGTTACTGAGGGACACAGAATTGTTACTGAGGGCCACAGAACCGTTACTTAGGGCCACAGAATTATTACTCAGGGACACAGAATTGTTACTGAGGGCCACAGAACCGTTACTTAGGGCCACATAATTGTTACTCAGGGACAGACACAGAATTGTTACTGAGGGACACAGAATTGTTACTGAGGGCCACAGAACCGTTACTTAGGGCCACAGAAACGTTAGTTAGGGCCACAGAATTGTTACTCAAGGACAGACACAGAATTGTTACTGAGGGCCACAGAATTGTTACTGAGGGCCACAGAACCGTTACTTAGGGCCACAGAAACGTTACTCAGGGACACAGAATTGTTACTGAGGGACACAGAATTGTTACTCAGGGCCACAGAATTGTTACTCAGGGACAGACACAGAATTGTTACTCAGGGACACAGAATTGTTACTCAGGGACACAGAATTGTTACTCAGGGACACATAATCGTTGAATTAAAGAGTATGTCAGACAACACACAGAGGAGTGGCAGAGGAGGCAATGTTTTAGGAGCGAGCAGACGTGGCAGCAGAGGAAGGGGTCGAGGCAGCACTAGTCGCAGCCAGAGGCCAGTGCTCCCGGTGTCATCCAGCGGTCGTGTCTCCACCGAAACCCTGCCGTCATCGATTGGTTGGCTCGGTCGTCTTCCTCTTCCCAGGTCACCTCTGACACCTACAGCCAACGGTCGGTGGGTACGTCAGACACAACCGTTAGTTGGCATGGCCCGGGAGCAAGCCCACTGAAATCACGTGTCCTCTACCTGCCCCTGTCCTTTGCTGTTCCCTCACCAAGCGAAGTATCGCATGCTGTGGGCTCAGCCCCACTGTACAGTGAGGAAGAGCTAACAGAGGGCGGTCAGGAACGGGGGGAGACATCCGCCTTTTCAGCAGCCAGGCGAAGAAGTACTGGCGAGGAGAGTGGCTCGGTAGCCGGTCTAGAGACAGGTCTATCTCCTGACCCAGACGCAGCCGAGGGGGCTAGTAGTGAGGCGGAGACCCTACTTGATGATGAGGAGGTTGATCGCACTTGGCAGCCTCGTCGTCATCAGGTAATTTCTTCCGCATCATCAGGAGAAGAGGGTGCCAGCTTGGCAGCGAGCGAAACAGTCGGTGGGTTGCCCAGGAGGCAGCAGGGTCGCAGCAGTGTCAGTGGAGCCAAATGGCCACGGAGTAGAGCACCAGCTCCACTGCAGCCTACCACCACGGCCAGTAGTGGTGCCGGTGCACACGGAGGAAGTAGCAGTCAGCCAGTGAGGAGTAGCGGGGGCAAAGTTTCCTACTCGGAGGTGTGGCAATTTTTCGTCAAGCCGCCCGAGGAAGTAAACGTAGCCGTATGTCGACTATGTGGCCAGAAAGTCAAGCGTGGCCAGGGGGCCCATGTTGGGACTACAGCGTTGCGTCAGTATATGCAGCGTCGCCATTCGGTGGCCTGGGAAAACCGTGATAAAGATACGGCGGTTCTGCCTGCCCCAGCCTGGCTCCATTACCCGCTCCGTTACTTGCTCCGTCACCCGACGTCAATCGCCCTCTATCAGCCAGTCAAGGCTCCAACACCTCTGCTGAGGGGAGTTGTCGCTCGTTGGCATCTTCCGCTCGTTCAGATGCTCCTTCTCCTGCTACTCCTCTTCTCGGATTCCGTCAGCAGTCTTTCTTGGAATCCGTTTCCAAGAGACAACAGTTTGCGAGCACGCACCCGACGGTGCAAAAGCTGAACGTCCTCCTGTCCAAGTTGCTGGTGCTGCAGTCCCTCCCTTTCCAACTGGTGGACTCAGCACCTTTCCGAGAAATGATGGCTTGTGCCGCGCCGCGGTGGAGAGTGCCAAGCCGTCATTTCTTCGCCAAAAAGGCAGTGCCAGCCCTGCATTCACATGTAGAAGAGATGGTGGGCCAGTCTTTGAGCATGTCGGTCTCTGCCAAAGTGCACGGCAGCGCCGACGTGTGGAGCTGTAACTACGGTCAGGGACAGTACATGTCATTTACGGCCCACTGGGTGAACGTGGTGCCGGCACAGCCGCACCAGCAACTTGGACAGGTCACGACGCTTTTGCCTCCACGTTTGCACGTCCTTGGTCCAGCAAACATGTCCGCCTCTACCACCTCTTCTTCCGCCGTGTTCTCAGCCGCCACCCCCGTGCCAAGTCCCATTACCCGACCGGCATATCACATGTGCAGGGCGCAACGGTGTCACGCTGTGCTGCACCTGGTATGCCTTGGCGAACGTAGTCACACAGGGGAGGAACTTCTGAGTGTAATGAACAGAGAAATCGACAGATGGCTGTCTCCGCGCAAACTGAAAATCGGAACCATGTTGACCGACAACGGAAAGAACATGGTGTCTGCTCTGCGTCAAGGAAGGTTGTGCCATGCGCCATGCATGGCTCACGTGTTCAATCTGGTTGTCAAGCGGTTCCTAAAATCCACCATCCCACTGCAAGACATCCTTAAAATGTCACGTAAACTTTGCATGCATTTCAGCCATTCATACACCGCAAAGAACACCCTCCTTGAGCTGCAGCGGCAGAACGGAATTCCACAGCATCGCCTGATCTGCGACGTTGCAACAAGGTGGAATTCAACCCTACACATGTTAGACCGCCTTTACGAGCAGTGAAAGGCCATCACCGATTTCCTGATGTTACAAGCGGATAAAGGTACTCCCCTGTGTAACTTCGATGTCAGCCATTGGCAGCTCATGCGTGACACCTGCCGCTTGCTCAGGCCCTTTGAGGAGGCCACGCTATTCGTGAGTCGGCAGGACTATGGGATGAACAACGTCATTCCTCTGTTGCACGTCCTGGAACAAATGCTGTTAACAATGGCTGGTCAGGGTGCGGTAGACGTGGCGCACAGATCTCAACGCCACATGACCCCTGTGGGGGCAGGACAGGAAGAAGAGGAGGAGGTAGAGGAGGACATTTGTGCTCAGGAATTATTGAGTGAAATGGGTGGTTTTTCCACTCAGCGGACAGGAGTGGAGGAGCAGGAGCATCTGGTAGAGGAGGAGGAGGAGACAGAGGACCCAGACGCACCGTGGCAGTATGCTGTGGAGATGGAGGCAGGGAGTCCCTCGCATTCCTTGGCACAAATGGCCCATAGCATGCTCGGTTGCTTGCGTAGCGACAGCCGAATAATAACCATCAGACAGAGGGATGACTTTTGGCTGTCCACCTTGTTGGACCCTCGCTACCGTTCCAAAATGGTGGCCTTTTTCACACCTGCTGAGAGGGAGGCCAAAATTACGTACTATAAAAACCACCTATGTAGTCAGTTGGTCTCTGCCTTTCTGCGCCAACGTCCATCCTCAGACACTGTGGGCCCTGTGCGCTCACGTTCCGCTGCCATGGCAGCAGGGGAGGGGTGGGGTGGTAGGAGCAGTGGCAGCTCCACCAGCAGCGGCTGCCTCAGTCTGCAGTCGATGATGAGTAGCTTTCTTCACCAGCGCAGTGAGGAAACTACTAACCAGCCGCAGCAGCAGCAGCATCAGGTGGACCTGGAGCAGGACCTCAAACAACAGGCTTGGGCCTACTTGGACAGCACCCTGCCAACCGAGGTAGACAATCCCCTTGACTACTGGGCAACGAAACTTGACCTTTGGCCCCAACTAGCTGAATTTGCCCTTGAAAGGCTGTCATGCCCGGCCAGTAGCGTGGCATCGGAGCGCGTGTTTAGTGCGGCAGGAGGTATTGTAACTCCGCGGAGGACACGACTGTCCACCCAAAGTGTGGAGAGACTCACGTTTGTGAAAATGAATCAGGCGTGGATTAGTCTGGATTTCAAACCACCAGTTCCTGACACAACTGACTAAATCCGCCATGAATCATGCCACAAACATGTGCCACTTTCAGGTCTCCTCACACTGCTGCTGGTGTGTTTCATTTTGTCATAGGGTGCTGGCAGATTACGGGCCTCCCATAGCTGCTGCCAGGCCCCTAATCTGCCATGGGCCCCTGTACCGCCTCCTCACGCTGCTGCAAGGTCCACAGTGTGTCATGCCATGTGCCACTTTCAGGTCTCCTCACACTGCTGGTGTGTTTCATTTTGTCATAGGGTGCTGGCAGATTACGGGCCTCACATTGCTGCGGCCAGGCCCCTAATCTGCCATGGGCCCCTGTACCGCCTCCTCACGCTGCTGCCAGGTCCACAGTGTGTCATGGGTCCCTGTACCACCTCCCATTGCTGCTATCTCCAACGCCACACTCTGCCATGTGCCACTATCAGGTCTCCTCACACTGCTGCTGGGTTCCATTTTGTCATAGGTTGCTGGCAGATTACAGGCCTCCCATAGGTGCCGCCAGGCCCTAAATCTGCCATGGGCCCCCGTACCGCCTGGTCACGCTGCTGCTGGGCCCACAGTGTGACCTGGGTCCCTGTACCGCCTCCCATTGCTCCCACTCTGCCATGTGCCACTTTGAGGTCTCCTCACACTCCTGCGGTTTTCCATTTTGTCATAGGTTGCTGGCAGATTACAGGCCTCCCATAGGTGCCGCCAGGCCCCTAATCTGCCATGGGCCCCTGTACCGCCTCCTCACGCTGCTGCAAGGTCCACAGTGTGTCATGCCATGTGCCACTTTCAGGTCTCCTCACACTGCTGGTGTGTTTCATTTTGTCATAGGGTGCTGGCAGATTACGGGCCTCACATTGCTGCGGCCAGGCCCCTAATCTGCCATGGGCCCCTGTATCGCCTCCTCACGCTGCTGCCAGGTCCACAGTGTGTCATGGGACCCTGTACCACCTCCCATTGCTGCTATCTCCAACGCCACACTCTGCCATGTGCCACTATCAGGTCTCCTCACACTGCTGCTGGGTTCCATTTTGTCATAGGTTGCTGGCAGATTACAGGCCTCCCATAGGTGCCGCCAGGCCCCAAATCTGCCATGGGCCCCCGTACCGCCTGGTCACGCTGCTGCTGGGCCCACAGTGTGACCTGGGTCCCTGTACCGCCTCCCATTGCTCCCACTCTGCCATGTGCCACTTTGAGGTCTCCTCACACTCCTGCGGTTTTCCATTTTGTCATAGGTTGCTGGCAGATTACAGGCCTCCCATAGGTGCCGCCAGGCCCCAAATCTGCCATGGGCCCCCGTACCGCCTGGTCACGCTGCTGCTGGGTCCACAGTGTGACCTGGGTCCCTGTACCGCCTCCCATTGCTCCCACTCTGCCATGTGCCACTTTGAGGTCTCCTCACACTCCTGCGGTTTTCCATTTTGTCATAGGTTGCTGGCAGATTACAGGCCTCCCATAGGTGCCGCCAGGCCCCAAATCTGCCATGGGCCCCCGTACCGCCTGGTCACGCTGCTGCTGGGCCCACAGTGTGACCTGGGTCCCTGTACCGCCTCCCATTGCTCCCACTCTGCCATGTGCCACTTTGATGTCTCCTCACACTCCTGCGGTTTTCCATTTTGTCATAGGTTGCTGGCAGATTACAGGCCTCACATAGGTGCCGCCAGGCCGCAAATCTGCCATGGGCCCCCGGACCGCCTGGTCACGCTGCTGCTGGGCCCACAGTGTGACCTGGGTCCCTGTACCGCCTCCCATTGCTCCCACTCTGCCATGTGCCACTTTGAGGTCTCCTCACACTCCTGCGGTTTTCCATTTTGTCATAGGTTGCTGGCAGATTACAGGCCTCCCATAGGTGCCGCCAGGCCACAAATCTGCCATGGGCCCCCGTACCGCCTGGTCACGCTGCTGCTGGGTCCACAGTGTGACCTGGGTCCCTGTACCGCCTCCCATTGCTCCCACTCTGCCATGTGCCACTTTGAGGTCTCCTCACACTCCTGCGGTTTTCCATTTTGTCATAGGTTGCTGGCAGATTACAGGCCTCCCATAGGTGCTGCCAGGCCCCAAATCTGCCATGGGCCCCCGTACCGCCTGGTCACGCTGCTGCTGGGCCCACAGTGTGACCTGGGTCCCTGTACCGCCTCCCATTGCTCCCACTCTGCCATGTGCCACTTTGATGTCTCCTCACACTCCTGCGGTTTTCCATTTTGTCATAGGTTGCTGGCAGATTACAGGCCTCACATAGGTGCCGCCAGGCCGCAAATCTGCCATGGGCCCCCGGACCGCCTGGTCACGCTGCTGCTGGGCCCACAGTGTGACCTGGGTCCCTGTACCGCCTCCCATTGCTCCCACTCTGCCATGTGCCACTTTGAGGTCTCCTCACACTCCTGCGGTTTTCCATTTTGTCATAGGTTGCTGGCAGATTACAGGCCTCCCATAGGTGCTGCCAGGCCCCAAATCTGCCATGGGCCCCCGTACCGCCTGGTCACGCTGCTGCTGGGCCCACAGTGTGACCTGGGTCCCTGTACCGCCTCCCATTGCTCCCACTCTGCCATGTGCCACTTTGATGTCTCCTCACACTCCTGCGGTTTTCCATTTTGTCATAGGTTGCTGGCAGATTACAGGCCTCCCATAGGTGCCGCCAGGCCGCAAATCTGCCATGGGCCCCCGGACCGCCTGGTCACGCTGCTGCTGGGCCCACAGTGTGACCTGGGTCCCTGTACCGCCTCCCATTGCTCCCACTCTGCCATGTGCCACTTTGAGGTCTCCTCACACTCCTGCGGTTTTCCATTTTGTCATAGGTTGCTGGCAGATTACAGACCTCCCATAGGTGCCGCCAGGCCCCAAATCTGCCATGGGCCCCCGTACCGCCTGGTCACGCTGCTGCTGGGTCCACAGTGTGACCTGGGTCCCTGTACCGCCTCCCATTGCTCCCACTCTGCCATGTGCCACTTTGAGGTCTCCTCACACTCCTGCGGTTTTCCATTTTGTCATAGGTTGCAGGCAGATTACAGGCCTCCCATAGGTGCCGCCAGGCCCCAAATCGGCCATGGGCCCCCGTACCGCCTGGTCACGCTGCTGCTGGGCCCACAGTGTGACCTGGGTCCCTGTACCGCCTCCCATTGCTCCCACTCTGCCATGTGCCACTTTGAGGTCTCCTCACACTCCTGCGGTTTTCCATTTTGTCATAGGTTGCTGGCAGATTACAGGCCTCCCATAGGTGCCGCCAGGCCCCAAATCGGCCATGGGCCCCCGTACCGCCTGGTCACGCTGCTGCTGGGCCCACAGTGTGACCTGGGTCCCTGTACCGCCTCCCATTGCTCCCACTCTGCCATGTGCCACTTTGAGGTCTCCTCACACTCCTGCGGTTTTCCATTTTGTCATAGGTTGCTGGCAGATTACAGGCCTCCCATAGGTGCTGCCAGGCCCCAAATCTGCCATGGGCCCCCGTACCGCCTGGTCACGCTGCTGCTGGGTCCACAGTGTGACCTGAGTCCCTGTACCGCCTCCCATTGCTCCCACTCTGCCATGTGCCACTTTGAGGTCTCCTCACACTCCTGCGGTTTTCCATTTTGTCATAGGTTGCTGGCAGATTACAGGCCTCCCATAGGTGCTGCCAGGCCCCAAATCTGCCATGGGCCCCCGTACCGCCTGGTCACGCTGCTGCTGGGCCCACAGTGTGACCTGGGTCCCTGTACCGCCTCCCATTGCTCCCACTCTGCCATGTGCCACTTTGAGGTCTCCTCACACTCCTGCGGTTTTCCATTTTGTCATAGGTTGCTGGCAGATTACAGGCCTCCCATAGGTGCTGCCAGGCCCCTAATCTGCCATGGGCCCCCGTACCGCCTGGTCACGCTGCTGCTGGGTCCACAGTGTGACCTGGGTCCCTGTACCGCCTCCCATTGCTCCCACTCTGCCATGTGCCACTTTGAGGTCTCCTCACACTCCTGCGGTTTTCCATTTTGTCATAGGTTGCTGGCAGATTACAGGCCTCCCATAGGTGCCGCCAGGCCCCAAATCGGCCATGGGCCCCCGTACCGCCTGGTCACGCTGCTGCTGGGCCCACAGTGTGACCTGGGTCCCTGTACCGCCTCCCATTGCTCCCACTCTGCCATGTGCCACTTTGAGGTCTCCTCACACTCCTGCGGTTTTCCATTTTGTCATAGGTTGCTGGCAGATTACAGGCCTCCCATAGGTGCTGCCAGGCCCCAAATCTGCCATGGGCCCCCGTACCGCCTGGTCACGCTGCTGCTGGGCCCACAGTGTGACCTGGGTCCCTGTACCGCCTCCCATTGCTCCCACTCTGCCATGTGCCACTTTGATGTCTCCTCACACTCCTGCGGTTTTCCATTTTGTCATAGGTTGCTGGCAGATTACAGGCCTCCCATAGGTGCCGCCAGGCCCCAAATCTGCCATGGGCCCCCGTACCGCCTGGTCACGCTGCTGCTGGGTCCACAGTGTGATCTGGGTCCCTGTACCGCCTCCCATTGCTCCCACTCTGCCATGTGCCACTTTGAGGTCTCCTCACACTCCTGCGGTTTTCCATTTTGTCATAGGTTGCTGGCAGATTACAGGCCTCCCATAGGTGCCGCCAGGCCCCAAATCTGCCATGGGCCCCCGTACCGCCTGGTCACGCTGCTGCTGGGTCCACAGTGTGACCTGGGTCCCTGTACCGCCTCCCATTGCTCCCACTCTGCCATGTGCCACTTTGAGGTCTCCTCACACTCCTGCGGTTTTCCATTTTGTCATAGGTTGCTGGCAGATTACAGGCCTCCCATAGGTGCCGCCAGGCCCCAAATCGGCCAAGGGCCCCCGTACCGCCTGGTCACGCTGCTGCTGGGCCCACAGTGTGACCTGGGTCCCTGTACCGCCTCCCATTGCTCCCACTCTGCCATGTGCCACTTTGAGGTCTCCTCACACTCCTGCGGTTTTCCATTTTGTCATAGGTTGCTGGCAGATTACAGGCCTCCCATAGGTGCCGCCAGGCCCCAAATCTGCCATGGGCCCCCGTACCGCCTGGTCACGCTGCTGCTGGGCCCACAGTGTGACCTGGGTCCCTGTACCGCCTCCCATTGCTCCCACTCTGCCATGTGCCACTTTGATGTCTCCTCACACTCCTGCGGTTTTCCATTTTGTCATAGGTTGCTGGCAGATTACAGGCCTCCCATAGGTGCCGCCAGGCCGCAAATCTGCCATGGGCCCCCGGACCGCCTGGTCACGCTGCTGCTGGGCCCACAGTGTGACCTGGGTCCCTGTACCGCCTCCCATTGCTCCCACTCTGCCATGTGCCACTTTGAGGTCTCCTCACACTCCTGCGGTTTTCCATTTTGTCATAGGTTGCTGGCAGATTACAGGCCTCCCATAGGTGCCGCCAGGCCCAAATCTGCCATGGGCCCCCGTACCGCCTGGTCACGCTGCTGCTGGGTCCACAGTGTGACCTGGGTCCCTGTACCGCCTCCCATTGCTCCCACTCTGCCATGTGCCACTTTGAGGTCTCCTCACACTCCTGCGGTTTTCCATTTTGTCATAGGTTGCTGGCAGATTACAGGCCTCCCATAGGTGCCGCCAGGCCCCAAATCTGCCATGGGCCCCCGTACCGCCTGGTCACGCTGCTGCTGGGTCCACAGTGTGACCTGGGTCCCTGTACCGCCTCCCATTGCTCCCACTCTGCCATGTGCCACTTTGAGGTCTCCTCGCACTCCTGCGGTTTTCCATTTTGTCATAGGTTGCTGGCAGATTACAGGCCTCCCATAGGTGCCACCAGGCCCCAAATCGGCCATGGGCCCCCGTACCACCTGGTCACGCTGCTGCTGGGCCCACAGTGTGACCTGGGTCCCTGTACCGCCTCCCATTGCTCCCACTCTGCCATGTGCCACTTTGAGGTCTCCTCACACTCCTGCGGTTTTCCATTTTGTCATAGGTTGCTGGCAGATTACAGGCCTCCCATAGGTGCCGCCAGGCCCCAAATCGGCCATGGGCCCCCGTACCGCCTGGTCACGCTGCTGCTGGGCCCACAGTGTGACCTGGGTCCCTGTACCGCCTCCCATTGCTCCCACTCTGCCATGTGCCACTTTGAGGTCTCCTCACACTCCTGCGGTTTTCCATTTTGTCATAGGTTGCTGGCAGATTACAGGCCTCGCATAGGTGCCGCCAGGCCCCAAATCGGCCATGGGCCCCCGTACCGCCTGGTCACGCTGCTGCTGGGCCCACAGTGTGACCTGGGTCTTTGTACCGCCTCCCATTGCTCCCACTCTGCCATGTGCCACTTTGAGGTCTCCTCACACTCCTGCGGTTTTCCATTTTGTCATAGGTTGCTGGCAGATTACAGGCCTCCCATAGGTGCCGCCAGGCCCCAAATCTGCCATGGGCCCCCGTACCGCCTGGTCACGCTGCTGCTGGGTCCACAGTGTGACCTGGGTCCCTGTACCGCCTCCCATTGCTCCCACTCTGCCATGTGCCACTTTGAGGTCTCCTCACACTCCTGCGGTTTTCCATTTTGTCATAGGTTGCTGGCAGATTACAGGCCTCCCATAGGTGCCGCCAGGCCCCAAATCGGCCAAGGGCCCCCGTACCGCCTGGTCACGCTGCTGCTGGGCCCACAGTGTGACCTGGGTCCCTGTACCGCCTCCCATTGCTCCCACTCTGCCATGTGCCACTTTGAGGTCTCCTCACACTCCTGCGGTTTTCCATTTTGTCATAGGTTGCTGGCAGATTACAGGCCTCCCATAGGTGCCGCCAGGCCCCAAATCTGCCATGGGCCCCCGTACCGCCTGGTCACGCTGCTGCTGGGCCCACAGTGTGACCTGGGTCCCTGTACCGCCTCCCATTGCTCCCACTCTGCCATGTGCCACTTTGATGTCTCCTCACACTCCTGCGGTTTTCCATTTTGTCATAGGTTGCTGGCAGATTACAGGCCTCCCATAGGTGCCGCCAGGCCGCAAATCTGCCATGGGCCCCCGGACCGCCTGGTCACGCTGCTGCTGGGCCCACAGTGTGACCTGGGTCCCTGTACCGCCTCCCATTGCTCCCACTCTGCCATGTGCCACTTTGAGGTCTCCTCACACTCCTGCGGTTTTCCATTTTGTCATAGGTTGCTGGCAGATTACAGGCCTCCCATAGGTGCCGCCAGGCCCAAATCTGCCATGGGCCCCCGTACCGCCTGGTCACGCTGCTGCTGGGTCCACAGTGTGACCTGGGTCCCTGTACCGCCTCCCATTGCTCCCACTCTGCCATGTGCCACTTTGAGGTCTCCTCACACTCCTGCGGTTTTCCATTTTGTCATAGGTTGCTGGCAGATTACAGGCCTCCCATAGGTGCCGCCAGGCCCCAAATCTGCCATGGGCCCCCGTACCGCCTGGTCACGCTGCTGCTGGGTCCACAGTGTGACCTGGGTCCCTGTACCGCCTCCCATTGCTCCCACTCTGCCATGTGCCACTTTGAGGTCTCCTCGCACTCCTGCGGTTTTCCATTTTGTCATAGGTTGCTGGCAGATTACAGGCCTCCCATAGGTGCCACCAGGCCCCAAATCGGCCATGGGCCCCCGTACCGCCTGGTCACGCTGCTGCTGGGCCCACAGTGTGACCTGGGTCCCTGTACCGCCTCCCATTGCTCCCACTCTGCCATGTGCCACTTTGAGGTCTCCTCACACTCCTGCGGTTTTCCATTTTGTCATAGGTTGCTGGCAGATTACAGGCCTCCCATAGGTGCCGCCAGGCCCCAAATCGGCCATGGGCCCCCGTACCGCCTGGTCACGCTGCTGCTGGGCCCACAGTGTGACCTGGGTCCCTGTACCGCCTCCCATTGCTCCCACTCTGCCATGTGCCACTTTGAGGTCTCCTCACACTCCTGCGGTTTTCCATTTTGTCATAGGTTGCTGGCAGATTACAGGCCTCGCATAGGTGCCGCCAGGCCCCAAATCGGCCATGGGCCCCCGTACCGCCTGGTCACGCTGCTGCTGGGCCCACAGTGTGACCTGGGTCTTTGTACCGCCTCCCATTGCTCCCACTCTGCCATGTGCCACTTTGAGGTCTCCTCACACTCCTGCGGTTTTCCATTTTGTCATAGGTTGCTGGCAGATTACAGGCCTCCCATAGGTGCTGCCAGGCCCCAAATCTGCCATGGTCCCCCGTACCGCCTGGTCACGCTGCTGCTGGGCCCACAGTGTGACCTGGGTCCCTGTACCGCCTCCCATTGCTCCCACTCTGCCATGTGCCACTTTGAGGTCTCCTCACACTCCTGCGGTTTTCTATTTTGTCATAGGTTGCTGGCAGATTACAGGCCTCCCATAGGTGCCGCCAGGCCCCAAATCGGCTATGGGCCCCCGTACCGCCTGGTCACGCTGCTGCTGGGCCCACAGTGTGACCTGGGTCCCTGTACCGCCTCCCATTGCTCCCACTCTGCCATGTGCCACTTTGAGGTCTCCTCACACTCCTGCGGTTTTCCATTTTGTCATAGGTTGCTGGCAGATTACAGACCTCCCATAGGTGCCGCCAATCCCCAAATCGGCCATGGGCCCCCGTACCGCCTGGTCACGCTGCTGCTGGGCCCACAGTGTGACCTGGGTCCCTGTACCACCTCCCATTGCTCCCACTCTGCCATGTGCCACTTTGAGGTCTCCTCACACTCCTGCGGTTTTCCATTTTGTCATAGGTTGCTGGCAGATTACAGACCTCCCATAGGTGCCGCCAGGCCCCAAATCTGCCATGGGCCCCCGTACCGCCTGGTCACGCTGCTGCTGGGTCCACAGTGTGACCTGGGTCCCTTTACCGCCTCCCATTGCTCCCACTCTGCCATGTGCCACTTTGAGGTCTCCTCACACTCCTGCGGTTTTCCATTTTGTCATAGGTTGCTGGCAGATTACAGGCCTCCCATAGGTGCTGCCAGGCCCCAAATCTGCCATGGGCCCCCGTACCGCCTGGTCACGCTGCTGCTGGGTCCACAGTGTGACCTGCGTCCCTGTACCGCCTCCCATTGCTCCCACTCTGCCATGTGCCACTTTGAGGTCTCCTCACACTCCTGCGGTTTTCCATTTTGTCATAGGTTGCTGGCAGATTACAGGCCTCCCATAGGTGCTGCCAGGCCCCAAATCTGCCATGGGCCCCCGTACCGCCTGGTCACGCTGCTGCTGGGCCCACAGTGTGACCTGGGTCCCTGTACCGCCTCCCATTGCTCCCACTCTGCCATGTGCCACTTTGAGGTCTCCTCACACTCCTGCGGTTTTCCATTTTGTCATAGGTTGCTGGCAGATTACAGGCCTCCCATAGGTGCTGCCAGGCCCCAAATCTGCCATGGGCCCCCGTACCGCCTGGTCACGCTGCTGCTGGGTCCACAGTGTGACATGGGTCCCTGTACTGCCTCCCATTGCTCCCACTCTGCCATGTGCCACTTTGAGGTCTCCTCACACTCCTGCGGTTTTCCATTTTGTCATAGGTTGCTGGCAGATTACAGGCCTCCCATAGGTGCTGCCAGGCCCCAAATCTGCCATGGGCCCCCGTACCGCCTGGTCACGCTGCTGCTGGGTCCACAGTGTGACCTGGGTCCCTGTACCGCCTCCCATTGCTCCCACTCTGCCATGTGCCACTTTGAGGTCTCCTCACACTCCTGCGGTTTTCCATTTTGTAATAGGTTGCTGGCAGATTACAGGCCTCCCATAGGTGCCGCCAGGCCCCAAATCGGCCATGGGCCCCCGTACCGCCTGGTCACGCTGCTGCTGGGCCCACAGTGTGACCTGGGTCCCTGTACCGCCTCCCATTGCTCCCACTCTGCCATGTGCCACTTTGAGGTCTCCTCACACTCCTGCGGTTTTCCATTTTGTCATAGGTTGCTGGCAGATTACAGGCCTCCCATAGGTGCCGCCAGGCCCCAAATCGGCCATGGGCCCCCGTACCGCCTGGTCACGCTGCTGCTGGGCCCACAGTGTGACCTGGGTCCCTGTACCTCCTCCCATTGCTCCCACTCTGCCATGTGCCACTTTGAGGTCTCCTCACACTCCTGCGGTTTTCTATTTTGTCATAGGTTGCTGGCAGATTACAGGCCTCCCATAGGTGCCGCCAGGCCCCAAATCGGCCATGGGCCCCCGTACCGCCTGGTCACGCTGCTGTTGGGCCCACAGTGTGACCTGGGTCCCTGTACCGCCTCCCATTGCTCCCACTCTGCCATGTGCCACTTTGAGGTCTCCTCACACTCCTGCGGTTTTCCATTTTGTCATAGGTTGCTGGCAGATTACAGGCCTCCCATAGGTGCCGCCAGGCCCCAAATCGGCCATGGGCCCCCGTACCGCCTGGTCACGCTGCTGCTGGGCCCACAGTGTGACCTGGGTCCCTGTACCGCCTCCCATTGCTCCCACTCTGCCATGTGCCACTTTGAGGTCTCCTCACACTCCTGCGGTTTTCCATTTTGTCATAGGTTTCTGGCAGATTACAGACCTCCCATAGGTGCCGCCAGGCCCCAAATCTGCCATGGGCCCCCGTACCGCCTGGTCACGCTGCTGCTGGGCCCACAGTGTGACCTGGGTCCCTGTACCGCCTCCCATTGCTCCCACTCTGCCATGTGCCACTTTGAGTTCTCCTCACACTCCTGCGGTTTTCCATTTTGTCATAGGTTGCTGGCAGATTACAGGCCTCCCATAGGTGCTGCCAGGCCCCAAATCTGCCATGGGCCCCCGTACCGCCTGGTCACGCTGCTGCTGGGTCCACAGTGTGACATGGGTCCCTGTACCGCCTCCCATTGCTCCCACTCTGCCATGTGCCACTTTGAGGTCTCCTCACACTCCTGCGGTTTTCCATTTTGTCATAGGTTGCTGGCAGATTACAGGCCTCCCATAGGTGCTGCCAGGCCCCAAATCTGCCATGGGCCCCCGTACCGCCTGGTCACGCTGCTGCTGGGTCCACAGTGTGACCTGGGTCCCTGTACCGCCTCCCATTGCTCCCACTCTGCCATGTGCCACTTTGAGGTCTCCTCACACTCCTGCGGTTTTCCATTTTGTCATAGGTTGCTGGCAGATTACAGGCCTCCCATAGGTGCCGCCAGGCCCCAAATCGGCCATGGGCCCCCGTACCGCCTGGTCACGCTGCTGCTGGGCCCACAGTGTGACCTGGGTCCCTGTACCGCCTCCCATTGCTCCCACTCTGCCATGTGCCACTTTGAGGTCTCCTCACACTCCTGCGGTTTTCCATTTTGTCATAGGTTGCTGGCAGATTACAGGCCTCCCATAGGTGCCGCCAGGCCCCAAATCGGCCATGGGCCCCCGTACCGCCTGGTCACGCTGCTGCTGGGCCCACAGTGTGACCTGGGTCCCTGTACCGCCTCCCATTGCTCCCACTCTGCCATGTGCCACTTTGAGGTCTCCTCACACTCCTGCGGTTTTCCATTTTGTCATAGGTTGCTGGCAGATTACAGACCTCCCATAGGTGCCGCCAGGCCCCAAATCTGCAATGGGCCCCCGTACCACTGGTTTTGGCCCCGTGACTGGCCAAATGAGTGAA
Organism: Staurois parvus; assembly: GCF_062004578.1. Classification (NCBI taxonomy): domain Eukaryota; kingdom Metazoa; phylum Chordata; class Amphibia; order Anura; family Ranidae; genus Staurois; species Staurois parvus. The sequence goes on from NW_028317830.1 coordinate 445,781, forward strand.
GTGTGCGGTGATTCTAAGATCGACGGCACTCATCTACATGTCATACTGACTGACAGTATTATTTCTCTTCCCCAGCAGACTCCAAGGGCATTTAAATTAAAGGTACAGTGTTCTGCACTAATATAAAGGCTCTCTGAAGCCTAGAAACACCCTTTTTTAAGTTAAATTCACAGCGAATATATTCGACTCGAATCGAATATTTTCCACGAATTCGCCGAATCAGTCGAATCAAATTTTTGAATACTTCGCTCATCTCTAGTCATAAAGGGTTGAGGTCAGTAATTGAGATTTTTTTTGACGTAAAGCTCAGAATGGAATTGAGCAGGAGCCTGAGGAGGAGTCGAGAAGTGGGTTGAGGGGTAAAAGAAGTCCCTCCTGATCAAGATGCCCTGTTGAAAAGTCGTCAATTGGTCATCAATTGTTTGCACACTGTTCAAAAGAAGGTCACTTGATTCTCATTAGGGTGATAAATATTTGCTAGAGTAATAGGTCTCAGGGTGCCTTTGATACAATTACATCGACTCTCAGGATTGGCCAGCTGGGAACAGATTTGAAGGGGATGATCTCTCACAATTATTATGGCCACGGTTTTAGTCTTGGAGGTGGCTGATAAAGATAGATCAACGGGTGCCAATAGTTGGTAAGTGTCACGGTATGGGAGCCTGCCAATTATTAATCCCCTTATTAATGCCTTGTATCACATGCCCTCAGCGTTCTGCTCTGTATTGTTCCAATTGTCCCCTGTGTCACTAGACCAAATGGCCTAATCAAATTACTCTGGGCCCCCCTCCCTCCCGGCCAGCTGGCTGGGAGCTCTCTGCACACCTCCCAACTTGCTTTTCATCTATGCAGACATCATCTCTGCCCCCCAGGATGTCCCTGTCACCAGCCTGATTCTCCCTGGGGTCTAGTATTCCCTTCCCCCTCTCGGTTGCCAAGGCGCCCGGGGAGCGTCCTGCAGCAGTTTAAGAGGCTGGCGCAGGGCGCTCCGGCTTCATTCCGTTGTGCAGTCATCAAACGATCTCAAGCTCCAGTGAGACCTTTTGTGACTAGAATTATTAAACCCCGACGCGTTTCGCCAAACTGACTTCTTCAGGGATTCAAAGAAATAGAGATACTGTAAAGAAAGAAGGGATCAAAATACAATATGTTCAAAAGACTATTACATTTGGACCAAAGACATGAAGAAATAAATTACATCATAGTACTTGACCCCGAGGATGAGAGGCAGACAAGGTAGGACAGGGCAAGGCTGGGACCCCCCCAAGAGGACCAGGACGCACAGAGAGGCACGCACACTACACTGCCCAGAGAGGTAGACACTACTATATCATGGCTATTTTCCTAGGGTTGGAAATAAAATATATTATTGTCTCCAACGTACAACAATACATACATCCACCACCTGGCCCACCCAGGTACCCCAGGTAGGACAACCACAGAAAAATTGTATACCTCCAAATCATGAAGATGATTTGCCACATAGGACTCAGCAAGAGGTTTATATACAAGACTTGATGGATAACAGCTGAATGTTCCAAAATATTGGTCTGCTCTTCACAAAGAAGCAAAAGACCAAATAATATGACTCTGTAATAAGAAACAAATATTTCCATTCAAACCCGGCTCTAATTATTGTAAATCAAGACCATTCACCACATAGTCCACCTTACATACCACCAACCTCTACTGTTCTCTTGGAAAGCACCTCTCTTCCACAGCTCAGCATCACTGAGAGTGATGTCTGTCTGGGTTATATATAGGGGGCAAAATGAGGTTCCTCCTCCCCTCGTGGCAAGACTACTCCAATTCCGGTGTGAACTTCCGGAAATGTACATTGGCATGTTGAGATATACCACCGCTCATGCACCAAAGTAGATGGTTCCCGATGGTGACACGTCGACAAACCGCACGCATGTGCAGTAGTGGTGGGGCGGGTCAGACCGTCTCAAACTCCACATGAAAGACAGACACCCTCTGATGTACTTTTCCAGCGGTTCACACCAGAATCAATGTGGTCTTGCCACGAGGGGAGGAGGAACCTCATTTTGCCTCATTCATTTCTTCATGTTTTTGGTACTAATGTAATAGTCTTTTGAACATATTGTACTTTTATCCCTTCTTCCTTTACAATATCTCCATTTCTTTGACCCTCTGAAGAAGCCAGTTTGGCAAAACGCGTCGGGGTTTCATATTTTTTTAACCACTCTCCAGGACTTTCATCCATTACACTGATGACCTTTATATCATGGTCTGGCATTGTCATACGTCTGGATAGTGAGCTATGGGATTTCCTGTACTGAAGGGCTCAAGCCTTTATTTTTGATTTTGTGGGAGGTTTTGTATGTTTTATATGTTGTTTAGGCAATAAAATCCTTTTATGAAAATGAATGTGTAAAATTGTTTTCATCCTGAGGGTACCTAAGCACCTGTAAAGTCCTCCCACTTTTTTGCTTTTTTACTGATATGGTTTCTTTTGGCCGTGGTGCTGATGGGTCTGGCAATACCAAGTTCAGATTTTCAGATGTAAAAGTTAAAGTGGTTCTAAAGGCAGACAGTTTTTTTTTTTACCTCAAAGCATTCTCTGCATTAATGCAAAAATACCTTCCTTATGCAGCCCCCTCAGCCCCCCCCCCCCATATTTAAATGAGCCTCTCGATCCAGCAATGTGCACAAATGCAGACTCTCTCTCTGCTCTCTCCCTCCTCAATGGCTCAGACACAGCTGGAACCATTGGCCCTGATTCACTATTGGGCGTGGGCGCATATTTATGGGACATCATCCGAGTGACCCGCCCCATGTCACATGCTTGCTGTTCCCGGCTGGCCCCGCCCCATAGCTATATAAGAAATGTCAGACTGTCTCCTGCATTCAGCTAGTTAGCCTCAGCGGAGAGACAGGGTGACATTTCTCAAATAGGTAAGGGGCGGGGATGATGTGCCCGGCTGGCCCCGCCCCATACCTATATAAGAACTGTCAGCTAGCCTCTTCACAAGGCTGGGAGCCTCCGACGGGAGCGGAACCTTTTTTTTTTTTTCTTTTTTCGGGTCCCTGCCGCCGCCGCCGTGATTGACGTTGGATCTACTTCGGGGGACATTGTTTTAATAAAGGACTTGTCAAAGACCCTGTACTGTGTTTTTTTTACACCACACTTAGTTTTTTTGTGAAGGAGTCTGCGGGACCATGTACCGCAGACTCGTTCACGTAGGGGGGGGGGGGGGGCGGGATCTGGGGGCCCCCTTGTTAAAGGGGGCTTCCAGATTCTGATAAGCCCCCCGCCCGCAGACCCCCACAACCACCGGCCAGGGTTGTGGGGAAGAGGCCCTTGTCCTCATCAACATGGGGACAAGGTGCTTTGGGGGGGGAGCCCCCCCTGCCTCAAAGCACCCCCCCATGTTGAGGGCATGTGGCCTGGTATGGTTCAGGAGGGGGGGGGGGGGCGCTCGCTCTTCCCCCCCCTTTCCTGACCTGCCGGGCTGCATGCTCGGATAAGGGTCTGGTATGGATATTGAGGGGGACCCACGCTGTTTTTTTTTTAAATTTCAGCGTGGAGTTCCCCCTTAATACCCATACCAGACCTGAAGGGCTTGGTATGGATGAGAGGGGGGACCCACGCTGTTTTTTTTATTATTTATTTAATTCACGGAAATAATTTAAAATTCAGCTGTCAGTGGGAAACCCCGATGACAGCTGAAACATTCCTTCTGTCCCTGCAGAGAGCTCCGCTATTATATTTGACATTAAAAAGTATAGAGACTGCAACATTGTATCCATTTGTATCCATTCCGGATATAGATGTTTTTATTCGGATACAAATAGATACAATGTTGCAACCTTTATACTTTTTAATGTCAAATATAATAGCGCAGCTCTCTGCAGGGACAGAAGTAATTACTTCGCTATTATATTTGCAGGCCGTAGATGGGGCGAAAATCGAACAATTTTTTTGCCATTGGTGGTAACGTCGGCCCATTGAACAACCGATTTTTTTTTTTTAAAACGGTCAGTTTTCGCCCCATCTAAGGCCTGCATTTTTCTTTTTCTTATTCTTTTTTTTTATTCTTTTTCTTGCAGGTCATGGCTCATGTGCAGATTATTTATCTGTTAAAAGATCAGCCAATTTGCCGATCATTGCAGCTAAAATCGGCCGATCTGCAAAATCGGCCAATTTTTATCCAAATTTACCAATTAAAAAAAGTTGCAAAATCCCCAAAAATGGCTGACCAATTAACCCACTAACGGGCTGAAAATCAGCCGATTTTTTTTGCGGACGATTTTAGACCCATGTAAAGCAGGCCATAGATGGGTCTAAAATCGGCCGATTTTTCTGCCGAAAAGAAAATCGAACGATTTTCGGGCCGTTAGTGGGTTAATTGGTCAGCTGTTTTTCGGGATTTTGGCACATTTTTTTTATCAGTAAATTTGGAACAAAAAATTTTCAACTTTACTGGTAAACAAAATATGCTAAAATCCCAAAAAATGGCTGACCAATTATCCCAATAACGGACGAGGCCCTTGTCCCCATTAACATGGGGACAAGGTGCTTTGGGGGGGAGCCCCCCTTCCCCAAAGCACCCCCCCATGTTGAGGGCAGGTGGCCTGGTATAGTTCAGGAGGGGGGGCGCTCGCTCGTCCCCCCCCCTTTCCTGACCTGCCGGGCTGCATGCTCGGATAAGGGTCTGGTATGGATTTTGGGGGGATCCCCAAGCTGTTTTTTTTTATTTCAGCGTGGAGTTCCCCCTTAATATCCATACCAGATCCGAAGGGCTTGGCATGGATGGGAGGGGGGACCCCACGCTTTTTTTTTTTTTTTTTACATTCAGCTGTCAGTGGGGAACCCCGCTGACAGTTGAAACATTAACACATGGCTGTCGCTCCTACAATCCCGCATGAGTTATGTTATCAACTCATGCAGCATTTTAGTAGCGAAAACCAATGCAGCGCTCATGTTTCAGCTGTCGGCGGAGTTCCCCACTGACAGTTGATGTAAAAGTATTGCAGGGAATTATAAACAATTTGTAAAAAACCCGGCGTGGGGTCCCCCCTCCCATCCATACTAAGCCCTTCGGGTCTCGTATGGATGTTAAGGGGTAACTCCACGCTGAAATTAAATAAAAAACAGCATGGGGTACCCCCCAAAATCCATAACACATACTTATCTGAGCATGCAGCCCAGCAGGTCAGGAAAGGGGGGGGGGACAAGCGAGCGCCTCCCCCCCTCCTGAACCATACCAGGCCACATGCCCATACCAAATTATTCAAACATTTGTAAACAGACCAATTAACTGAAATGGTTTGGCATTTGTACCCCAAATATGACGTTCCCTGAGGCATTGGTAAACCGAGGTACGCCTGTATTAGTATTGCAATCCTTTGTATTGGGATACATAGAACCATCATACATGTGAATTGGCAACATAGCACAACATTTGTGTCACATTGGAGATATCTGGCTAGTTATACTGACCATGCCCAGGGACCTAAGATTGATTCACAGCACAGAAATACAGGCTGGCTTAGCAATGTAGCTCCGTGGATTAGTGGTTAGCACTACTGCCTCACAACTCTCGGGTTGTCGGTTTGAATCCCAACCACGGCAAGGAAGTAGTATGATCTCCGTGTGTGGCTGTCTTCAAATAGATGTTCTGGCAACATCTTTGCTTTCTGTCTAAGTGATCCCTAAAATGTGAATTAGAATGAGGCCTTGTCTGTTGAAACACCTTCAAAGCTGTACCTTATGTGAATGTCATACAATGGGGTAAGATAAGAGCCTGGAGCACTAATAGATTTGATAATGATGGTTTACACTCAACCCACTTTTGTGAAGGATTTGGCAAGCAAAGAGCTGACAGAGAGAGAGAAGAGCGAGCCAGTGAGATGAAGAAGAGTGAGCGAGAAAAACATACTGAAGAGTGATAAAGAGAGACATACAGAAGAGTGAGCGAGAGAGAAGAGCGAGCCAGTGAGACAAAGAAGAGTGAGCGAGAGAGAAAAGACTTGGTTGGTGAATCCACACATCAAACTTGTCACAAATACTGGTATGGATTTTTCCACCAAATGCAAAGCAGACCGCACGCCTTCAAAGATTTATTTCCTTTGTTAATTCTCCTGCTTCGTTCACACTATATGCAAATGAAAATTACTGTTTAAGTTGCCAATTTTACTGTGTTTTCTAGAGAATTACTAACTAGTTGTGTTTTCAGTTGTGTGTAGCATTGCGATTTCTATTTGAGTCTAGATGTTAAATTGCTAATAAATGGCCAAAATCTTCAAATACCTTTGAACTCTCACTGCAACAAATGGCGTACGTTAATACACTCACATTCACATTCATTATATCCAATATCAGGTACCATGTCAATTCACAAATCGCACCTGAAATTGCACACCCTGGATGCGACTTGTCATGCGATTGGCATGGCCAGCAACTTGCCCTTTGCATGGCAAATTGCACACAATGTTACTGGGGGCTAACACCACTGTCACATCTAATCCGATGCGGCAATTGCCCAACTTACAGTGAAGTTGCACGAGTTCACAATCCAATTGGATGTGAACAGAGCCTACAGTGGTCAATAGGGTTTGACTTGGTCTACGATTTGCAAGTCGCCTGTAATGCCAATTGCATGGCAATCGCAAACAATGTTACTGGGGGCTACCCGGTCACATTAAAGCAGATTTCTAAGTGGTGTTATTGACACCACAGTCACATCATGTGACTTGCATAGAAGTTGCATGATTTCAAAGTTAGGGTACATGGTGATTTCAAGTGCAATTTGCAAGACAATCGACACCGATCTCTCAGCAAATTGCATGAAAAGTAGTGTATTCATTACTCTATTATTACTTGCGGCTCCAACCAAGTTTGAACCACAACAATATGAACGCTCCAATAGCGTGCACATTGAGTGGGACTTGGCATGTGATTTGCACAACATGCAAGTTGTAAATCGTCTGCAAAGTCGCACCCTATTGTCTGCTATTAGAGCGACCACATGGGTGCGTTTCAAACACTGATTTCTATAGTAGTACATGTACTACTTTAGTGGCAATTTGCATAGAGATCTGTGTCAGATGTCTTGAAAATTGCATTAAAATGGTCAACTTTACTGTAAGTCGCAGGATTTGTAAATCAGCTTTGCCCAGAGTGTAATGTTTGGTGATGTTTGATTTCTGGAGTGTTTTGCCAATTGATGGGAAATTCACCATACTAGTCAAATCGATTTGTCATTTTCAGTATTGCATACAAGATGTGGTCATGTGACTGTCTTAACTCATGCGAGAATCTGGAGGGAATTGTGACCATAGTAGCAATAACGGTTCCAATTGGGGTTCCCTTTCACATCCCTGCTCAATGTTCTGTTGTATGCTGTACAGGTACATTTCACTGTATATATCTTTCTGATTTGTGGGGCCTGTATACCAAGGGTTAATGCAGGTAGGAAGCGGATTCATCAGGTGAAAACACTTTCACTGACCAAACTAAGGTCAGTGGTGGGTGTGGCTTCATTGGGTGTGGGGCCTTGTTTGGCGCTCCAAATACAACCTAGCTTATATAAAGATGTGCAGTAGGGAGTGATTTGGCCTGTTACTAGGCCGGGTGGTTTGTGACTAAGTCCTTGCTTGTAGTGGTTTGGGGGAGGAAGAGATTTTGTGCTGAATTGCCCCAGACACCACCCAGGCTGTGTTTGGAAGTGGGCTGGAAATGTTTGCATATTTTTGGCCTTGTAAAGTGTTTGTGTGTTTATTGCACAATGATTGTGTTTTTTCTCTTTGCATTGAAAGCCTCACACATGTCAATCGTTTTGTTTAAAATCTGCTCTTGTTTTAATTTTGTTTGCTTATTTAGACTCCAATGCATTTTTCTGACAAACCTGCTGACAAATGTATGTGTAGGGGATTTGTAGAGGTGGGAGGGGATTTGTAGAGGTGGGAGGGGTTTTTTTCACATGCTTTGTTTTCTTGATATTTTGATCTGAAGACTTTTTTTTTTGAATGGATCTTTATACTACGTGATTGTGTAAGTAAATCCTATGTGCATGAAAATGTTACTTGATTCATCTTCCCCTTTGTTTCCTGCTATAACCTGAGCACACACAGTTCACTAGAAGTATCTTTAGATTGTAAGCTCTTATGAGCAGGAGTGTTTTATTTTTGCCACATCAATCCTATTTTTGTGACTCACCAAGATATTGACTGTACCTACTTGTTCCTGCTGACCAAATAAATGACGATATATTTGATCAATAAATATTTGACCGATGTTTTTGTGTTTATTTTATGTTCAATATATGAACAACCTTAATAGTTACTTTGTATACTTATATAATCTGCTCAAATGTAGCTTGTAAGAGCGTGAATATGCAAGTGTGTGCAAACTGGCTTTTTCAAAACCAAAAAAAAAAAACCCACTTGCACCACGATATTGTTATGTACTAATGAATGTCACATTCACTGTGCAGCCAGCTACAGGTTTTCTACAATTCGATTTACAGTAATAAAATAGTCCACACTTTGTTGATTTTTGGCCTTTGGCAACAAATATTAGCCAAGGTTAAAAAAAACAAATCAATAAGAAACACACATTTGCGAAAGCTATCATAGCCGCACATAAAAATGCGCGATTGCAAACAAATAAGCACCAAACAGGTGTCCGCATGGCGCATGAACGGCTATCCTGGAAGTCCGTCATCACGTGCGCGCGCACCCGGAAGTGGTTGTGGGGAGTGTAAGTGGATGACAAGTGGTTGGAGGTTTTGTGTTGGTTGAAAATTTTGATAACCTTATTGGCATTTGGACATGGCGAGAGCACAGTTCTCAACTGAGGAGATGATCCTTATATGTACAGTAAGTGTGGCCATTGCAAACATGTTTATAACATGTGAGGGACAGGTAATTGCAATTTTGTGGGTGGGGCCTAGCAGAATCTCACTTGGTGCACATGCTACTTATCTGTACATTAGCTCCTGGGTATTGATGGGTCAATGATATTAACCACTTGCCTACTGGGTACTCCTACCCCCTTCCTGTCCTGGCCAATTTTCATCTTTCTGCACTGTTACCCTTTGAATGACAATTGTGCGGTCATGCCACATTGTACCCATCTTAAATTTATATCAGTTTTTTCAGACAAATAGAGCTTTCTTTGGGTGGTATTGACTTGCTGCTGTGTGTTTTACTTTTTGCTCGATAAACCACAAAATAGCTCATAATGAATAAAAGTCTGTTTATATTATAACATTTGGTAAACTGGTAATTTAGCAACACTGATGTGCGTTGATGAGGCAGCACTGGTGGGTGGCACTGCTGGCCACAGGTGGGCGGAACTGTTGGGTGGCACTGGTGGGCACTGATCATCGGGGCCGACCCCTGCTTTGATAACTGCTGGTTCTCGGCAGTACTTTCCACACATTCTGATAGCGTGATGAAAGTGCAGCCAAGACCCGGCAAATGCATTTCCCGGTGATCAGCGTGTCATTGGACATGGCTGATCACATGGTAAAAAGCCGCTGTGATTGGCCTTTACCACATCACGTGATCAGCTGTGTCCTTAGGACACAGCAATCACGGAGAGCGCGTTCTGCCAGGATGTCATATGACGCCCTCCCAGAGCTGCCTGGATGCAGTGTAGCGTTATTCGGCTATCTGCGGTCGCCCAATAGGTAACCAGCGCGGCCTTCATGGCTAATCTTTGAATATCTGGACATGTATACTGCGTATAATGCATTACATTCTACAATGTGTTGGTGTACATGGTATTACAGTGTGCAATGCGTTGCTGGATTCTGCATGACAGTGGACAGCGTATCACAGTGTGCAATGCGTAGCTCCATCCTGCATGATAGTGTACAGTGCATTACAGTCTACAATGTGTGGGTGTACACGGTATTACAGTGTATTACAGTGTGCAATGCGTTGTACACTGCAGTGTGCACTAAAGCATTTTACACTCATGCACTGTACACACTAAAGCATTTTACACTCATGCACTGTACACACTAAAGCATTTTACACTCATGCACTGTACACACTAAAGCATTTTACACTCATGCACTGTACACACTAACGCATTTTACACTCATGCACTGTACACACTAACGTATTTGACATTTTTAGTGTGCAATGCGTTAGTGTGCAATGCCTTGGACAGTACAATACATGTGCATACCCTGAAAAAGGGTCCTGCACATTTTTGGCCCGGATGCGGTGCAATTTGAGGTGTGCAAAATGTTTGTCTCTAATTGCAACGCACACAAATTGCATGTGATTTGCCCAGGAGTGCGGTGTTAGACCACAATGCATGTATGTGAAGCCAGAATAAAAGGATGTGGATTTTGTCTACTTTTACTTGCGCATGTTAACATTATGTAAGTGCATTTTTTTTCTGTTTAACATGCTATAGAAATGCAACATGCATTTGGATGGAGTGTTTTTGTATATGCATTTTGGAAGTATTCTAAACACACATTGACCCTAGGGCCACACCATATCTTATGCAGGCCATAGATGGGTCGAAAATTGGCCGATTTTTCGTCCGAAAATAAAATCGGCCGATTTTCGGATCGTTAGTGGGCTATTTGTTCGGCCGTTTTTCGGTATTTTGGCAGATTTTTTTTTTCGGTAAAGTTGGAAAAAAAAACGGCCGAATTTGCCGATCGGCCGATTTTCGCGGCAATGATGGGCAAATTGGCCGATTTTTTACTGATAAAAAATCTGCACATGAGCAGTGACCTGCAAGAGGAAGACAAAAAGAAGAAAAAGAAGAAGAGGATGAAGAAGAGGATGATGATGAAGAAGAAGAAGAGGATGATGATGATGAAGAAGAAGAAGAGGATGAAGAAGAAGAAGAAGAGGATGATGATGAAGAAGAAGAAGAAGAAGAGGATGATGATGATGATGAAGAAGAAGAAGAGGATGATGATGATGAAGAAGAGGATGATGATGATGATGATGATGAAGAAGAAGAAGATGAAGAAGAGGATGATGATGAAGAGGATGATGATGATGAAGATGATGAAGAAGAGGATGATGATGATGATGAAGAAGAAGAGGATGATGATGATGATGATGAAGAAGAAGAGGATGATGATGAAGAAGAAGAAGAAGAAGAGGATGATGAAGAAGAAGAAGAAGAGGATGATGATGATGATGAAGAGGATGATGATGAAGAAGAAGAAGAGGATGATGATGAAGAAGAAGAAGAAGAAGAAGATGATGATGAAGAGGAGGATGATGATGAAGAAGAATAAGAGGATGATGATGAAGAAGAAGAAGAAGAAGAGGATGATGATGATCAAGATGATGAAGAAGAAGAGGATGAAGAAGAAGAGGATGAAGATGATGAAGAAGAAGAGGATTATGATGAAAAAGAAGAAGAGGATGATGATGAAAAAGAAGAAGAGGATGATGATGAAGAAGAAGAAGAAGAAGAAGAAGGATGAAAAATGAGAGGAATTCCAGTATGGCAAAAAGTGTCCCTGCAGAGAGCTCCGCTATTTCTTTGACAGTTCCTTGACATTTACAGCGGTTGCAACATTGTATCTATTTGTTTCCGAATAAAAACATCTGTATCCTAAATGGATACAAATAGATACATTGTTGCAACCGCTGTAAATGTCAAGGAACTGTCAAAGAAATAGCGGAGCTCTCTGCAGGGACACTTTTTGCCGGCTGTAGACGGGATGAAAATCGGCCGATTTTTTTTTTACCATTGCTGGCAACGTCGGCCGCTTGAACAACCAATTTTTCATTTTTTAAAAGAAAAATCGGCCGTTTTTCTCCCCGTCTATGGTCTGCATAAGCATTAGTGTGCCTGGGGGAGGGGGGGACCTTTGGCCTTTCCAAACACAGTAGATGCTCCAAGAATGTTTCCTTGAACTCTTGAAATGGTTAAAAAGGAAAGACACTCTAGATAGCCTGCACTGAGAATTGACTGTCATGATGACGTGTCAATGATTATTTGCTCTCATTTTTCAGGAGTGGTACTGCTTGCGGTTGAAGCTGGTAGAAATCCACCTTCACGTCCTCCACTCACCTTCACTCGTGGCCAGTGGATATTTTGTGGCCGCAGGCAAGAACTGGCATCGAGGACCTGCATAATGACCCTGGCATGCCAGAGGTGGTTTGGAAGCAGCACAGCAATTTGACCATCCCTTTCCTCTATGTTGGTTTTAGGGTGCAGAATTGCTTCTCGTTGGTGAACGGACTGTCGCCGGATATCAGAGTCCCCATATTTTCAAGATATGTTTTAGCCATGTTGGCTTATTTTTATGTTATTTTCCAAGTGTGTCGCACCTAACCGCACAGTAGTGTGGTGCCATGCGTATTTGTGGCTGGGAATGGGGCTGTTTTTAATAGACGTGTGTAGGTGCAACAACGTTTTCATCATGGTACCTGCGCACATCTACACAGGGCATTGCATTTCTTTGCTGTGCTGGAAAATGTGTGTTCTTGCATGCGTTTCTGCACCACCAATGGTGTGAACAAGTCCTAAGGGCCGGTTCACACTATAGAAACAGTCTAGATGTGTTCCTGATGGGTTTTTTTCATGCCCTTTTGGCATGCATGTTTAGTGTGTTCCAGTACATTTTGAATGCGTTTTGGACATGTTTACATTGCATTTTTATATCCCTTCCACTTATTTTTTTCTATTTTCTTTGTATTCAATGTAGTTAGGGACATGTGCGTTTTAGTACATTCAAGGACGTTTCAATGTGTTCCAGTACAGTTCTGTGCAGAAACAATGCAGCGTGGTCAACTTTGTTTACAGCACCTGCAATGCACTGAAAATGCAAGTGCTGATGTGAACTATGACATTGACAACCATATAACCTTCTTTCTGTGCGTTTGTGATGCCGAAAAAGCAACTGAAACACATGTAGTGTGAACTGGCCCTAAAGTTTATTAGAGGTCAGGGAACGGGACTGACCAGGAATTGTGAATTCAATCAGACTAGTGGTGAGATACAATCAGCAATTGTATAATAATGTGAGATCTGAGCTGTAGCTGATAGAAAATGAGACACATTCACTTGATCAGTAAATAGATAGTTAAAGAGTGGGGCGGTGATCCATAGATTTGCATATGGGACAGGTGATGGCGGGGTGGGGGAGGGGGTCAAGTTGTATAAGGAGACAGATTTAAAAGAGAAAAATGTTATAATGAAATATACACGACATGAAACTTGCACATTTCCTAATTGGCAGAAGAGTACATTCATCCACTTTCTAGTCATTAGGCAAAATCATAATTGTTTGATCAATATTCCTGGCACTGACACAACCCAGAAAATTGATCTCCATTTTTTAGGATGTAGCCATGACCAGGATTAGAACCCATGACCCAAGTGCTGTAAGTTCTGAGCTCTAACCACTAAACCACTGTGGGAGACAGAGTTTGAGCTATAATGTAGAATAGTTCCATTGTTTGAAAATGATAGAGCGAGCTCTGGTCACATGATATAGACTACTAAAATGGTATTACACAAGATAAATATAACCACGAACAGTAGTGCATGAACTCGTGAAAGGTCATCCCCCCCTGTGACAGTGTACTACACTATTGAGCACCTTTCTGGCTCCTGTGGCTGAGCTAATTCCTCCCCAGGACCATTTGGGCACCCACCCTGATGGATGGATGGATGGAGCTGGATGACTAACCCATAACTGCCAGCATACCGCTGCACCCCCAGATGTGTGGAGTGTATAACCCATACACATTAATACTTTTGTTCTGGTGAGTGTAGACCAGTCCCAAGGGTGGTTTACCTTTCACAAGTTCATGCACTACTGTCCGTCACGGAGAGACCACACGTGCCATTCATAGGCACTCCCTGAGTTGGTACTCTCACACCAAGGACATTCCATTATTCAGGAATGATTCTATGAACTTATTTTAGCACCATTTACAATATTACATCATTGTTGCAATTCTTTGCACTTTTTGGTTTTTACATGCGTTCATTATTGATCACATGCATTTATAGCGCTGCACTTGTCTTTACCATAGAATAGTTACGTGATTAAAGAGAATGAAGATATATAATTATATTGGGAAATTAGAAGTATATAAATTATTTGAGATATAAGTGTGTAAATGTTTAACATTTGAGTACAGAATGTATGACATTCATTAGTAAATGCATTAGTTTCCTGATCATTTTGGAGACACAGCAAGAAAATAAATAGAAGAAAATAGAAAATTCTAATACAGGTGTATTTATAACATTCTAAGAATTCTTTTGCCATCATGAAAACGCCAATGTAAATAAAGCCCGCGCTTGTGCGCCATCTAGCGAACATATCCGGTATTGCACCTAAAAATGTGCCAGTGATAGCAAAGTAGTCAATAGACGCTCGTCAATGAGCTTGCTAGACGCTGGTCAGACGACTGATTGATTGACCGGAGTCTGCCTGAATGGTCAGTCTCTGCTATTACACTCACATCTTAGTGAATCAGGGCCATTGTGTCCTGAGACTGTCAATCACAGCCATCTGTCTATTATCTATCTATTATCTATCTATTATCTATCTATCTATCTATCTATCTATCTATCTATCTATCTATCTATCTATCTATCTATTATCTATCTATCTATCTATCTATCTATCTATTATCTATCTATCTATCTATCTATTATCTATCTATCTATCTATCTATCTATCTATCTATCTATCTATTATCTATCTATTATCTATCTATCTATCTATCTATTATCTATCTATCTATCTATCTATCTATCTATCTATCTATCTATTATCTATCTATCTATCTATCTATTATCTATCTATCTATCTATTATCTATCTATTATCTATCTATCTATCTATCTATCATCTATCTATTATCTATTATCTATTATCTATCTATCTATTATCTATCTATCTATCTATTATCTATCTATCTATTATCTATCTATCTATCTATCTATCTATCTATCTATCTATCTATCTATCTATCTATCTATTATCTATCTATCTATTATCTATCTATCTATCTATCTATCTATCTATCTATTATCTATCTATCTATCTATCTATCTATCTATCTATCTATTATCTATCTATTATCTATCTATCTATCTATCTATCTATCTATCTATCTATCTATCTATCTATTATCTATCTATCTATCTATTATCTATCTATCTATCTATTATCTATCTATCTATCTATCTATCTATCTATCTATCTATCTATCTATCTATTTATTATCTATCTATTATCTATTATCTATCTATCTATCTATCTATCTATCTATCTATCTATTATCTATCTATCTATCTATCTATCTATCTATCTATCTATCTATTATCTATCTATCTATCTATCTATCTATCTATCTATCTATCTATCTATCTATTATCTATCTATTATCTATCTATCTATTATCTATCTATCTATCTATTATCTATCTATCTATCTATCTATCTATCTATCTATCTATCTATCTATCTATTATCTATCTATCTATCTATTATCTATCTATCTATCTATCTATCTATCTATCTATCTATCTATTATCTATCTATCTATCTATCTATCTATCTATCTATCTATTATCTATCTATCTATCTATCTATCTATCTATCTATCTATCTATCTATTATCTATCTATCTATCTATCTATCTATCTATTATCTATCTATCTATCTATCTATCTATCTATCTATCTATTATCTATCTATTATCTATCTATCTATTATCTATCTATCTATCTATTATCTATCTATCTATCTATCTATCTATCTATCTATCTATTATCTATCTATCTATCTATTATCTATCTATCTATCTATCTATCTATCTATCTATCTATCTATCTATCTATCTATTATCTATCTATCTATCTATCTATCTATTATCTATCTATCTATCTATCTATCTATCTATCTATTATCTATCTATCTATCTATCTATCTATCTATCTATTATCTATCTATCTATCTATCTATCTATCTATCTATCTATTATCTATCTATCTATCTATCTATTATCTATCTATCTATTATCTATCTATCTATTATCTATCTATCTATCTATCTATCTATCTATCTATCTATCTATCTATCTATTATCTATCTATCTATCTATCTATCTATCTATCTATCTATTATCTATCTATCTATTATCTATCTATCTATCTATCTATCTATCTATCTATCTATCTATCTATTATCTATCTATCTATCTATTATCTATCTATCTATCTATTATCTATCTATCTATCTATCTATCTATCTATCTATCTATCTATTATCTATCTATCTATCTATCTATCTATCTATCTATCTATTATCTATCTATCTATCTATCTATCTATTATCTATCTATCTATCTATCTATCTATCTATCTATCTATCTATCTATCTATTATCTATCTATCTATCTATCTATCTATCTATCTATCTATCTATCTACTATCTATCTATCTATCTATCTATCTATCTATCTATTATCTATCTATCTATCTATCTATCTATCTATCTATCTATCTATCTATCTATTATCTATCTATCTATCTATCTATCTATCTATCTATCTATCTATTATCTATCTATCTATCTATCTATCTATCTATCTATCTATCTATCTATCTATCACAGCAAGTAAGAGGACATTTCCCCAATAGCGTGTTAGAAAGCAATAATGCCTTTAGAACTGTGTGATCCCTTCCCCCCTTACGTGTTATTAAAGGTTTTATAGATTTTTGGGATAGACAAGAGAAAAGGGGAACCCTAGAGGAATACAAAAGCAATTTAACGACACAGCAATGAATTTCAGCTATTTTATTAATATGTATCAGAATATAACTACCTGATAAAAAAGAATGATTTTTGGAATTAGAAATTGTAAAATTTTCAATCACACTCACTACAGACAGGAAAACATGAATCTGAACTATTTTTTTCCTTTTGAAATACATATTTAAGTCTCTGTGCTCCTCCAGCTTCTGGTCCAGAATCTTCTCAGAATGATCCTTCTCAGCTTGTTGCTGGCCTGGAAGATGATGGCTGCCTCAGCTGATGAAGATAATGTCAGAAAAGCCCAACTGGCCATAGCTATTGGGTCTGTGTGATTTATGGGTTTTCCAATTAAAAAAATCAACCGAGAAATGAAGAAGGAGGTGAACATGAGAAGTAAGAAGAAGATTGTCCTCAGTGCCGTGACATGAGCCTGAAGATTTGGACGTGTTGATCCAGAGTCGTTATTCTTCACCCTCCAGACGTGTCTGAGCAGAAAGGAGGAAGTGAGGACCAGGCACAGGAGACTGAGGGAGAATGGCAGAACGACGCCTAGGAAGGTCACTGGCACAAAATAGGAAAAATCGAAACCGGGAAAGAAATTGGTAATTGAGGCTTCAACTGTACTGTTCTCAGAAAACTGGATAGTATTGTCTACATTCAAAGTCCAGATGGCTGGAGCGCTCACAATAAATATCCAAAGAGCTGTCAGGAGAAGAACTTCAATCAAGAAATTGGACACAATTCTCTTTAACCAGATGAAGAACCCATAGCTGAGATTGGTGATGCTGGTACAGTAATGAGCCGAGAGCCAGACGGTCAACCAGAAGCTGTAATATTTTAGGAAGTATATTAATGCCTTTATGATTGAGTATACTTCGTTAATGTATAAGACTGCTGGAGAAAACACCCAGAGCATTGCTTGTAGACCCATCACACACTGGAGGAGAATATTCACCATTCCCTTAGCCAGAAAGATCACATCGGTGGGACTCAACTTCTCCTTCTTCCTGATGCTGTCCAGGTTAACCATCACAATACAAGTGTTAGGAGGTATTCCCAAGCCGATTCCTATGATTGTAAAGATAAAAGTATAGTAGAACCTCGGAGTCAACATATTTTGGCTTTGGTGTGTGAGCTCCAGACAGAAATGACGGCACACACCCCGTGGAAGCAGATAGAGTGATGAGGTTAGAGATTGAACTATGAAAATAGTCTTTAGATTCAGCTCTCGGTTGACTTTGCATAAACGCGATGGATCTAAATTTAACACCAACGTGAAAAGTACTCATTGTACCATATACTCCATCTTGAAATCTTTTCCATTATATTTAACCACTTCAGGACTAGCGGTTGGCAGTACCGTACCAACCATTATGTACACTCAGCATAGTATTCCTGGTGATTTGGCGGATCAATGTGGGGACACACAAGGTTTTTCATGGACAGTGTCCCCTACAAATTTTCTTCTATAGGGAATTCTGACTGAAGACAGAAGAGGTCATGTTATTGTCAGTGCACAGTGCAGACCGTATCCCACGCCCCCCATCACAAGAAAACTATGTTTCTAGCAAAAAAGAATAGAAGTTATCTACAGATTTTTTTTAATCTAACATTAGGCAACAGAACATTACAAAACATGAACCCGGCTTATAGAAATAATGTGTTTGCATGGTGTAGGTAAGTAGGAAATAATAGGGGGGGACTTGGGATTAGAGGTTACGGGACATTTTATAGAAAACAATCCTTATTACAAATCAGTGGCTTCCTCTGTGGTAACATTCAGTGATCACCACCCATTCAGTGGTCACCACCCATTCAGTCGTCACCACCCATTCAGTCGTCACCACCCATTCAGTGGTCACCACCCATTCAGTGATCACCACCCATTCAGTGGTCACCACCCATTCAGTCATCACCACCCATTCAGTCATCACCACCCATTCAGTGGTCACCACCCATTCAATGATCACCACCCATTCAGTGGTCACCACCCATTCAGTGATCACCACCCATTCAGTGGTCACCACCCATTCAGTCGTCACCACCCATTCAGTCGTCACCACCCATTCAGTGGTCACCACCCATTCAGTGATCACCACCCATTCAGTGGTCACCACCCATTCAGTGATCACCACCCATTCAGTGGTCACCACCCATTCAGTGATCACCACCCATTCAGTGGTCACCACCCATTCAGTCATCACCACCCATTCAGTCGTCACCACCCATTCAGTGGTCACCACCCATTCAGTGATCACCACCCATTCAGTGGTCACCACCCATTCAGTGATCACCACCCATTCAGTGGTCACCACCCATTCAGTCATCACCACCCATTCAGTGGTCACCACCCATTCAGTGGTCACCACCCATTCAGTGGTCACCACCCATACGCCATGCTTTCTTTATGGTTATCCAGTGCTGAAGAAACTAAAGACCTCCAGGTCCTTATCTGTTACTCTTGGGCTTTCCACTGTCAACAACAACCTCTTCCGATCAGCTAAAATGATTGCATTTTAAATGTCAGTAAAGGGTTAAAGTGGTTGTAAAGGCTCGAGTTTCTTTTACCTTCATGGATTCCATCATGAAGGTAAAAAAACCTGTGTGCAGTGGTGCCCCCAGCCCCCTCAATACTTACCTGAGCCCCTTTGAGATCCAGCAATTTGCATGACAGCCCTGGCTATCCTTGGTCTCTGACTCCTCATTGGCTGAGACAGCAAGTGGGAGCCATTGGCTCGCACTGCTGTCAATTGCACCCATTCAGCCAATGAGGAGAGAGGAAGGCAGGACCAAGCCGCGGCTCTGTGTGTTAATGGGCAGACGGAGCAGCGGGGGCCGTCATAGCAAGCTGCTTGCTGTGGGGCCACCCAACAGAAAGGAGGAGCCACGAGAGCTAAGAAGAGGAGGATCCAGTCTGCTCTGTACAAAACCATTACACAGAGCAGGTACTGTAAGTATAGACAGGTTTTTTGTTATTTTACAAAAATTAAATTAGCCTTTATTATCAGTTTGTCAGTTAAATAAACAACATTTAAAAAGATCAGAAATTTTAAATTAAAGTCGATTGTACCCCCAAATCAGAGTAGATTACAAAAAAATTGCCCTCGACTTGTGTTGGAACTGAATGGCAAAAACACATAATTTGTTGAAATGTCACATCTTTACTTTTTTTCGACATATAAAAGTCCAGTTCCTTAAAAAGTTACGTTTCAATGAAATATCATATCATGACAGTATCACATCACCAACATACAGCACAATACATGAAACACAGTTTCTATCATAAAATGGATGCGTTTTGGAGTCAGTTATCTCCTTCCTCTGGGATAGCTCTGTAGTGGAGGGGATGTGATAGTCAGTAAATGGAAACAAACTACACGCCAGTCAGAAAATCAATTCCTTAACTCTTAACTCCCACCACAAAGGATATTGACCAGGCCGGGCCCCTACAGCTAGTACTGGGGCCATATATATCACATCATTCTAAAAGGGTCAGAAAAAGTATTGTATGTTGGTGATGTAATACTGCCATGATATGAATGTTCATTAAAACATGTAACTTTGTAAGGAAGTTTTATATGTTGAAAACAAATAAAGATGTATGTAACATTTTAACAAATTATGTGTTTTTGCCAGTAAAATCCCATGCAAATCAAGTGCGGGGAGTTCTTTTTAATACATTTTTGGGATGTAGGCAGATATAAGTAATAATCACCAAATCAGAATAAAGCAGCCTGAAAGATCACATACTAGACTGGAGCTTTTTGGAAATATTGATGATAATGACAAGGATGATAATAATGATTTTTGTCAATACTAGAATTATTAATTGTATTTCTATATTACACTGTTCAACAAATTTTTATTTTTTGCCAGTTTTGGAAACAAAAGGGTCCATTTCTTAATGAATTTCACATTCTGAGTTCAAATATAACAATGAAATGTGTCAATTGGCTCTAGTTTTTCTGTAAACGGAAAGTTTTCTACTATAGGCGTAATGACTACATAATGCACAATAATTATATAGATAGATGTCTTTCCACAAATATAAAGCAAGTGATATTGACTACATAACAAAGCCTAAATGGCAGAATATATTGCATAGGATTACCAAGAAAAATTATAGCCATAAGCTAAGTTGAATCATTTTAATACTTAGGATTCTCACTAGTTTTGTCTTCAGTTTGTGTCGGTTTTGCTTCTCTTGGCTTTTCTCTTGTATTCGAGGAAAGGGCTATCTCTTACAACTGCACGTGACTACACGCTTCAGGTTCTTCCTCACTTGACTCCACCACGAAGGATTCTGGTGCTTTAGGAATTGGTAGCCCCTCTCCATGAGGAACTGGACGTATTGCCGATGGAATATTTGGATAGTGCACAGATAACTTTTTCTTCTTATTTAGCCCTTTTACCCATACAAAAGTAACAATTACTAACATGATCTGTTGGCTCTCTCCAAATCATTGGCACAGCGAAAGGCATAGATGCCTTTTTTCCATTCAACCATTGCTCCAGTGCCGTCCCACAAGAATTGCAGCATATATGTGGTGCCCAGCTCTTGTCCTGGTCTCCTATCTTGCAGCCAAAATACAAGTTGTAGGCTTTCTTAATCATTCCTGTTATCCTCCTTTTTTGTGAGATAAAAGTTATTTCACCGCAGATATAGCAGAAATTATCTGCTTTATTCACACAAGTTCGAGGCATTACTGAGTAGCCTATAGAAGCAGAAAACGAAATGTAAAGACAAACTCCAATCAGCTACAGATACTGCAGCTTTTATGCAGTGAAGTGATGCAATTAAAGGCTAATATTGCATCATCTCAGTATACATGACATTTTCTATTGGTCACCAGTATCAATTGCGCAATATGCAGCTGAAGTTGCATCATAATTTTGAATGGCTTACGTCATTAGATGGGTGAATATATCATGGAAACTAGAGCCAATCAACATTTTTTAGGGTCATTTTCGTTTTCAGCACCCCAAAATTATGTAAGATTAGCTAATTTTATGCCCAAAACTTTTTACCTGTTGAACAGTGTTATTAGTCCTTAAAAAAAAAAACAAATATATATATATATAGTTCCAAAGGTAGCCATTAGAGATGAGCGAAGTATTCAAAAATTCGATTCGACTGATTCGGCGAATTCGTGAAAAAAAATCAATTCGAGTTGAATATATCCACTGCGATTTTAACTTATAAAAGGGTGTTTCTAGGCTTCAGAGAGCCTTTATATTAGTGCAGAACACTGTACCTTTAATTTAAATGCCCTTGGAGTCTGCTGGGGAAGAGAAATAATACTGTCAGTCAGTATGACATGCAGATGAGTGCCGTCGATCTTAGAATCACCGCACACTTCACTCATTTGGGCAGTCACGGGGCCAAAACCAGAGTGTGGAGCCACAGTGTGGCGGTGGAGGCAGCAGCAATGGGAGGCCATACAGCACCCTATGACAAAATGGAACCCACCAGCAGTGTGAGGAGACCTGAAAGTGGCACATGGCAGAGTGTGGCGATGGAAACAGCAGCAATGGGAGGCCGTACAGGGACCCACGCTGCTGGTGGAGCTGCCACTGCTCCTACCACCCCACCCCTCCCCTGCTGCCATGGCAGCGGAACGCGAGCGCACAGGGCCCACAGTGTCTGAGGATGGACGTTGGCGCAGAAAGGCAGAGACCAACTGACTACATAGGTGGTTTTTATAGTACGTAATTTTGGCCTCCCTCTCAGCAGGTGTGAAAAAGGCCACCATTTTGGAACGGTAGCGAGGGTCCAACAAGGTGGACAGCCAAAAGTCATCCCTCTGTCTGATGGTTATTATTCGGCTGTCGCTACGCAAGCAACCGAGCATGCTATGGGCCATTTGTGCCAAGGAATGCGAGGGACTCCCTGCCTCCATCTCCACAGCATACTGCCACGGTGCGTCTGGGTCCTCTGTCTCCTCCTCCTCCTCCTCTACCAGATGCTCCTGCTCCTCCACTCCTGTCCGCTGAGTGGAAAAACCACCCATTTCACTCAATAATTCCTGAGCACCAATGTCCTCCTCTACCTCCTCCTCTTCTTCCTGTCCTGCCCCCACAGGGGTCATGTGGCGTTGAGATCTGTGCGCCACGTCTACCGCACCCTGACCAGCCATTGTTAACAGCATTTGTTCCAGGACGTGCAACAGAGGAATGACGTCGTTCATCCCATAGTCCTGCCGACTCACGAATAGCGTGGCCTCCTCAAAGGGCCTGAGCAAGCGGCAGGTGTCATGCATGAGCTGCCAATGGCTGACATCGAAGTTACACAGGGAGTACCTTTATCCGCTTGTAACATCAGGAAATCGGTGATGGCCTTTCGCTGTTCGTAAAGGCGGTCTAACATATGTAGGGTTGAATTCCACCTTGTTGCAACGTCACAGCATGAGGAGTCGGTACAGGGGCCCATGGCAGATTAGGGGCCTGGCCGCAGCAATGTGAGGCCCGTAATCTGCCAGCACCCTATGACAAATTGGAATCCAGCAGCAGTGTGAGGAGACCTGAAAGTGGCACATGGCAGAGTGTGGCGATGGAGACAGCAGCAATGGAAGGCCGTGCAGGGACCCATGAGACACTGTGGACCTGGCAGCAGCGTGAGGAGGTGGTACAGGGGCCCATGGCAGATTAGGGGCCTGGCCGCAGCAATGTGAGGCCCGTAATCTGCCAGCATCCTATGACAAAATGGAACCCAGCAGCAGTGTGAGGAGACCTGAAAGTGGCACATGGCAGAGTGTGGCGATGAAGACAGCAGCAATGGGAGGCCGTACAGGGACCCATGAGACACTGTGGACCTGGCAGCAGCGTGAGGAGGCGGTACAGGGGCCCATGGCAGATTAGGGGCCTGGCCGCAGCAATGGGAGACGCCCGTAATCTGCCAGCAACCTATGACAAAATGGAACCCAGAAGCAGTGCGAGGAGACCTGAAAGTGGCACATGGCAGAGTGTGGCGATGGAGACAGCAGCAATGGGAGGCGGTACAGGGACCCATGACACACTGTGGACCTGGCAGCAGCGTGAGGAGGCGGTACAGGGGCCCATGGTAGATTAGGGGCCTGGCAGCAGCTATGGGAGGCCGTAATCTGCCAGCATCCTATGACAAAATGGAACCCAGTAGGAGTGTGAGGAGACCTGAAAGTGGCACATGGCAGAGTGTGGCGATGGAGACAGCAACAATGGGAGGCCGTACAGGGACCCATGAGACATTGTGGACCTGGCAGCAGTGTGAGGAGGCGGTACAGGGGCCCATGGCAGATTAGGGGCCTGGCAGCAGCTATGGGAGGCCCGTAATCTGCCAGCATCCTATCACAAAATGGAACACAGCAGCAGTGTGAGGAGACCTGAAAGTGGCACATGGCATGACACACTGTGGACCTGGCAGCAGCATGAGGAGGCGGTACAGGGGCCCATGGCAGATTAGGGGCCTGGCAGCAGCAATGGGAGACGCCCGTAATCTGCCAGCAACCTATGACAAAATGGAACCCAGCAGCAGTGTGAGGAGACCTGAAAATGGCACATGGCAGAGTGTGGCGATGGAGACAGCAGCAATGGGAGGCCGTACAGGGACCCATGAGACACTGTGGACCTGGCAGCAGCGTGAGGAGGCGGTACAGGGGCCCATGGCAGATTAGGGGCCTGGCAGCAGCTATGGGAGGCCCGTAATCTGCCAGCATCCTATGACAAAATGGAACCCAGCAGGAGTGTGAGAAGACCTGAAAGTGGCAAATGGCAGAGTGTGGCGATGGAGACAGCAGCAATGGGAGGCCGTACAGGGACCCATGAGACATTGTGGACCTGGCAGCAGCGTGAGGAGGCGGTACAGGGGCCCATGGCAGATTAGGGGCCTGGCAGCAGCAATGGGAGACGCCCGTAATCTGCCAGCAACCTATGACAAAATGGAACACACCAGCAGTGTGAGGAGACCTGAAAGTGGCACATGGCAGAGTGTGGCGATGGAGACAGCAGCAATGGGAGGCGGTACAGGGACCCATGAGACACTGTGGACCTGGCAGCAGCATGAGGAGGCGGTACAGGGGCCCATGGCAGATTAGGGGCCTGGCAGCAGCAATGGGAGGCCCGTAATCTGCCAGCATCCTATGACAAAATGGAACACAGCAGGAGTGTGAGGAGACCTGAAAGTGGCACATGGCAGAGTGTGGCGATGGAGACAGCAGCAATGGGAGGCGGTACAGGGACCCATGACACACTGTGGACCTGGCAGCAGCATGAGGAGGCGGTACGGGGGCCCATGGCAGATTAGGGGCCTGGCAGCAGCTATGGGAGGCCTGTAATCTGCCAGCATCCTATGACAAAATGGAACCCAGCATGAGTGTGAGGAGACCTGAAAGTGGCACATGTTTGGGGCATGATTCATGGTGGATTTAGTCAGTTGTGTCAGGAACTGGTGGTTTGAAATCCAGACTAATCCACGCCTGATTCATTTTCACAAACGTGAGTCTCTCCACACTTTGGGTGGACAGTCGTGTCCTCCGCGGAGTTACAATACCTCCTGCCGCACTAAACACGCGCTCCGATGCCACGCTACTGGCTACTGGCCGGGCATGACAGCCTTTCAAGGGCAAATTCAGCTAGTTGGGGCCAAAGGTCAAGTTTCGTTGCCCAGTAGTCAAGGGGATTGTCTACCTCGGTTGGCAGGGTGCTGTCCAAGTAGGCCTAAGCCTGTTGTTTGAGCTCCTGCTCCAGGTCCACCTGATGCTGCTGCAGCTGGTTAGTAGTTTCCTCACTGCGCTGGTGAAGAAAGCTACTCATCATCGACTGCAGACTGAGACAGCCGCTGCTGGTGGAGCTGCCACTGCTCCTACCACCCTACCCCTCCCCTGCTGCCATGGCAGCGGAACGCGAGCGCACAGGGCCCACAGTGTCTGAGGATGGACGTTGGCGCAGACAGGCAGAGACCAACTGACTACATAGGTGGTTTTTATAGTACGTAATTTTGGCCTCCCTCTCAGCAGGTGTGAAAAAGGCCACCATTTTGGAACGGTAGCGAGGGTCCAACAAGGTGGACAGCCAAAAGTCATCCCTGTGTCTGATGGTTATTATTCGGCTGTCGCTACGCAAGCAACCGAGCATGCTATGGGCCATTTGTGCCAAGGAATGCGAGGGACTCCCTGCCTCCATCTCCACAGCATACTGCCACGGTGCGTCTGGGTCCTCTGTCTCCTCCTCCTCCTCCTCTACCAGATGCTCCTGCTCCTCCACTCCTGTCCGCTGAGTGGAAAAACCACCCATTTCACTCAATAATTCCTGAGCACAAATGTCCTCCTCTACCTCCTCCTCTTCTTCCTGTCCTGGCCCCACAGGGGTCATGTGGCGTTGAGATCTGTGCGCCACGTCTACCGCACCAGCCATTGTTAACAGCATTTGTTCCAGGACGTGCAACAGAGGAATGACGTCGTTCATCCCATAGTCCTGCCGACTCACGAATAGCGTGGCCTCCTCAAAGGGTCTGAGCAAGCGGCAGGTGTCACGCATGAGCTGCCAATGGCTGACATCTAAGTTACACAGGGGAGTACCTTTATCCGCTTGTAACATCAGGAAATTGGTGATGGCCTTTCGCTGTTCGTAAAGGCGGTCTAACATGTGTAGGGTTGAATTCCACCTTGTTGCAACATCGCAGATCAGGCGATGCTGTGGAATTCCGTTCTGCCGCTGCAGCTCAAGGAGGGTGTGCTTTGCGGTGTAGGAATGGCTGAAATGCATGCAAAGTTTACATGACATTTTAAGGATGTCTTGCAGTGGGATGGTGGATTTTAGGAACCGCTTGACAACCAGATTGAACACGTGAGCCATGCATGGCGCATGGCACAACCTTCCTTGACGCAGAGCAGACACCATGTTCTTTCCGTTGTCGGTCAACATGGTTCCGATTTTCAGTTTGCGCGGAGACAGCCATCTGTCGATTTCTCTGTTCATTACACTCAGAAGTTCCTCCCCTGTGTGACTACGTTCGCCAAGGCATACCAGGTGCAGCACAGCGTGACACCGTTGCGCCCTGCACATGTGATATGACTGGCTGATAGAGGGCGATTGACGTCGGGTGACGGAGCAAGTAACGGAGCGGGTGATGGAGCGGGGGCTGGGGCAGGCAGAACCGCCGTATCTTTATCACGGTTTTCCCAGGCCACCGAATGGTGACGCTGCATATGCTGATGCAACGCTGTAGTCCCAACATGGGCCCCCTGGCCACGCTTGACTTTCTGGCCACATAGTCGACATACGGCTACGTTTACTTCCTCGGGCGGCTTGACGAAAAATTGCCACACCGCCGAGTAGGAAACTTTGCCCCCGCTACTCCTCACTGGCTGACTGCTGCTTCCTCCGTGCACACCGGCACCACTACTGGCCGTGGTGGTAGGCTGCAGTGGAGCTGGTGCTCTACTCCGTGGCCGTTTGCTTCCACTGACACTGCTGCGAACCTGCTGCCTCCTGGGCAACCCACCGACTGTTTCGCTCGCTGCCAAGCTGCCACCCTCTTCTCCTGATGATGCGGAAGCAATTGCCTGATGACGACGAGGCTGCCAAGTGCGATCAACCTCCTCATCATCAATTAGGGTCTCCGCCTCACTACTAGCCCCCTCGGCTGCGTGTGGGTCAGGAGACAGACCTGTCTCTAGACCGGCTACCGAGCCACTCTCCTCGCCAGTACTTCTTCGCCTGGCTGCTGAAGAGGCGGATGTCTCCCCCCGTTCCTGACCGCCCTCTGTTAGCTCTTCCTCACTGTACAGTGGGGCTGAGCCCACAGCATGCGATACTTCGCTTGGTGAGGGAACACCAAAGGACAGGGGCAGGTAGAGGACACGTGATTTCAGTGGGCTTGCTCCCGGCCCATGCCAACTAACGGTTGTGTCTGACGTACACACCGACCGTTGGCTGTAGGTGTCAGAGGTGACCTGGGAAGAGGAAGACGACCGAGCCAACCAATCGATGACGGCAGGGTTGTCGGTGGAGACACGACCGCTGGATGACACCGGGAGCACTGGCCTCTGGCTGCGACTAGTGCTGCCTCGACCCCTTCCTCTGCTGCCACGTCTGCTCGCTCCTGAAACATTGCCTCCTCTGCCACTCCTCTGCGTGTTGTTTGACATACTCTTTAATTCAACGATTATGTGTCCCTGAGTAACAATTCTGTGTCCCTGAGTAACAATTCTGTGTCCCTGAGTAACAATTCTGTGTCCCTCAGTAACACTTCTGTGTCCCTCAGTAACAATTCTGTGTCTGTCCCTGAGTAGCAATTCTGTGTCCCTCAGTAACAATTCTGTGTCCCTCAGTAACAATTCTGTGTCCCTCAGTAACAATTCTGTGTCTGTCCCTGAGTAACAGTTCTGTGTCCCTGAGTAACAGTTCTGTGTCCCTGAGTAACAGTTCTGTGTCCCTGAGTAACAGTTCTGTGTCCCTCAGTAACAATTCTGTGTCTGTCCCTGAGTAACAATTCTGTGTCCCTCAGTAACAATTCTGTGTCCCTCAGTAAAAATTCTGTGTCTGTCCCTGAGTAACAGTTCTGTGTCCCTGAGTAACAGTTCTGTGTCAGAGAGTAACAGTTCTGTGTCCCTGAGTAACAATTCTGTGTCCCTCAGTAACAATTCTGTGTCCCTCAGTAACAATTCTGTGTCCCTGAGTAACAATTCTGTGTCTGTCCCTGAGTAACAATTCTGTGTCCCTCAGTAACAGTTCTGTGTCCCTCAGTAACAATTCTGTGTCTGTCCCTGAGTAACAGTTCTGTGTCCCTGAGTAACAGTTTTGTGTCCCTCAGTAACAATTCTGTGTCTGTCCCTGAGTAACAATTCTGTGTCCCTCAGTAACAATTCTGTGTCCCTCAGTAACAATTCTGTGTCCCTCAGTAACAATTCTGTGTCTGTCCCTGAGTAACAATTCTGTGTCTGTCCCTGAGTAACAATTCTGTGTCCCTCAGTAACAATTCTGTGTCTGTCCCTGAGTAACAATTCTGTGTCTGTCCCTGAGTAACAATTCAGTGTCTGTCCCTGAGTAACAATTCTGTGTCCCTAAGTAACGTTTCTGTGGCCCTAAGTAACGTTTCTGTGGCCCTAAGTAACATTTCTGTGGCCCTAATTAACGTTTCTGTGGCCCTAAGTAACGTTTCTGTGGCCCTAAAGTAAAGTTTCTGTGGCCCTAAGTAACGATTCTGTGGCCCTAAGTAACGTTTCTGTGGCCCTAAGTAACGTTTCTGTGGCCCTAAGTAACGTTTCTGTGGCCCTAAGTAACGATTCTGTGGCCCTAAGTAACGTTTCTGTGGCCCTAAGTAACGTTTTTGTGGCCCTAAGTAACGTTTCTGTGTCCCTAAGTAACGTTTCTGTGTCCCTAAGTAACGTTTCTGTGTCCCTAACTCTCTCCCTGCATACAGCCAGGTCTGCCTCTGTTGAATGACTGGAGGCAAATGGAGAATTCTAAAATGGCCGCCATTTATAGCTCGACCATTACACTGTGCTGGCTGGCTGGCTGCTGATTGGCTAATGCGATCACATGTCATGAATGAATGCATTATGGGTCAGCGCGCCTTGTCTGCGCGCCTTCCCAGACATCCCCGCTCCGTCGCCACACATGTCGCCGCCATTTTAGGAAAAATTTTGATTCGCGCATCCGAAGTATGCTAATTTTCGGATTCGGCGCGAATTGAAATTTTTCTAATATTCGAAACGAATTCCACTTCGCCAAGTTCGATTCGCTCATCTCTAGTAGCCATGACACTCTGTGTGTGAGATAAATGCCCAGGTGCTCACATGCAAAGAAATCCATATAAATCCAAGACTGGTTTAGAGGCACTCATGGGTCTTGCAGAGGAGGGAGGCGACAGCAGTGTTTTTATTGTCCACGTTTCAATGAAGCTCAGTCCATCTTTCTCAAGACTTCATCAATAATTTTGCAGTAAAACTAGGTCTGGTGAAATCCCTCTGCTCATCCCTGTTGCCACATGCTGGAATGGCTCATGCGCCCTTTCCCTATAGCTTGGACCATGGTGGGACAGGACCTCTCTCGTTATGATTTATGTGCCTTACCCTGGGGTAGTTGGGGTATTAAACATTATCACTTGTTCAGGATTCTTTTCCACTAACCATAGCGATCCTCTGCGCATGGTATTATATGTGGTACTGGACTAGGCTATCATCTGATCCATCCCCCTTGACTGTTTTATTTCATAATTTGGACCTCCCCCAGGGGATGGACACCTCTTCTGTAGGCCCACATCTCCAGTCCACCTGGTCTGCATGTAAGCTTTTTCAACCTGCCCTGGGAGAGTGCCCATAGTCCTCCAAGCAGAGGTCACATCTGGGAGATTGGCTTTCTACTTCCCATTGTGAGAGGCTGTGCTCCTCCGGACAAGCTACTTGTTCCCTAACAGCTGAAGAGCTGTGTTCTGTTGGTGGGATACCGAGGCATACTGTATGCTTTCTACTTTATATAAACTTCTCCAATCTATTTCTAATGACGTCATGCCACCCAATACCAGGGCCTGGTCTGCTGAATTGGGCCGTGATCTTTCTATTGCTGATTGGCAGGTCTCTTTTTTGTTTTCGCATACGTCTACCATCTCTGGTTCTGCTTGGGAGAAAAATGATAAAATCCTCTCACGTTGGTGCAGGGATCCACTTGCTGTCCACTGAGTTGTTCCCTCTGCCTCAGAAGCCTATTGGCAGTGCAAACGGGCCTGAGATTCTTATCTTCATATTTGGTGGGAGTGCCCGAAGATTAGACCTTTTTAGTCCATTGTGTTTGCGATCTACAACAGGGTCCATGATGGATCCTTGACTCTCTCCCCTGAAATTGCTCTACTCTTCATTCTCATCCCAAAAATGGAGTCTCTTATGTTTTTTTGTCGGCAGCCGGACAACCTATACATTGATTCTGGAAATCTCCCTCCACACCACCTATCACCCAATGGATAGCCATAAGAAGGGTTGCTGTTAATAACCACAGGGTCCCATACAATCAACCTAACATGCCCCTCCCCCCCAAAAAAAACACAGTTTACTATGCTTCAATTATGAATGAATTGTGATTGTTACCAATCACTCATTGTGTTCATTCAGGAAAGGAAGGAGCCAGCAAATGTGGCATATTTACCAGACCCTTCCCCCAGTCCCTACCCTGAAGGATACTATTGCGTGCTTGCAGCTGCTGGTGGGAAGATGAGGAGGCATGCCGCTGCGGGTGTGGGAGCACACAGGGGGGCAGGGGGAAATGTATGCTGAACATTGGGGATTATGGGTGCGGTGGGGAGGGGGTGGGCAATTACTGGAACCGATCCCCTGTATGTCACTCTCTACAGCAGCTGAAACCAGCAGGAGGGAGAGGAGAAGAAGCCAGCTTTACGGATGCTGCAGAGAAAGCCATACGGGAAATCAGTTCCAGTAATTGCCCCGATGTTGTGCTGATCACCCTCACTGTCCACATCTGATTCACCTAGTTGCCTGAGCCCCCTGCTGGCCTGGGCCCTGTACAGGAGGACTGGTGGTACCCCGTTATCCACGGCCCTGGCCATAGGTAATGATATTATTCATATGGAAGAAATGTTAGCTATTTGCTATTTGTTATATCTACTTTTCCTCCTTCATTTCCTTTCTCCCACATTCAGGGACCTCTCTGACATCTGTTGGTGTTCCCTTCGACAGCTAATAAGCAGGACATACTCAGGGCCGGTGCCAGACTATTTCATGCCCTAGGCAAGACCAGCTACTTGCAACGCCCCCCCCAAATAAATAAATAAATAAATACAATTTAAACAGTAGAAAATAATCAATCAACAAAACATGAAACTGCTAAATTTCTTTGATTTTGCAAAAATAAGTGCCATAAGATGCCACCAGCACCAATATTGAAGAGAAGATCAGTGTCACGGACGGACTGTATCTGTGGCTGGCAGTGGCACGGTGACAGTGGCAGTGAGTGGAGGTTGATGGACCCACACTCTGACAGATCCCAGGCTGGAATTCCTCAGGCAATGGGGGGGGGGGGGGCAATAAAACACTGTGATAGCCGGCAGTCCAGACCACAGACACAGAGAGAACTCCTGAACAGAGTGATCCCACACAGTGACAGATCCGATACAACACACCACCACCCACACTGACACAGATCAGCAGGCCCAGCAAGAACTAGAAGAGCAGGCTGGGGGATGGTGATGATGTCATCACTCACTGACACATTGCACATGTGATGGATGACCGGCCGGGTCAAACTCACACAGACACGAGACATCAAAGTCAGACATTACCTTCCCCTACAGGTGCAGCTCCGCCTCCATTGATGAATGGGAAGAGAAGGGTTGGAACTCCACAGTGATCAGCAGCCACCAGCCGGCTTGCAGTAAGGGACTGAGTCTGAGAGGAACACTGGAAGGAGCAGCAGCTTAGCTGCTACACTGACCCCAGAAACCGGGCATCTTCTTCCCCCTCAGTTGAAGGATCATTCATGATGTGGCAGCATCCCACACATCCATCCAGGTGCCCCTAGGTGACAGTGTGCCCTAATTTGCCTAGTGGAAGCACCACCCCTGGACATACTGGCTTTGTATGGTGATTCTCTTACAAAGCATTTTTCATCTTCCCTCCGGTTCTATGTCTCTATCTCATGATACAGTTAATACCCTCTGGGATAACTTTTTTTGAATTAATTAATTCATTTTTTTTCCCCCACTTTTGCTTCGATTTACTTCTTAGTTTTGGTTTGGTTTATTTCATTTTCTTGTCACTGCCTTTGAACTATTTGATATCCTGGGTCATATGCTTGATATTTACCAACATCTCCTGACCTTCTGGATGCCTCCCGAGGCTCTTTATTGTATTGTGTTTGTACGGCAACAACGTGTGCCATGTTGGGTGTCATTGGGCAAAGCTACTATATCCCAGGATGTGTTGTGTGTTTTCTTGTATTTTATAGTTTGCTATTTGTTCTCTGATGGAACACCTGTCACTCCGATTGGGTGATATCATCAGAGAACCGCTTCCTCGCTACTGGGACCCAGGAACTAGGTATTATAGCCGGGCATTGACCCCAAGACTAGAGGAGACCAGCTTAGATGCCAAATAGGAAATATTTATTGAACAGAAAACACTAGTTTTCACTCCAGAAAAAAGGGCGGTCTCCACATGAACAATAAAACAAATATTATACATTGGGATAAACATCTGGTCAGGTAAGAGCTTGATCATATTATCCTAAACAATGGAAATGGTAAACAGTACAGTCAACAGTGATCTAATTAACAGTAACCTAATCAACAGCCAAGCATCCAGACAAAGCTTTGATTAATCAGGGAGCCCACCGCAGATCAACAGGCAATAAGCCCACCCCCGAATATACTGTCCATTACACATGCTGTCTATCAGGTGTTTTCTTTCACTTGTAAAATCTGTCCATCCGAAGACAAAACTCGTACAATATTCCAACAGTCTGAAAGTGAATTTATTTTATCTTCAGTGACTTCTTGAGGGAGATTGTTGATAAATATTTCTGTCCAAAATGGAGGAGCTTCTCCAACCCGGTCCGAATGAGGGCCTCCATATTTCCTCTGACCATTAACCCGTACAAGATGATTGTTACATCTTTCCATCCACTCCAGAAGGGAAGATTTGTCTTTATTCAGAGAATGAATCCAAGCCTCGCTCTCAGCGTTCATCACATTGTTGTCCATCATTAGAGAATGATCTGCTCTCTCCATGGGCCATAATAAGTGGAAGAAGCCTAGCCCCTAGTCCCTTCCAAAAGCCCCTGTCCTGGTTGGGTCTGCCACATTCTGGAACTCCTTTTTTGTCTATTTTTGTTGTTCTGTTATTATCTCCTCCGGAAAACTAATAAAATAAATACTTGTCTTTTAACAGTGCTGAAATGTTTCCTGTAGACCAGCAGACAGATCCATCTGAGGAAATTGTGGCTTCATCAAACATGTTACCCATACACTATATGGAGGGGGACTTCAGTTATTTTAAACACATTTTTTTTACTATTATTATTATTATTATTATTATTATACAGTATTTATAAAGCGCCAATAGTTGGCTCAGCGCTGTACATTACAAAGGGGGACAGAACATGTGACAGAACAATACCAATACAATGCAAAACACGAGGGGATCGAGGGCCCTGCTCTTTCGAGCTTACAATCTAGGAGGGAGGGGATGGTGGCACAGGAGCAGATAGCTGTGGGGGATGGAGTGGTAGGAAGAGTGGAGGAGGTCGGCAAGTTAGCAGGGGGTGGGGTAGGCTTCCCTGAAGACATGAGTTTTCAGGGTGCGCCTAAAGGAGAGGAGAGTAGGTGATAATCTGATGGGTTGGGGCAGGAAGTTCCAGAGGATGGGTGACACCCTGGAGAAGTCCTGGAGGCGGGCATGGGAGGAGGAGACCAGGGAACTAGAGAGAAGGAGGTCTTGTGAGGAGCGGAGTGTGCGTGTTGGGCGGTACTTGGATATTAGGTCGGTGATGTAGTTCGGGGCAGTATGGTGGACAGCTTTGTACGTCAGCGTTTGGATTTTGAATTTGATCCGTTGCGCAATCGGAAGCCAGTGGAGGGATTGGCAGAGGGGGGTGGCGGAAACAGAGCGGTTGGAAAGGTGAATGAGTCTGGCAGCCGTATTCAGGATGGACTGAAGCGGGGATAGCCAGCGGTGAGGCAGGCCAGTGAGGAGGGAGTTGCAGTAGTCGAGTCGTGATATGATGAGGGAGTGGATGAGCTGTTTAGTGGTTTCTGGGGTTAGGAACGTGCAGATTTTGGCGATGTTGCGGAGGTGGAGTCTGCACGAGTTTGTTAAAGAGTGGACTTGGGGCTGGAAGGATAGGTTGGAGTCCAAAATGACACCAAGTACTCTGGTCTGCGGGGCGGGTTTGATGGTGGCGTTGTTGGACATGATGGAGAAGTCAATGGGGGGTGGGGTCCGGGCTGGAGGGAAGACAAGAAACTCGGTTTTGGAGAGGTTCAGTTTAAGGAAGTGGAGCAACATCCAATCTGATATGTCGCTCAGTAGGTGTGTGATTTGGGCAGAGACTGAGGGGGTGAGGTGGGGGGTTGAGAGATAGATTTGTGTGTCGTCGGCATAGAGGTTGTAGTTGAAGCCGTGAGAGTGTATGAGTTGGCCAAGGGAGGAGGTGTAGATGGAGAAGAGAAGGGGCCCGAGGACAGAGCCTTGAGGGACCCCAACAGAGAGGGGGAGTGAGGGGGAGGTGGTAGCATTATAGGTAACGCTGAAAGAGCGTTGTGACAGGTAGGATGAGAGCCAGGAGAGAGCAGAATCTCTGAGGCCTAGGGAGTGTAGTTTTTTGAGGAGGAGGGGGTGGTCGACTGTGTCGAAGGCCGCAGAGAGGTCAAGGAGTAGGAGCACTGAATAGTGGCCATTAGCTTACTAACAGTAAGAATATTCAAACTGGTTAAAGGAGAACCTGCCTGATGACATTCAGCTGGTCATGAAGTGGTTGTTCTAAAATGAAAATCCTCTGAAGAAAAGTTTGACAGAATTCCTCGTTTGGATCTTTCTTCCATGCAACAAGTGAAAACATTCAAATGATACCGCCATGAAATTATGAAAACAGGTAACCAAAGCTCTTGGACTATTTGCATCTGTCAGACTTCCATAAGTAATATCTCAGCCTTTGCTGAACACAAAGCCATCAGCACACTCCTGGTACGCACGTTTGCAGAATGTCTTTTGCCGTGGAGACCCTCGTGGCCGTTTTCAATGTCCTACAACTCGGGATGGGAATTTCCTTGAACAGTTGTATTTTGTTTTTTAGCTTTCGAAACCTGAAGAACGGGCTCAGAGTCCATCCAACCAATCTGATCTACTCTATCAAGGGGCTGGTGAACATCTTCTTGCAGTTGGTCCTGACTGCAGACAATGTCATTAATATCCTGTGGCCTGACTTGCTTTTCATTGGGGAAGTACATTTAATATTAACCTTTCTGATGCTGATCCCGATTTATTACAACTATTGGCTCACCGGCTGGCTCTGTGCTCACTATTGCGTGAACATTTCCAACTTCACTCATAAGCTCTTCGTTAGCTTTAAAAGAGTCCTCTCTTTGTTCTTACCTCGGGTTCTTCTACTGTCAGCAATCATCTCATTCATCATGAGTGTTCTTAACATGTGGGAAGTTCACGTCGTATCTCAGGAACATCCTTCTACTAACACTACACGGGATGCCCCTTTTATCACTGTCGCCTTTTTCATGCAACCATCATGCAGGTTGGTGGCCACATTTCTGGGCTGCTGTCTGCCCTTCCTTCTAGCTCTGGTCTCCATCGGATTTACAACATCATCCCTTATTCGACATATCATGAAAATGAAACAGAAGTTCTCTGGAAACTCTTCTCCCAACCTCCAAGTCCTCATCAACACAACAAAAACAATGATCTGGTTTCTTGCACTCTCTATCATCTCTTATATCATCGGGCTTGTGGTAATCAGTACAAGTAGAAGTATCTCTTCTGATGGGATGATGATAATCAGCTGTTTCTCCCTCATGCCTTTTCCTTTAATGGAGGCTGCTGTCATTATCTATGCCATTCCCAAACTGAGAAAGATGATTGTGGGAAAGATACGCCCGGGGAAACAGTGGAGTAAGGAGACTGGAAATTGCACTTAGTGGAAAAAAATTCAACTGGTTTCAAACACTTGCTAACATGTATGTGTCCTAAAGTAGGGATAAGAAGATCTAATATAGGGGATTTTGGTGCTTTTCCTCTACAACTCTCACAGTGTCAGGACCTGGATCACCTGCTGGTGGCACTGTGCTTCCAAGAGTGGAAGGTTGTAGTTTCAGTGTACACCAGTGCATGTCTTTCAGCTTCCAGCAGATCCCAATAATCAGTTTCCACCACATGATGGCTGTTGAGATGGTATTTAGGTCCTCCCCTTCTTTTGCCTCTCACTCCAGTGTTTGGCTGCTGCTAGATTCTGTTTGCCATTGCTCCTCACTATGCTTTTGCCTTGTACCTATACCCTGTACCCTGCTGCCTTGTACCTGCTGGTAGCACTGTGCTTCCAAGAGGGGAAGGTTGCAGTTTTAGTGTCCACCAGTGGGTATCTCCCAGCATCCAGCAGATCCCAGTAATCAGTTTCCACCTATTGTTGGCTGCTGGGAGAGTATTTAGGTCCTCCTCTATTAGTGCCTCTCATTCCAGTGTTTGGCCGCTCCTAGATTTTGTTTGCCATTGCGCCTGGTCATGCTTTTGCCTTGTACCTATACCTTGTACCCACTCCTCCATGTTCCTGATCCAAGTTTTGGTTTCCCCTTTCATCTGTTCCCTGCACCTGCAGTTTTACCCTGCTTTCCTGTGCTCCACATTTTGTACATATTGTAAATAGGTAATTTATTCATTAGGCTTTTGTTATGCATCTAGGTCCCATATTTAGGATATTTTGTTATTGGAGCATAGTTCACCTACATTTTTATTTTTGCTGTGTTTCCTGTTTGCTGGTGTTTGGATGTGTTTTTGTTTCATTGTTAATAAACTTGCTTACAGCATATACTGTTTTGTGACGGTGAGAGTCCCTGCCATTGTATAAATGGGTCTACAAAAGGACACAGGACTCTCAAAGATTCATTTCTAATTCTACAGCAGATGTTTTGTCAGCAGAGAAATAGGTGTCTTACATTTTCTATGGATTTGCAAATTCCGGATCTAGGCTGGAAGCCTGCAGGGCCCATAGAGTATTGGGTGGGATCAGGGGCGGATTGACCATTCGAGCACTCAGGCACCGTCCGAGGGCCTGGGGTCAGTAGGGGGCCCCATGAAATGCCCCTGGTACCTTTTATAGGCTTTTTTGGTTGTGCTTTGAGTGTGGGCAAGGACACAGGGGCCCTATGATCCCCTATTGCCCGGGGGCCCCATGATTTGTTAGTCCGCCCCTGGGTGGGATGGAGCCTGAAGTCCTGTGTCTGGGCTTTGCTAGTTGCCTACAGTCTGTGTGAGAACACAGGTGGTCAGGATTATTACAAGCCAGAAAGGCGGTTGCTGCCATTTGGAGACAGACCCTTGTCAATAGACCTGGTTGTTTCTGTCAGAGATTGCATCCCTGGTGAGGGGAGGTTCTTGCATGAAGGACGGGGAATGTTGGGACAGCCACACGGGCCTTTGGAGATCATGAGAGGGTCTGGGAAGCAGGGAAAGCCGAGGCGGCTAGTGAGTCCAGGGAGTCTGGAGGAAGTCCAGAAGTCTCAGAAAGAGTAAGCAAACGTAGGGATGGCTGGAGAACCATACTTGTAGGCCAGAAGTGGGCCTGTACAGAAAGGTACTACAATTGAGGCGGAGTGAGACCGAGTGCAAGGTGCCTCAGTATTTTTCATTAGTTGTGTTTGCTGCAGAAGAACCCCTGTGTGGGAGACCTGCTCTTGTAAGAACTTACTGTTTGCTTTTAATAAAAAGAGCTTCCATGCCCATGAACCAAAGAGCCGACTGCCGTGGACTCTGTAAAAACACATCTACCACTGAGCTATACATCCCCATATCTCAACACCTAGTCTGGGCTCAGGTTCCTGTGTGTAGCCAGGCAGATCTGGCCACCCCTGCTGCTGATCTCCGACCCACAGCTTATTCAGAACCTGTGCATGCAAATGTTATTGGTGTGATGCTCATTGTATTCTGAATTCTCAAATATGGTTCACACCCAAGACTCATCCCAGAGGCCCCTGTGTGCAAAGGCACTACCTAACCTGAGATGCTGCACCATTCCACAAGTAACCAATTCTCAATACCATGAACTCGTCTCCTTCCAAACATGCAAGTCACTCACTACCATACTGTAACGGAACCGGAACCCAGACCACACTGAGTTTTTCCGTTATACCACAGCTTCTCCTGTCCGAACACCATCCACGGACCACACCCTTGAAATCCCTCAGGAAACAGACAGCACCCAGCTCTTCTTAATACAGGAAGCCAACAACTCTTTATTTTAACACAAAACACAGGATATATACAGAGGGCGGGGAAACACAACCAAGAACAGGAAATACATCATCAGCCCGCCCCATCAGTGGGAGGCTGCAGGAAATACATCATCACCCCTCCCCATCCCACCAAGACACAGAATAATGGGATGAAGCACATGGCAAAGGGCATTGACCAACCCCCACACCAATACACAAACAGTACATCCCATAATAGTTGGCTGAACAGGAAAACACAGCACAATGGGGGGTAGCACATGGCAAACAGACAATGGACAGCCATGTGGCGGAGAACAAAGGAACACACACTATACACAAGACTCAGACATTCACATACACACCCTGTACCCCTTAACAGGCACAGGGTGGGTTAAACATAATGGGAATTTGGGAAGATGACACAGAGGTCCCCCACCTCCAAAAGTCACTCCCGTCACACATACTTATTCAAAGACTTGCCTGCTTTCTAAGTCACAAACCCAAATCATGTAAGGTTTAACCCCTCGCCCTCCGGAGGATTCCCCCCCCCCCTTCCTGACCAGGCCATTTCTTGCGTTACGGCACTGCGTTACTTTAACTGACAATTGCGCGGTCATGCAACGCTGCACCCAAATAAAATTTACGTTCTTGTCTTCCCACAAATTGAGCTTTCTTTCTGTGGTATTTGATCACCTGTGTGTTTTTTATTTTTTGCGCTATTAAAAAAAAAAGACCAACAATTTTGAGAAAAAAAACAATATTTTTGACTTTTTGTTATTAAGCATGTCCAGTAAAAAATTTAAAAAAAATCAACTTTAGTCATAAATTTACCCCAAAAATGTATTCTGCTCTGTGTCTTTGCTAAAAAAAATTCCCAATGTGCATAAATTTATTGGTTTACGTGAAAGATATAGCATTTACAAATGGCGGTATATATACTGGGATTTATTTTTTTGCTTTTACTAGTAATGGCTGCGATCAGCGACTTATAGCGGGACTGCGGCAGACATTCTGACACTGGAAGGAACTGACTTGGTGTCAATGACATCCCCAGTGACACCAATACAGTGATCAGTGCTAAAAAATAGCACTGACACTGTACTAATGGTACTGGGCAGGAAGGGGTTAACATGAGGGGTGATCAAAGGGTTAACTGTGTAATGGGAGTGTTTTACCAGGGGGTGGCGGGTGTGTGCTTCACTGTAAGCACACTGCTCTGGGTGGCTGTCCTGTGCATAGCCATCCAAAGCAGTATGCCGAGCTGACAGGAAGGAGAACTGTTGGTAAACAAAGCAGTTCTCCTCCCACTGGAGATCGCCAGAAATCACCGGGCGCCGGAGAGTACTTACCGGTCAGGACTCACGTGCCCCCCTACCTGGAGATGCAAAATCACGTATATATACATGATTTTGCGCACCCGTGCCTCCCCGTAGCAGTATTGCTGTTATAGGGCGGTCGGGAAGCGGCATTAATTCTCGGTTCACATGTTGCTTGCGTATTTACATCAGTGACAGTCAAGCAGCTTGCATTTCCCCAGACTGATATAGGCAGCTTTCAAATTACTATCTACGATATCCGTCTATCTATTCCAATAATGTTAGTGCCTATCAGGGGCGGACTGACAACTCATGGGGCCCCCTACTGACCACAGGCCCTTGGGCAGTGCCCGAGTTTCCAAATGATCAGTCCGCCCCTGGTGCCTATAATCAGTATGCAGGGTAGGGGCCACCTACATCCAATAACTTCATTACAAAACCAAAGAAAGGAACAAGCCTCAATGTATGGACTTTCTTGGTGCCAAAAAGACAAGGATTAACACATTTAAAAAATATATACACCAAACTTGGTTCTTTTATTACATACATATTTTTAAACATGGCTTTTTTTCAGCTGGAACCTGGGGGGACGCAGTTCCTCCACCCCTGGCTCAGGCCCCTGCTCCTCGCTCACCACTATCTCTTGTAAAGACAGAAGTCCGGCTTCTGTGTTTACATGTGACAGCTTGTCTCCCAATGGCTCCCATAGATTTGATCTCCTGAGCAGCTCCCACTGAGTGCAGGATGGGGACAAGAGGGATGCATGTTCCTGAGGTGCTGTGCGGATGCCGACGTCCCCACTGGATGATCTCCCACCTGAAAGTGAGAGCGACGGAGACGCCTACAGTGTACATGGAGGTAGTAGAGCGCTTCAGCTTAATACATCAACAAAATTAAGATATATGGAAGATGGTGGAGCCATTAAGGAGGTTGTGGGAGAAGATAGAGGCAGTGGAGGGGGGGGGGGTTCCTTGCAGAGTCCAGAGCTGAAGAGCGGTGAATGTGAGATATGGATGGGGGATGTAGAAACAAGCCGCTGTAGAAGAAGGTTGAACTCTGCACTCTCCACCCAATGCACTCTGGTATTTAATGCCCCCTAAGACCCACTGATAATGACATTTCACCACACCCATTATTTGATGCAGTTTGCAGGGTTTATATGTGTGCGGGTGGGGATGGGGGGTTGGGGGTCATGGCTGAGTTCCGGCACCTATTTTCTGAGAAAAAAAGCCTTGTCAATAGCATAATAAAAAATATAAAATTGCACATTAAGTGACAAGTCTCCTATTTCCCAAATGATTTTGTTACCTGTCCAATGATGAAAGATGGCTTCCAAACAGAGGTAGGTACAGGGAAAAGACTAAGGCTGACCCTCTACATATTTCAAGACTACTTCCTCAGGAGGAAAATGAGCCTAAAATGATCTACTCTCTCCTCTTCCCACATGTGAAGTAGGAAATGCTCGGGGCAATAGAACCCAACCAATTGAAACTTGCAGCCAATGGTGGTACTGCTCTTTCACTCACGGCCTATAGCAGCAGGAGAGGGATTGAACGGTAGCTATTGCCCTCTGGATGCCTCCTTCAGACAATGAGCTTCACTCTGTGATCATAGGACACACCTCAGGACATAGGTAACATGGGACAACTGAATGAAAAGCATGAGTGTCCCAGCAAATCAGGACAGTTGACAGCCTGCAGTATGCAGAGAAACCTAAATGTCATTCAGTTAAGGTTAGATATGAGGGTAAATCTTCCACCGAGGACATCTATTTCAGTGCCAACCATCTAGAGGAAGTCTTGTCCCTGTAGAGCTTTCCTCTCACTTCCTGTCATGTCTTTGGGACAGGAAATGAAGGGAAAACTCCCCAACAAGATATAAAGGGCAAATAATAAACTGACAGGGAATTTAACATTCTCCTACTATATTCAAAGTGAAAATAAAAGTTTGGACCATATCAGCAATTATCCCCTTCCCACCCAGCCCTGACTTCCTTTTAATAGGTTTTGTACAACTGGGGAGAGGGAAAGATTGGCTGATCACATGACTTCTACTATTGGCTGTCACAGTGATCACATGATAGGGAGCTGGTCCCATTGACTCAGGATCATTAGTACAGACCCGTAGAGTTGTCTTTTCACAGTTTGGTCACTGTGGTTGGACCATGCAGTGAGTGAGCTCTCAGACCACAAAGTTCTGCTGTCCATGGATGCATACTTGTGGCCTGTGGGTGTTAAAGCCCCAGGGGGGTATACTGATACATGTAGTGGATTGTTAGCTGATCCGGTGAACTCAGCAGATTCCACAGCAGACACAGAATGTTGGGGCTTTGTTCTTGGTCAGAACTGCAATAAGTCAAACATGTGGATGGGTGACAAACCCTTCACACTGTTTACAGAATGCACAACCTGGCAGGTGGAGGGAGTCAAGAGTGACAGCTAGGTGTAGCTAATAATGAAAATCTCTGTATCCATGCTTTGAAGATATTCAGACATGTATATCTACAGACTCCTATGAATATATGTATATAAGGTTCCTCTGACACCACTAAATGGTACTTAAAAGTCACCTCCCCATACAACACTGAACAGGACAAGAGGAACTCTTTGAAAGGAGCTTTCTACACAGCGTGTCTGAATTCTGGAGAACAGTCATCATCTAACCATGGATCCAGATGCTTCTCTGATACTTCTGGGTTTCATCCTAATGTTTGAGTAATGTTTGGCATACTCACCAATTTTGTTGGCATGTTCCCAAGTTTAGAAAAAGTTCTGAAGGGGAAAACATGGGCACAATCAACAAAATCACATTTTCTTTAAGCTTCTCTCACATCTGTTATTGCGTTTCTGAAATACTCAGCGTCTTTACCATCTTATTCCCATAATAACCAGAATGACGTGATAAATGTGACCAACCATGAATTGCTTACATATGGAGCAAACTCTGCTGCCTGGCTGACTTCCTGTCTCTGCTTCTTCTATTTCATTAAAATAGTCCAGTTCAGATGGAGATTCCTTTCGTGGCTGAAGGAGAAGATCGATGTCCTGATTCCATGGAGGATCCTACTGGTGGAGTTCATGTCTCTTGGTGATGGCCTCCTTAATATTATGGTAAATGTTGCTCCCCCAGAAATCTTCAAGCACTTTAGATCTTCCTTTATCGAATGCAACAGGAATGCATTTACAAGAGGTTTAGTCATATGAGTCTATGTTTCTAAGTATCATTGGGTCAATTGGGATGGTAATACTGATCACCGGTGGTACCTTGATGTCCCTCAAGCTGCACATTTATAATATACATAAAACTCTCGGCTCCTCTGGCAATGCCAATGGGAAACCTCAAAGAGCTGTATGGACAATGGGGTACCTTCTGGCTGTCTATGTTCTACTTTTTGTAACATCAGTTCTTAAAGAGTTGCTTCACATCAATCCTATTTCCTAAAGCTCCGAGGTGCAGCTGTGATATGTTTATTCAGCACCCTTCATTCCATAATTCTCATTCTTGGAAACCCAAAATACAAATAGATACCATGTAACAGTATATGTGCTTGCCATAGGATATGTGTAAAGCAAGGGTGGGAAGCCACATGCTGTAAATAATTCTTTGATAAAGGCAGTTGTCCCAATACATTGGGCAATATAGTGTGTATATATATATATATATAGTATATACAGTATACACTATATTGCCAAAAGTATTGGTCGGCCGGCCTTTCCACGCACATGAACTTTAATGTAATCCCATTCTTAGTTCGAAGGGTTCAATATAGAGTTGGCCCCGCCCTTTGCAGCTATAACAGCTTCAACTCTTCTGGGAAGGCCGTCCACAAGCTTTAGGAGGGTGTCTATGGGAAGGTTGGACCATTCTTCCAGAAGCACATTTGTCAGGTCAGGCACTGATGTCGGGGGAGGAGGCCTGGCTCGCAGTCTCCGCTGTAATTCATCCCAAAGGTGTTCTATGGGGTTGAGGTCAGGACTCTGTGCAGGACAGTCAAGTTCCTCCACCCCAAACTGGCTACTCCATGTCTTTATGGACCTTGCTTTGTGCCCTGGTGTGCAGTCATGTTGGAACAGAAAGGGGCCATCCCCAAACTCTTCCCACAAAGTTGGGAGCATGAAATTGTCCAAAATATCGCCTTAAGTGTTCCCTTTGCTGGAGCTAGGGGGCCAAGCCCAAACCCCTGAAAAACAACCCCGCACCATAATCCCCCTCCACCAAACTTTACACTTGGCACAATGCAGTCAGGCAAGTACCGTTCTCCTGGCAACCGCCAAACCCAGACACATCTATCGGTTTGCCAGACAGAGAAGCGTGATTGGTCACTCCAGAGAACATGCCTCCACTGCTCTAGAGTCCAGTGGCGGTGTGCTTTACACCACGGTACCCGACGCTTTGCATTGCACTTGGTGATGGAAGGCTTGGATGCAGCTGCTTGGCCATGGAAACCCAT
Organism: Staurois parvus; assembly: GCF_062004578.1. Classification (NCBI taxonomy): domain Eukaryota; kingdom Metazoa; phylum Chordata; class Amphibia; order Anura; family Ranidae; genus Staurois; species Staurois parvus. The sequence continues at coordinate 490,203 of NW_028317830.1, forward strand.
TCCATGAAGCTCTCTATGCACTGTTGTTGGGCTCATCTGAAGGCCACACCAAGTTTAGAGGTCTTTGGACTTATTGACCAGGTGGCCACCTATCACCCATTCTTTCACCAATGTTTGTAGAAGCAGTTTGCATGCCTAGGGGCTTGATTGTATACACCTGTGTCCATGGAGGTGATTGGAGCACCTGAATCACATGATATGGAGGGGATTGGAACACCTGAATCACATGATATGGAGGGGATTGGAACACCTGAATCACATGATATGGAGGGGATTGGGGCATCTGAATCACATGATATGGAGGGGATTGGGGCACCTGAACCCAATACTTTTGGCAATACAGTATATACTGTGTATATATATATATATATACAACAAATTTTCTTTCATCATTTTTTTTTTTCTGTAAATTAGAAATTAAAAAAGAAAAAAAAGTCATTTTACATGAAAGTAACTTCTTCTTCCTCTTATTTGAAATAAAGGATTACTCCAGGTTTTGGATGTGTGACAGTGCTGTACCCTGCCACTGTGTTCGTTGGATGAAAGACCACACAGGGTTCTTGTGGATGCAGGTTTGGGGGCTCCAGAATATCAGTTCTGAGTGGAGAAAATTCCAAATAGTAATAGTTTTTCTGTTTTCTCTCGGAGGCTTCAGAGAGTCTTGGGACAGACACAGCCGCTAACCCTGTGTCTAAGTCTTACTGGAGAAAATTCAGTTTGGTGTGAAGGCTTGATAAGTTTGATATGAAACTTAGACTTGCAATGCTCTCTGAAGAGAGATCTACATTCAGAACTCTCTTCAGAGAGCAGTGAGGAGGAATTCTATCGCCTCCCCACCCCCTGTTTTAATCCCCCTAAATGCTGAGCTAACACCCCATAACAGAGCACAACGGGACTGTTGCAGCGCTGCCACATTCTCTTGAATGGGTCAAGCTCAGTGGGTGGTAGTGCCAGCCAAGTGGCCGCTGCCTCTGCAGCCAAAGGAGGAGCAGTTGAGGGATGGTAAAACTGCAGCTCAACCCTGGCATTTCATGCCTCCCCAACTGTAAGTGTAAACAGCCCTAAGGGTCTTGATAATGGCTCTGAATTGTGCTCTGTAAATCAGTGACATCATAAATACTATGTCACAAACAAGGGATATCACAGGGCTGAGAAACCTGTCCTGAGCTCAATGCCATCTCTGGCATGTGCCACAGTTGCCTGAGTCTGGGGCAGGGCTGGCTTAATGCGTGGGCACCCCTGGTCACTGCCCCAGACGCATGGGGGCCCCATGATAATCTTGCATGACATCATACTTGCCAACTATCTCAGGTTTTCTGGGACAGTCATGCTTTTTATTAAGCTGTCCCAGGATGGCCGTGTCCTGGGAAGCGTCCTGGAACCTGTACTGTGTACTCCTGATCCATATATTGTGCCCTCCTGAACCCCCCCTCCCCGTACTGTGCCCTTCTGCCTCCTCCATCCCCCATAATGTGCCCTTCTGCCTCCTCCATCCCCCGTAATGTGCCCTTCTGCCTCCTCTATCCCCCGTAATGTGCCCTTCTGCCTCCTCCATCCCCCGTAATGTGCCCTTCTGCCTCCTCTATCCCCCGTAATGTGCCCTTCTGCCTCCTCCATCCCCCGTAATGTGCCCTTTTGTTGACTGGTCTTTGATTTATGGCTTTCTTATTATTTCAAATCCATTTTATTGAAAGTCCTAATAAATACATGTTTAATTCTATCAACTATTGATACTTATTCTTGAGAGTAGGTGGGTTCCAGGCTGGTAGGGGCCCCAGCTCATTACTTTGCTCAGGGGCCAATGATGCTGTTAACATTCCCTGGTCTGTGGACAATACTAGATATCCCAAAACAATTTTTCTCTGAAGAAGGGTTTGAAAGAGTGCCCTTGCTTTGAATACGTCTGTCACGCAACAAGCCAGAACATCCACCTGACATCTCTGAGTGATTATGGAAATAGGCAACCAAAGCTGGTAGACAATTTGCATCGGTCATCCTCCAATAATGAATCCCTTGGTGTTCACAGAACATAAAGCCATAAACGCTGCCTAGGTGAACGAGTCAACAGAATGTCTTCTGCAGTGTTGATCCTCCTGATCACTGTCAGCATCCTACAACTCGGGATGGGAATCTCCTTCAACACTTGCCTTCTTGTATTTAGCTTTAAGAACCTGAAGAACGGTCTCAGTGTCAATCCAACCAATCTGATCTACTCTGTCAAGGGACTGGTGAACGTCTTCTTGCAGTTGGTCCTGACAGTAGATGTAGTAACTTCTGTACTTTGGCCCAATGTGTTGTTTATCAGGGAATTACATTTAATGATGACCTTCCTGATGCTGAGCCCGGTTTATTTCAGCTATTGGCTCACTGGCTGGCTGTGTGCTCATTATTGTGTCAGCATCTCCAACTTCACTCATAAGCTTTTGGTTGGGTTTAAAAGATTCCTCTCTTCTTCCCTGCTTCGGGTTCTTCTAGTATCAATGATGGTCTCACTTGTCATGAGTGTCCTGTCTGTCTGGGAACTTCACAGCCTATCTCAGGAGCCTCCTTCAACAAACAACACCCAGTATGCCCCATCCATCTGTGTTGTCTACCTTATGCCCAAATCATGCAGATTGATGGCCACGCTTCTGGGCTGCTGCCTGCCCTTCACTCTTGCTCTGATCTCCACTGGAGTCACAACATCATCCCTTGTGAGACATATGAAGAAAATGAAACAAAATTTCTCTGGAAATAATGGTCCCAACCTTCATGTCCTCATCAGAGCAACAAGGACAATGACCCTGTTTCTAACTCTCTGTGTAATCTCCTATATTACTGGACTCCTCTTTCTCTCAAGTACCTCCTCATACGACACGAGGGCCATCAGCCTTCTCTCAATCATGATTTTTCCATTCATTGAAGCTGCTATCATCGTCCAGGCCATTCCTAAACTGAGGAAGATGATTGTGGAAAAGGTCTGCGTTGGGAGACAATGGAGCAAAGAGACTGAAAACTGCGCCTAGTGGAGAAAAAAACATTTATTACAATAGGGGAGATTTACTAAAACTGGTGCACTCCTCATCTGGTGCAGCTCTGCATGGGAGCCAATCAGCATCTAACTTCAGCTTGTTCAGTTAAGCGTTAGCAATATAACCTGGAAGCTGATTGGTTTCTTTTTAGAGCTGCAGCAGATTTTGCACCATACAGTTTAAGTAAATATCCCCCAATATGTGTGTTTCTGTTTCTGGTAAACAAAGCAGTCCTCCTCCCCACTGGAGATCGTCAGAAATCACCGGGCGCCGGAGAGTACTTACCAGTCAGGACTTATGTGCCTCCCTACCTGGAGATGCGAAACCACATATATATACATGATTTTGCGCACCCGTGCCTCCCCATAGCAGTATTGCTGTTATAGGGCGGTCGGGAAGCGGCATTAATTCTCGGTTCACATGTTGCTTGCGTATTTACATCAGTGACAGTCAAGCAGCTTGCATTTCCCCAGATTGATAGCGGCAGCTTTCAAATTACTATCTACAATATCCGTCTATCTACTGTTCCAATAATGTTAGTGCCTATCAGGGGCGGACTGACAACTCATGGGGCCCCCTACTGACCCCGGGCCCTTGGGCAGTGCCCGAGTTTCCAAATGGTCAGTCCGCCCCTGGTGCCTATAATCAGTATGCAGGGTAGGGGCCACCTACATCCAATACCTTCATTACAAAACCAAAGAAAGGAACAAGCCTCAATGTATGGACTTTCTTGGTGCCAAAAAGACAACGATTAACACATTTAAAAAATATATACACCAAACTTGGTTCTTTTATTACATACATATTTTTAAACATGGCTTTTTTTCAGCTGGAACCTGGGGGACCTCAGTTCCTCCACCCCTGGCTCAGGCCCCTGCTCCTCGCTCACCACTATCTCTTGTAAAGACAGAAGCCCGGCTTCTGTGTTTACATGTGACAGCTTGTCTCCCAATGGCTCCCATAGATTTGATCTCCTGAGCAGCTCCCACTGAGTGCAGGATGGGGACAAGAGGGCTGTAGGTTCCTGAGGTGCAGTGCGGATGCCGACGTCCCCACTGGATGATCTCCCACCTGAAAGTGAGAGCGACGGAGACGCCTACAGTGTACATGGAGGTAGTAGAGCGCTTCAGCTTAATACATCAACAAAAGTAAGATATATGGAAGATGGTGGAGCCATTAAGGAGGTTGTGGGAGAAGATAGAGGCAGTGGAGGGGGGGGGGGGGGTTGCTTGCAGAGTCCAGAGCTGAAGAGGGGTGAATGTGAGATATGGATGGGGGGTGTAGAGACAAGCCAACGTAGAAGAAGGTTGAACTCTGCACTCTCTACCCAATGCACTCTGGTATTGAATGCCCCCTAAGACCTACTGATAATGACATTTCACCACACCCATTATTTGATGCAGTTTGCAGGGTTTATATGTGTGCGGGTGGGGATGGGGGGTTGGGGGTCATGGCTGAGTTCCGGCACCTATTTTCTGAGAAAAAAAGCCTTGTCAATAGCATAATAAAAAATATAAAATTGCACATTAAGTGACAAGTCTCCTATTTCCCAAATGATTTTGTTACCTGTCCAATGATGAAAGATGGCTTCCAAACAGAGGTAGGTACAGGGAAAAGACTAAGGCTGACCCTCTACATATTTCAAGACTACTTCCTCAGGAGGAAAATGAGCCTAAAATGATCTACTCTCTCCTCTTCCCACATGTGAAGTAGGAAATGCTCGGGGCAATGGAACCCACCCAATTGAAACTTGCAGCCAATGGTGGTACTGCTCTTTCACTCACGGCCTATAGCAGCAGGAGAGGGATTGAACGGTAGCTATTGCCCTCTGGATGCCTCCTTCAGACAATGAGCCTCACTCTGTGATCATAGGACACACCTCAGGACATAGGTAACATGGGACAACTGAATGAAAAGCATGAGTGTCCCAGCAAATCAGGACAGTTGACAGCCTGCAGTATGCAGAGAAACCTAAATGTCATTCAGTTAAGGTTAGATATGAGGGTAAATCTTCCACCGAGGACATCGATTTCAGTGCCAACCATCTAGAGGAAGTCTTGTCCCTGTAGAGCTTTCCTCTCACTTCCTGTCATGTCTTTGGGACAGGAAATGAAGGGAAAACTCCCCAACAAGATATAAAGGGCAAATAATAAACTGACAGGGAATTTAACATTCTCCTACTATATTCAAAGTGAAAATAAAAGTTTGGACCATATCATCCCCTTCCCACCCAGCCCTGACTTCCTTTTAATAGGTTTTGTACAACTGGGGAGAGGGAAAGATTGGCTGATCACATGACTTCTACTATTGGCTGTCACAGTGATCACATGATAGGGAGCTGGTCCCATTGACTCAGGATCATTAGTACAGACCCGTAGAGTTGTCTTTTCACAGTTTGGTCACTGTGGTTGGACCATGCAGTGAGTGAGCTCTCAGACCACAAAGCTCTGCTGTCCATGGATGCATACTTGTGGCATGTGGGTGTTAAAGCCCCAGGGGGGTATACTGATACATGTAGTGGATTGTTAGCTGATCCGGTGAACTCAGCAGATTCCACAGTAGACACAGAATGTTGGGGCTTTGTTCTTGGTCAGAACTGCAATAAGTCAAACATGTGGATGGGTGACAAACCCTTCACACTGTTTACAGAATGTCCAACCTGGCAAGTGGAGGGAGTCAAGAGTGACAGCTAGGTGTAGCTAATAATGAAAATCTCTGTATCCATGCTTTGAAGATATTCAGACATGTATATCTACAGACTCCTATGAATATATGTATATATAAGGGTCCTCTGACACCACTAAATGGTACTTAAAAGTCACCTCCCCAAACAACACTGAACAGGACAAGAGGAACTCTTTGAAAGGAGCTTTCTGCACAGCGTGTCTGAATTCTGGAGAACAGTCATCATCTAACCATGGATCCAGATGCTTCTCTGATACTTCTGGGTTTCATCCTAATGTTTGAGTAATTGTTTGGCATACTCACCAATTTTGTTGGCATTTTCCCAAGTTTAGAAAAAGTTCTGAAGGGGAAAACATGGACACAATCAACAAAATCACATTTTCTTTAAGCTTCTCTCACATCTGTTATTGCGTTTCTGAAATACTCAGCGTCTTTACCATCCTTTTCCCATTTTACCAGAATAACGTGATAAATGTGACCAACCAGGAATTGCTTACATATGGAGCAAACTCTGCTGCCTGGCTGACTTCCTGTGATGGCTTCCTTAATATTATGGTAAATGTTGCTCCCCCAGAAATCTTCAAGCACTTTAGATCTTCATTTATCGAATGCAACAGGAATGCATGTACAAGAGGTTAACTCATATGAGTCTATGTTTCTAAGTATCATTGGGTCAATTTGGATGGTAATACTGATCACCGGTGGTACCTTGATGTCCCTCAAGCTGCACATTTATAATATACATAAAACTCTCGGCTCCTCTGGCAATGCTAATGGGAAACCTCAAAGAGCTGTATGGACAATGGGGTACCTTCTGGCTGTCTATGTTCTACTTTTTTGTAACATCAGTTCTTAAAGAGTTGCTTCACATCAATCCTATTTCCTAAAGCTCCGAGGTGCAGCTGTGATATGTTTATTCAGCACCCTTCATTCCATAATTCTCATTCTTGGAAACCCAAAATACAAATAGATACCATGTAACAGTATATGTGCTTGCCATAGGATATGTGTAAAGCAAGGGTGGGAAGCCACAGGCTGTAAATAATTCTTTGATAAAGGCAGTTGTCCCAATACATTGGGCAATATAGTGTGTGTATATATATATATATAGTATATACAGTATACACTATATTGCCAAAAGTATTGGTCGGCCGGCCTTTCCACGCACATGAACTTTAATGTAATCCCATTCTTAGTTCGAAGGGTTCAATATAGAGTTGGCCCCGCCCTTTGCAGCTATAACAGCTTCAACTCTTCTGGGTAGGCTGTCCATAAGGTTTAGGAGGGTGTCTATGGGAAGGTTGGACCATTCTTCCAGAAGCACATTTGTCAGGTCAGGCACTGATGTCGGGGGAGGAGGCCTGGCTCGCAATCTCCGCTGTAATTCATCCCAAAGGTGTTCTATGGGGTTGAGGTCAGGACTCTGTGCAGGACAGTCAAGTTCCTCCACCCCAAACTGGCTCCTCCATGTCTTTATGGACCTTGCTTTGTGCCCTGGTGTGCAGTCATGTTGGAACAGGAAGGGGCCATCCCCAAACTCTTCCCACAAAGTTGGGAGCATGAAATTGTCCAAAATATCGCCTTAAGAGTTCCCTTTGCTGGAACTAGGGGGCCAAGCCCAAACCCCTGAAAAACAACCCCACACCATAATCCCCCTCCACCAAACTTTACACTTGGCACAATGCAGTCAGGCAAGTACCGTTCTCCTGGCAACCACCAAACCCAGACATGGCCATCAGATTTCCGGACAGAGAAGCGTGATTGGTCACTCCAGAGAACATGCCTCCACTGCTCTAGAGTCCAGTGGCGGCGTGCTTTACACCACTGCATCCAATGCTTTGCATTGCACTTGGTGATGGAAGGCTTGGATGCAGCTGCTCGGCCATGGAAACCCATTCCATGAAGCTCTCTACGCACTGTTGTTGGGCTCATCTGGAGGCTACACCAAGTTTGGAGGTCTTTAGCTATTGACTCTGCAGACAGTTGGTGACTTCTGCGCACTGTGCGCTTCAGCATGCGCTGACCCCGCCCTGTCATGTGACGTGGCCTACCACTTGGTGGCTGAGTGGCTGTTGTTCCCAGTGGCTTCCACTTTGTTATAATCCCACTAACAGTTGAGCGTGGAATATTTAGTAGCCAGGAAATGTCACGGATGGACTTATTGCCCAGGTGGCCACCTATCACGGGACCACGCTTGGAGTCACTGAGCTCCTGAGAGCGACCCATTCTTTCACCAATGTTTGTAGAAGCCGTCTGCATGCCTAGGGGCCTGATTGTATACACCTGTGTCCATGGAGGGGATTGGAGCACCTGAATCACATGATATGGAGGGGATTGGAACACCTGAATCACATGATATGGAGGGGATTGGAACACCTGAATCACATGATATGGAGGGGATTGGAACACCTGAACCCAATACGTTTGGCAATACAGTATATACTGTGTGTGTGTGTATATATATATATATACAACAAATTTTCTTTCATTATTTTTTTCTTCTTTAAATTAGAAATTAAAAAAGAAAAAAAAGTCATTTTACATGAAAGTAACTTCTTCTTCCTCTTATTTGAGATAAAGGATTACTCCAGGTTTTGGATGTGTGACGGTGCTGTACCCTGCCACTGTGTTCGTTGGATGAAAGACCACACAGGGTTCTTGTGGATGCAGGTTTGGGGGCTCCAGAATATCAGTTCTGAGTGGAGAAAATTCCAAATAGTAATAGTTTTTCTGTTTTCTCTCGGAGGCTTCAGAGAGTCTTGGGACAGACACAGCCGCTAACCCTGTGTCTAAGTCTTACTGGAGAAAATTCAGTTTGGTGTGAAGGCTTGATAAGTTTGATATGAAACTTAGACTTGCAATGCTCTCTGAAGAGAGATCCACATTCAGAACTCTCTTCAGAGAGCAGTGAGGAGGAATTCTATCGCCTCCCCACCCCCTGTTTTAATCCCCCTAAATGCTGAACTAACACCCCATAACAGAGCACAACGGGACTGTTGCAGCGCTGCCACATTCTCTTGAATGGGTCAAGCTCAGCGGGTGGTCGTGCCAGCCAAGTGGCCGCTGCCTCTGCAGCCAAAGGAGGAGCAGTTGAGGGATGGTAAAACTGCAGCTCAACCCTGGCATTTTATGCCTCCCCAACTGTAAGTGTAAACAGCCCTAAGGGTCTTGATAATGGATCTGAATTGTGCTCTGTAAATCAGTGACATCATAAATACTATGTCACAAACAAGGGATATCACAGGGCTGAGAAACCTGTCCTGAGCTCAATGCCATCTCTGGCATGTGCCACAGTTGCCTGAGTCTGGGGCAGGGCTGGCTTAATGCATGGGCACCCCTGGTCACTGCCCCAGACGCATGGGGGCCCCATGATAATCTTGCATGACATCATACTTGCCAACTATCTCAGGTTTTCTGGGACAGTCGTGCTTTTTATTAAGCTGTCCCAGGATGGCCGTGTCCCGGGAAGCGTCCTGGAACCTGTACTGTGTACTCCTGATCCATATATTGTGCCCTTCTGAAACCCCCCTCCCCGTACTGTGCCCTTCTGCCTCCTCCAGCCCCCGTAATGTGCCCTTCTGCCTCCTCCATCCCCCGTACTGTGCCCTTCTGCCTCCTCCATCCCCCGTAATGTGCCCTTCTGCCTCCTCCATCCCCCGTACTGTTCCCTTCTGCCTCCTCCATCCCCCGTAATGTGCCCTTCTGCCTCCTCCATCCCCCGTAATGTGCCCTTCTGCCTCCTCTATCCCCCGTACTGTTCCCTTCTGCCTCCTCCATCCCCCGTAATGTGCCCTTCTACCTCCTCCATCCCCCGTACTGTGCCCTTCTGCCTCCTCCATCCCCCGTAATGTGCCCTTTTGTTGATTGGTCTTTGATTTATGGCTTTCTTATTATTTCAAATCCATTTTATCGAAAGTCCTAATAAATACATGTTTAATTCTATCAACTATTTATACTATTCTTGAGAGTAGGTGGGTTCCAGGCTGGTAGGGGCCCCAGCTCATTACTTTGCTCAGGGGCCAATGAGGCTGTTAACATTCCCTGGTCTGTGGACAACACTAGGTATCCCAAAACAATTTTTCTCTGAAGAAGGGTTTGAAAGAGTGCCCTTGCTTTGAATACGTCTGTCACGCAACAAGCCAGAACATCCACCTGACATCTCTGAGTGATTATGGAAATAGGCAACCAAAGCTGGTAGACAATTTGCATCGGTCATCCTCCAATAATGAATCCCTTGGTGTTCACAGAACATAAAGCCATAAACGCTGCCTAGGTGAATGAGTCTACAGAATGTCTTCTACAGTGTTGATCCTCCTGATCACTGTCAGCATCCTACAACTCGGGATGGGAATCTCCTTCAACACTTGCCTTCTTCTATTTAGCTTTAAGAACCTGAAGAATGGTCTCAGTGTCAATCCAACCAATCTGATCTACTCTGTCAAGGGACTGGTGAACGTCTTCTTGCAGTTGATCCTGACAGTAGATGTAGTAACTTCTATACTTTGGCCCAATGTGTTGTTCATCAGGGAATTACATTTATTGATGACCTTCCTCATGCTGAGCCCGGTTTATTTCAGCTATTGGCTCACTGGCTGGCTGTGTGCTCATTATTGTGTCAGCATCTCCAACTTCACTCATAAGCTTTTGGTTGGGTTTAAAAGATTCCTCTCTTCTTCCCTGCTTCGGGTTCTTCTGGTATCAATGATGGTCTCACTTGTCATGAGTGTCCTATCTGTCTGGGAACTTCACAGCCTATCTCAGGAGCCTCCTTCAACAAACAGCACCCAGTATGCCCCATCCATCTGTGTCGTCTACCTTATGCCCAAATCATACAGATTGATGGCCACGCTTCTGGGCTGCTGCCTGCCCTTCACTCTTGCTCTGATCTCCACTGGAGTCACAACATCATCCCTTGTGAGACATATGAAGAAAATGAAACAAAATTTCTCTGGAAATAATGGTCCCAACCTTCATGTCCTCATCAGAGCAACAAGGACAATGACCCTGTTTCTAACTCTCTGTGTAATCTCCTATATTACTGGACTCCTCTTTCTCTCAAGTACCTCCTCATACGACACGATGGCCATCAGCCTTCTCTCAATCATGATTTTTCCATTCATTGAAGCTGCTATCATCGTCCAGGCCATTCCTAAACTGAGGAAGATGCTTGTGGAAAAGGTCTGCGTTGGGAGACAATGGAGCAAAGAGACTGAAAACTGCGCCTAGTGGAGAAAAAAACATTTATTGCAATAGGGGAGATTTACTAAAACTGGTGCACTCCTCATCTGGTGCAGCTCTGCATGGGAGCCAATCAGCGTCTAACTTCAGCTTGTTCAGTTAAGCTTTAGCAATATAACCTGGAAGCTGATTGGTTTCTTTTCAGAGCTGCAGCAGATTTTGCACCATATAGTTTAAGTAAATATCCCCCAATATGTGTGTTTCTGTTTCTGGTAAACAAAGCAGTCCTCCTCCCCACTGGAGATCGTCAGAAATCACCGGGCGCCGGAGAGTACTTACCGGTCAGGACTCACGTGCCCCCCTACCTGGAGATGCGAAACCACATATATATACATGATTTTGCGCACCCATGCCTCCCCATAGCAGTATTGCTGTTATAGGGCGGTCGGGAAGCGGCATTAATTCTCGGTTCACATGTTGCTTGCGTATTTACATCAGTGACAGTCAAGCAGCTAGCATTTCCCCAGATTGATAGCGGCAGCTTTCAAATTACTATCTACGATATCCGTCTATCTACTGTTCCAATAATGTTAGTGCCTATCAGGGGCGGACTGACAACTCATGGGGCCCCTACTGACCACAGGCCCTCGGGCAGTGCCCGAGTTTCCAAATGGTCAGTCCGCCCCTGGTGCCTATAATCAGTATGCAGGGTAGGGGCCACCTACATCCAATACCTTCATTACAAAACCAAAGAAAGGAACAAGCCTCAATGTATGGACTTTCTTGGTGCCAAAAAGACAACGATTAACACATTTAAAAAATATATACACCAAACTTGGTTCTTTTATTACATACATATTTTTAAACATGGCTTTTTTTCAGCTGGAACCAGGGGGACTCAGTTCCTCCACCCCTGGCTCAGGCCCCTGCTCCTCGCTCACCACTATCTCTTGTAAAGACAGAAGTCCGGCTTCTGTGTTTACATGTGACAGCTTGTCTCCCAATGGCTCCCATAGATTTGATCTCCTGAGCAGCTCCCACTGAGTGCAGGATGGGGACAAGAGGGATGCAGGTTCCTGAGGTGCAGTGCGGATGCCGACGTCCCCACTGGATGATCTCCCACCTGAAAGTGAGAGCGACGGAGACGCCTACAGTGTACATGGAGGTAGTAGAGCGCTTCAGCTTAATACATCAACAAAATTAAGATATATGGAAGATGGTGGAGCCATTAAGGAGGTTGTGGGAGAAGATAGAGGCAGTGGAGGGGGGGGGGGGGTTCCTTGCAGAGTCCAGAGCTGAAGAGCGGTGAATGTGAGATATGGACGGGGGATGTAGAAACAAGCCGCTGTAGAAGAAGGTTGAACTCTGCACTCTCCACCCAATGCACTCTGGTATTTAATGCCCCCTAAGACCCACTGATAATGACATTTCACCACACCCATTATTTGATGCGGTTTGCAGGGTTTATATGTGTGCGGGTGGGGATGGGGGGTTGGGGGTCATGGCTGAGTTCCGGCACCTATTTTCTGAGAAAAAAAGCCTTGTCAATAGCATAATAAAAAATATAAAATTGCACATTAAGTGACAAGTCTTCTATTTCCCAAATTATTTTGTTACCTGTCCAATGATGAAAGATGGCTTCCAAACAGAGGTAGGTACAGGGAAAAGACTAAGGCTGACCCTCTACATATTTCAAGACTACTTCCTCAGGAGGAAAATGAGCCTAAAATGATCTACTCTCTCCTCTTCCCACATGTGAAGTAGGAAATGCTCGGGGCAATAGAACCCACCCAATTGAAACTTGCAGCCAATGGTGGTACTGCTCTTTCACTCACGGCCTATAGCAGCAGGAGAGGGATTGAACGGTAGCTATTGCCCTCTGGATGCCTCCTTCAGACAATGAGCCTCACTCTGTGATCATAGGACACACCTCAGGACATAGGTAACATGGGACAACTGAATGAAAAGCATGAGTGTCCCGGCAAATCTGGACAGTTGGCAAGCCTGCAGTATGCAGAGAAACCTAAATGTCATTCAGTTAAGGTTAGATATGAGGGTAAATCTTCCACCGAGGACATCGATTTCAGTGCCAACCATCTAGAGGAAGTCTTGTCCCTGTAGAGCTTTCCTCTCACTTCCTGTCATGTCTTTGGGACAGGAAATGAAGGGAAAACTCCCCAACAAGACATAAAGAGCAAATAATAAACTGACAGGGAATTTAACATTCTCCTACTATATTCAAAGTGAAAATAAAAGTTTGGACCATATCAGCAATTATCCCCTTCCCACCCAGCCCTGACTTCCTTTTAATAGGTTTTGTACAACTGGGGAGAGGGAAAGATTGGCTGATCACATGACTTCTACTATTGGCTGTCACAGTGATCACATGATAGGGAGCTGGTCCCATTGACTCAGGATCATTAGTACAGACCCGTAGAGTTGTCTTTTCACAGTTTGGTCACTGTGGTTGGACCATGCAGTGAGTGAGCTCTCAGACCACAAAGCTCTGCTGTCCATGGATGCATATTTGTGGCCTGTGGGTGTTAAAGCCCCAGGGGGGTATACTGATACATGTAGAGGATTGTTAGCTGATCCGGTGAACTCAGCAGATTCCACAGCAGACACAGAATGTTGGGGCTTTGTTCTTGGTCAGAACTGCAATAAGTCAAACACGTGGATGGGTGACAAACCCTTCACACTGTTTACAGAATGCACAACCTGGCAGGTGGAGGGAGTCAAGAGTGACAGCTAGGTGTAGCTAATAAAGAAAATCTCTGTATCCATGCTTTGAAGATATTCAGACATGTATATCTACAGACTCCTATGAATATATGTATATATAAGGGTCCTCTGACACCACTAAATGGTACTTAAAAGTCACCTCCCCATACAACACTGAACAGGACAAGAGGAACTCTTTGAAAGGAGCTTTCTGCACAGCGTGTCTGAATTCTGGAGAACAGTCATCATCTAACCATGGATCCAGATGCTTCTCTGATACTTCTGGGTTTCATTCTAATGTTTGAGTAATTGTTTGGCATACCCACCAATTTTGTTGGCATGTTCCCAAGTTTAGAAAAAGTTCTGAAGGGGAAAACATGGACACAATCAACAAAATCACATTTTCTTTAAGCTTCTCTCACATCTGTTATTGCGTTTCTGAAATACTCAGCGTCTTTACCATCCTTTTCCCATTTTAGCAGAATGACGTGATAAATGTGACCAACCATGAATTGCTTACATATGGAGCAAACTCTGCTGCCTGGCTGACTTCCTGTCTCTGCTTCTTCTATTTCATTAAAATAGTCCAGTTCAGATGGAGATTCCTTTCGTGGCTGAAGGAGAAGATCGATCTCCTGATTCCATGGAGGATCCTACTGGTGGAGTTCATGTCTCTTGGTGATGGCCTCCTTAATATTATGGTAAATGTTGCTCCCCCAGAAATCTTCAAGCACTTTAGATCTTACTTTATCGAATGCAACAGGAATGCATTTACAAGAGGTTTACTCATATGAGTCTATGTTTCTAAGTATCATTGGGTCAATCGGGATGGTAATACTGATCACCGGTGGTACCTTGATGTCCCTCAAGCTGCACATTTATAATATACATAAAACTCTCGGCTCCTCTGGCAATGCCAATGGGAAACCTCAAAGAGCTGTATGGACAATGGGGTATCTTCTGGCTGTCTATGTTCTACTTTTTGTAACATCAGTTCTTAAAGAGTTGCTTCACATCAATCCTATTTCCTAAAGCTCCGAGGTGCAGCTGTGATATGTTTATTCAGCACCCTTCATTCCATAATTCTCATTCTTGGGAACCCAAAATACAAATAGATACCATGTAACAGTATATGTGCTTGCCATAGGATATGTGTAAAGCAAGGGTGGGAAGCCACATGCTGTAAATAATTCTTTGATAAAGGCAGTTGTCCCAATACATTGGGCAATATAGTGTGTGTATATATATATATATAGTATATACAGTATACACTATATTGCCAAAAGTATTGGTCGGCCGGCCTTTCCACGCACATGAACTTTAATGTAATCCCATTCTTAGTTCGAAGGGTTCAATATAGAGTTGGCCCCGCCCTTTGCAGCTATAACAGCTTCAACTCTTCTGGGAAGGCCGTCCACAAGGTTTAGGAGGGTGTCTATGGGAAGGTTGGACCATTCTTCCAGAAGCACATTTGTCAGGTCAGGCACTGATGTCGGGGGAGGAGGCCTGGCTCGCAGTCTCCTCTCTAATTCATCCCAAAGGTGTTCTATGGGGTTGAGGTCAGGACTCTGTGCAGGACAGTCAAGTTCCTCCACCCCAAACTGGCTACTCCATGTCTTTATGGACCTTGCTTTGTGCACTGGTGTGCAGTCATGTTGGAACAGAAAGGGGCCATCCCCAAACTCTTCCCACAAAGTTGGGAGCATGAAATTGTCCAAAATATCGCCTTAAGTGTTCCCTTTGCTGGAGCTAGGGGGCCAAGCCCAAACCCCTGAAAAACAACCCCGCACCATAATCCCCCTCCACCAAACTTTACACCTGGCACAATGCAGTCAGGCAAGTACCGTTCTCCTGGCAACCGCCAAACCCAGACACATCTATCGGTTTGCCAGACAGAGAAGCGTGATTGGTCACTCCAGAGAACATGCCTCCACTGCTCTAGAGTCCAGTGGCGGTGTGCTTTACACCACGGTACCCGACGCTTTGCATTGCACTTGGTGATGGAAGGCTTGGATGCAGCTGCTTGGCCATGGAAACCCATTCCATGAAGCTCTCTATGCACTGTTGTTGGGCTCATCTGAAGGCCACACCAAGTTTAGAGGTCTTTGGACTTATTGACCAGGTGGCCACCTATCACCCATTCTTTCACCAATGTTTGTAGAAGCAGTTTGCATGCCTAGGGGCTTGATTGTATACACCTGTGTCCATGGAGGTGATTGGAGCACCTGAATCACAAGATATGGAGGGGATTGGAACACCTGAATCACATGATATGGAGGGGATTGGAACACCTGAATCACATGATATGGAGGGGATTGGGGCATCTGAATCACATGATATGGAGGGGATTGGGGCACCTGAACCCAATACTTTTGGCAATACAGTATATACTGTGTATATATATATATATATATACAACAAATTTTCTTTCATCATTTTTTTTTCTGTAAATTAGAAATTAAAAAAGAAAAAAAAGTCACTTTACATGAAAGTAACTTCTTCTTCCTCTTATTTGAGATAAAGGATTACTCCAGGTTTTGGATGTGTGACAGTGCTGTACCCTGCCACTGTGTTAGTTGGATGAAAGACCACACAGGGTTCTTGTGGATGCAGGTTTGGGGGCTCCAGAATATCAGTTCTGAGTGGAGAAAATTCCAAATAGTAATAGTTTTTCTGTTTTCTCTCGGAGGCTTCAGAGAGTCTTGGGACAGACACAGCCGCTAACCCTGTGTCTAAGTCTTACTGGAGAAAATTCAGTTTGGTGTGAAGGCTTGATAAGTTTGATATGAAACTTAGGCTGGCCATACATTATACAATTATCTGCAGATTTTCTGCCCAATTTCCTTTAGATTTACCTTCAACTATGTAGTGCAAGGGCCCGCCTAATTGGATACAACTGAAAGTGTTGTTTAGGTTTGTCCTCCTATTATATGGTTTTTGGTAAATCTAAACCAAAAATCTCCAGATAATCCTATAATGTATGGCCAGCCTTAGACTTGCAATACTCTCTGAAGAGAGATCTACATTCAGAACTCTCTTCAGAGAGCAGTGAGGAGGAATTCTATCGCCTCCCCACCCCCTGTTTTAATCCCCCTAAATGCTGAACTAACACCCCATAACAGAGCACAACGGGACTGTTGCAGCGCTGCCACATTCTCTTGAATGGGTCAAGCTCAGTGGGTGGTAGTGCCAGCCAAGTGGCCGCTGCCTCTGCAGCCAAAGGAGGAGCAGTTGAGGGATGGTAAAACTGCAGCTCAACCCTGGCATTTTATGCCTCCCCAACTGTAAGTGTAAACAGCCCTAAGGGTCTTGATAATGGATCTGAATTGTGCTCTGTAAATCAGTGACATCATAAATACTATGTCACAAACAAGGGATATCACAGGGCTGAGAAACCTGTCCTGAGCTCAATGCCATCTCTGGCATGTGCCACAGTTGCCTGAGTCTGGGGCAGGGCTGTCTTAATGCATGGGCACCCCTGGTCACTGCCCCAGACGCATGGGGGCCCCATGATAATCTTGCATGACATCATACTTGCCAACTATCTCAGGTTTTCTGGGACAGTCATGCTTTTTATTAAGCTGTCCCGGGATGGCCGTGTCCCGGGAAGCATCCTGGAACCTGTACTGTGTACTCCTGATCCATATATTGTGCCCTCCTGAACCCCCCCTCCCCGTACTGTGCCCTTCTGCCTCCTCCATCCCCCGTAATGTGCCCTTCTGCCTCCTCCATCCCCCGTAATGTGCCCTTCTGCCTCCTCTATCCCCCGTAATGTGCCCTTCTGCCTCCTCCATCCCCCGTAATGTGCCCTTTTGTTGATTGGTCTTTGATTTATGGCTTTCTTATTATTTCAAATCCATTTTATCGAAAGTCCTAATAAATACATGTTTAATTCTATCAACTATTTATACCTATTCTTGAGAGTAGGTGGGTTCCAGGCTGGTAGGGGCCCCAGCTCATTACTTTGCTCAGGGGCCAATGAGGCTGCTAACATTCCCTGGTCTGTGGACAACACTAGATATCCCAAAACAATTTTTCTCTGAAGAAGGGTTTGAAAGAGTGCCCTTGCTTTGAATACGTCTGTCACGCAACAAGCCAGAACATCCATCTGACATCTCTGAGTGATTATGGAAATAGGCAACCAAAGCTGGTAGACAATTTGCATCGGTCATCCTCCAATAATGAATCCCTTGGTGTTCACAGAACATAAAGCCATAAACGCTGCCTAGGTGAACGAGTCAACAGAATGTCTTCTGCAGTGTTGATCCTCCTGATCACTGTCAGCATCCTACAACTCGGGATGGGAATCTCCTTCAACACTTGCCTTCTTCTATTTAGCTTTAAGAACCTGAAGAATGGTCTCAGTGTCAATCCAACCAATCTGATCTACTCTGTCAAGGGACTGGTGAACGTCTTCTTGCAGTTGGTCCTGACAGTAGATGTAGTAACTTCTGTACTTTGGCCCAATGTGTTGTTTATCAGGGAATTACATTTAATGATGACCTTCCTCATGCTGAGCCCGGTTTATTTCAGCTATTGGCTCACTGGCTGGCTGTGTGCTCATTATTGTGTCAGCATCTCCAACTTCACTCATAAGCTTTTGGTTGGGTTTAAAAGATTCCTCTCTTCTTCCCTGCCTCGGGTTCTTCTAGTATCAATGATGGTCTCACTTGTCATGAGTGTCCTGTCTGTCTGGGAACTTCACAGCCTATCTCAGGAGCCTCCTTCAACAAACAACACCCAGTATGCCCCATCCATCTGTGTCGTCTACCTTATGCCCAAATCATGCAGATTGATGGCCACGCTTCTGGGCTGCTGCCTGCCCTTCACTCTTGCTCTGATCTCCACTGGAGTCACAACATCATCCCTTGTGAGACATATGAAGAAAATGAAACAAAATTTCTCTGGAAATAATGGTCCCAACCTTCATGTCCTCATCAGAGCAACAAGGACAATGACCCTGTTTCTAACTCTCTGTGTAATCTCCTATATTACTGGACTCCTCTTTCTCTCAAGTACCTCCTCATACAACACGATGGCCATCAGCCTTCTCTCAATCATGATTTTTCCATTCATTGAAGCTGCTATCATCGTCCAGGCCATTCCTAAACTGAGGAAGATGATTGTGGAAAAGGTCTGCGTTGGGAGACAATGGAGCAAAGAGACTGAAAACTGCGCCTAGTGGAGAAAAAAACATTTATTTCAATAGGGGAGATTTACTAAAACTGGTGCACTCCTCATCTGGTGCAGCTCTGCGGGGGGGCCAATCAGCGTCTAACTTCAGCTTGTTCAGTTAAGCGTTTGCAATATAACCTGGAAGCTGATTGGTTTCTTTTCAGAGCTGCAGCAGATTTTGCACCATACAGTTTAAGTAAATACCCCCCAATATGTGTGTTTCTGCAATTAATTTTTCTGAAATGTTATTTTTTTCTCCTGGATAATTGTTCATATGGGCTGCAATTGCTGACTTCTCTATCTAAAAGTACATTTAGAATAGAAGGAGCACAAAATCGACTGTATGGAGCCCAAAAGGCATTTGTTTTCTCATATAGAAAAAAAAATGTGCTTCATGGTTCTGGCAGGACTATAACGGACACCTACGCCTAGACAGGGCCCCTTTATCAATATGACCAACCACCCAGGACCAGTGCTAGAATATTTTGTTCCCTAGAAAAGACCAGCTACTTGCACCCTCTCCCCCCCCCAAAAAAAATGACCATCACCTATAGTTCTGCTTCACCCTTTCTAGTAAACATCCTCTTTCACCTCATATTTTCCACCCTAGAAAAAATCTTCTCTCCCAAATCCCAAATCCCCCCTCCTAGAATAAATTTCCCCAATCCCTCCTCCTATTACAACCCCCTCCAAATAACCCTTTCCAGCATAAATCCTTCCTTCCTTCCCAGATCCTCCTCCCCCTAGCGCCAATTCCCCCTCCTATCACAACACCTCCCAATCCCCCCTCCTAGCACAACCCCCCCCCCTAATTCCCCCTACCAACAGAGCCCACCCTCCAATCCCACTCTAATAGCACAAATTCCCCCAATCCCTCCTCCTAGCACAACCCCCTCCAACTGACCATTTACACCTTAATGTTTCCTCCCCACCCAAGTCCACCTCCCCCTAGCATCAACCCCCCCCCCCCCCCCTGCTAGCACAACCTCTCCCTAGTACAAATCCCCCCCAAACTCCCCCCCTCCTAACACAAATCCCCCCTCCCAGCACCAATCCTCATCATTCAATACTCCCAACTAGGACAAATTCCCCCAAGTCCTTCTTCTAGCTAATACCCCTCCAAATTACTCTTCATATCCTCCCACCTTATTCAAACCCCCCCCTCCCCCATAGCACAAAACTCCACAACCTCCCTCCCCCAAAACCTTCCTCCTACTCCTAGCACCTATCCCCCATTCCCTCTCCGAGCACAAATCCCCCCCCCCCCCAATTATCTCCATTACCCCTTCCAACACAAATAGCCCCCTTTCCTGCACAAGCCTCTCATCTCAGCACAAATGATTGTTACACCTTCCCCCCCCCTTCATCATGTACAGTTTGAACTTGCAAGCAGGAAACCAGGTAGAGGTGCGGGTTGCGCTGTGTCCTCTCCTGTTGGTGGAGAGGTCCTCCGTACAACAGATGACACAGGGTCGCTCTTGGATTGGGCTTTGCACAGTTTGATTACCCCGTCCCTTTCTCTGCCAATGACTCTGAATGACAGTGAATGAGGAAGATGAAGCTTCCTGCCTGTTACCTAGGTGTCTCATCACACAGCGGAAGCAAAACAATGTTACATCACCTCCGCCTTCACCACCAAACATGGCATCACTTTCACACCTGCAAATCATGGAGTGTTTCCATATTTTTGTCGAACCCCTGTAGGTCAAAAAACATATTTCAGGGTTCCAAGGGGCCCAAACACCAGGGATTAAAACACTTCCTTACATGTTCATTTGATGGACTCGAGCACTAATGATGTTTGTTACAATTGCTTAACAGCTTTTGCAGTTGTTTCAGTTGTTTCAGCATCTTTATGTATAAACAAGTGTATTAAGCCCTGATGAAGGGGATCCCTTGGAACCCCCCAAAAAATGGCTCACCTTTTCTTGGCCTATATGAAGAAGTAAACTGCTTTTTGGGCTCTGTACATTTGGGGTGTTCCTTAGGAGATTTCTGTATATATAGCAGCTGCCTAGCTGGGGATACTGTATTCTTCCACAAGTAACCAATCACAAAGCACTACAATAAAGCCCAATGTGGGTAAAACATGTCGGAGGGGCATGACCGATGGTGTGGGATCTGTAGTGTTTCAGATACTCTACGTTGGAGTTGAATGCAGAGTGCCGAGCTCCCTGCATGCCAATCATGTACTAACTATAAAACGTAGGATCCAAATCATAGCAAATTAACCCTCCAGACTCATCCCTTTGGGAAAAATCTGCTTTCTCCGGCTGCTATGTGTATTCAAGGACCTAAATGCATTCTAGGTCACAAACACAAAGCAAGTCCATTCTGAAGTCATATGTTGTACACTTGTGTGATTCCTTAACTCAAAGATCATTGAAGGCAGAGACAACCCCAACAATCATATCATGAGGTGGGCAGAGTTTTTAGAATTAAAGTGTTTAGAAACCTGAAAAAAATGATGTTACTGTCTCCTAAAAGCAATGTAATATCCTTTGCAATGTTGCTTTCTTCAGTCCTGCCTGTGTTGTATAATACTGGGTTGATCCTGCCTCTGCCCCACCTTCTGAGAATAAACTGACCACCTAGCATGGCACTGTGGTAGTGTGGTCGGTTTCCGTCTTGTGTCATCAATCTGTTAATACAGGCACTGTGTGCCAGCATCTTCCGTAGTCTGTAGGAAGCCATGCCCCCCTCCAGCCACTCCACCCCACCTTTCACTTCACTAGGTTGGGTAAGTGACGTTATGCTGCCAGGTCTCACTGGGTTTCATTGCCATGGAGGGGAGGAAAGGGAAGAGGTAAGTAAGTGGGAGAGGGCAGAAGGAAGGGAAGGGGTAAATTGTTCTATATATTGGAGCAGAAGTGGGGTGATGAGTAGGGCTTGGATCTGTGGGGAATATATGAGGTACAGAGAGAGGTGAGTAGCACAGGGTGAAAAGGAAGGAAAAGGGTAATTAGTTCTCTATATTGACATACAAGTGAGGTAATGAGTAGGGCTTGGATATGGGGGGGATATATGATGTATGGAGAGAGCTGAGTGGGAAAAGGTGGAAGGAAGGGAATGGAATAGAAAAGAAGGGAAAAGAAGGGAAGGAAAGGGGTTCAAGGGTAAATAGTCTTATATATTGCAGTAGAAGTGGGGTAATGAGTAGGGCTTAGATATGGAGGATATAAGGGGTATGGGGAGAGCTGAGTGGGAGAGGGTGGAAGAGAGAGAGAAGAAAATAGAAGGGAAGGGGTTCAGAGGTAAATAGTTCTGTATATTGTTGCAGAAGGGAAGTAATGAATAGGGCTTGAATATGGGGGATAAAAGGGGTATGGGGATAGTTGAGTGGAAGAGGGTGGTAGGAAGAGAAGGGAAGGAAGGGGTTCAGGGGTAAATAGTTCTTTATGTTGGCACAGAAGTGAGGTAGCGCTCGGATATGGGGAGTTATCAGGGGCGGACTGACCATTTGGAATCTTGGGCCCGGGGTCAGTAGGGGGCCCCATGAGATGCCCCTGGTACCTTTGCTTTTTTGAGTTTGGGCAAGGACACAGGGGCCCCATGATCCCCTATTGCCCGGGGGCCCCATGAGTTGTCAGTCCGCTCCTGGGAGGTATATGAGGTTTGAGGATAGCTAAGTGGAAGAGGGCAGAAGACAGGGAAAGGAAGGGAAGGGGTAAATAGTCCTATATATTGGTGTAGAAGTGGGGTGATGAGTAGGGCTTGCATACGGGGGATATATGAGGTATGGGGAGAGCTGAGTCAGAGAGCATGGAAGGGAAAGGAAGAGAAGGGAAGGGAAAGGAAGGGGAAGAATTCAGGGGTAAATAGTTCTATATATTGGTGTAGAAGTGGGGTGATGAGTAGGGCTTGTATACGGGGGATATGGAAGGTATGGGGAGAGCTGAGTCAGAGAGCATGGAAGGGAGGGAAGGGAATAGAAGGGAAAGGAAGAGAAGGGAAGGGAAAGGAAGGAAAGGAATTCAGGGGTAAATAGTTCTATATATTGGCGTAGAAGTGGGGTGATGAGTAGGGCTTGGATATGGAAGGATATACTGTATAAGATATGCGGAGAGCTGAGTGGCACAGGGTGGAAAAGAATGAAGGGAAAGGAAGGGAAGGGGTGATGGCGTAGATGTGGGGTGATGAGTAGGGCTTGGATATGGGGAGATATATAAGGTATGGGGAGAGCTGAGTGGGAGAGGGTGGAAGGGAGGAAAGGGAATAGAAGGGAAGGAAAGAGAAAAAAAAGAAGGGAAAGGAAGGGAAAACATTCAGGGGTAAATAGTTCTATATATTGGCATAGAAGTGGGGTGATGAGCAGGGGCGGACTGACAATTCATGGGGCCCCCGGACAACAGGGGATCATGGGGCCCCTGTGTCCTTGCCCAAACTCAAAAAAGCCTATGAAAAAGGTACCATGGGCATCTCATGGGGCCCCCTACTGACCCCGGGCCCTCGGGCAGTGCCGAGTTTCTAAATGGTCAGTCCGCCCCTGGTGATGAGTAGGGCTTGGACATGGGGGGATATACTGTATGACGAATGGGGAGAGCCGAGTGCGAGAGGGTGGAAGGGAGGTAAGGAAAAAGAAGAGAAGGGAAGAGAAGGTATGGGGAGAGGGTGGGAGGAAGAGAAGGCTGAGGAAAAGGGGGGGGGGGCAGATTTGCAGTGATTGTTAGATAGTACTGACATGTTTTTATTCTGATCCTTTATTTCTTTAGCAAAAGGCATAACAGCTTAATACATTTTTTATCGATCAATAAATAAGAGCACACTTCCAAATGCCGATACGTACATTTCACATACCAATAGGGGGTATCATCAAAACTAAATATCCTAAATAAATTCAAAGGTATTATGTCAACTTAAAACATTGGAAACCGAGTCACAATCCACGAGGCCTGTCCCACTCATGTAACTGGACATTGTCCATATTATTTGTCGAATTTTCTGGCGGAGAGAAAAATTGTTTATTTACAATCAAGAACAGGAGAAATCATGCTTGAGAATGGAAGATAAGTGTTTCTTGATGTTTTCACCTCAAAATACATTATATCCAGTAAGCCACACAAAATGATCGCCTACAATTTGGATTTTTTAATAAAGTCTTTTTTCTTTCTTACTGAGTCTATTTTTATATTTGGTTTGATTTATTGAATTTTTGTTGATGTGGCTTTGTTTCAATGTTTACCATCATGCAGCATTGCCAATCTGGTTTGTCTAGATCAGTGGTCTCTAAACTGCAGCCCGGGGGCCGAATGTGGCCCTTCACTTGCTTTTATCCAGCCCTTGGGGCACAATTCCTTCCACTGACACCAATGATAAGACACTATTCCTCTCACTGACATCAAAAATAGGGCACTGTTCCTCCCACTGACACCAACGATGGGGCACTAATAATCCCCCAAATACCAATGATGGGACATAGCACATTCCCACTGATGCCAGGACATTTTCTACTCCCAATGGCCACTGTCTGGCCCCCCCTAAAGTCTGAAGCACAATAAATTGGCCCTTTGTTTAGACAGTTTGGAGACCCCTGTTGTCTAGAATTGTTTGCTTTCATCCATAGCCATGGCATGTCTAGGATACTAATAGATTAGGGGCACCTCTAGGCAAACAGATTAAAATGTGGAGGGGCTGGTGGGATACCATGATGACAACTTTGCATCAAATCTAAGTCTAATATAATATTTTTAACTGGACAAAAAAATGCTGATCTCAAAAAAAGTGTAATAGGTCAAACAGAGCATCAAATGAAAAACACTTAGGAGTCCAAAGTCTACATTGTTCAACTGGATAAAACAAAAAGGGCAAAACACAGCCAATGTCTTTTGAGAGCCACAAAATTCCCCTTCATCAGGTCTAAATGAAATGGCAGAATGTAAACTGGACTAAAAAGTACTCCTAGGAAGACTGATCTGCAGGCAGAGGATGGTTTAAACAACAGTCAGTGTTGGCGTTCAGTGGAGGTGGCAAAGGTCCCTCACCCATGGCTTTTGCCCAACTTGTATGCTGTTGAATAATAAAGACTTTGGACTCTTAAGGCTTTTTCATTTGGTGATCTTTTTGACCTATCATACTTGGATACGCTACCGAATACAGCAAATACAAACCATGACTCTGTCAGCATTTTGTTGACCTGTGAAAATCCATGCCCAGCTCCCCTCCACTACTACCTCTTCATAAAATGTGATGACAACATAATTAATAGATGGAGTGGAAAGCATATGAAGTATAAAATGTTCCCAAACTGTTTCATACATAGAGGGTGTGGTCTTGTAATGGCAGCACGAGGTTGTGAGTTCTGGGAGCTCTGCAGTCTTTTTCATGCCTTGTTTAACATAGCCTACGCCTCATGGTTCCTATGGATGTTTGATCTTGGCTCCTGTGTGGGACTGCTTAGCATCTACCTAAATGGTGCACTTCAAAGTCCAGAATTTCTGCAGTAATGGTATTGCTATGGACCCTGCTGCAATTACCACAGCAATAGCTTCCTACCATTGCATCTGGACCAGCCATTGTATCTCGGTTAGCCTGCTACAGCCATCTCAAGGTTGACTTGCTATCACCCTCTGCTCAATTAGCTGTTACCTTTACCTCCCAGCTGTCCAGATAGTTGGCAGCAGACAGAATGCCATTGGCAAGTGTTGAGGCAGGCTGCACCCCATCAGCAGGCATTGAGGCAGACTGGACCCCATCAGCAGGCATTGAGGCAGACTGGACCCCATCAGTAGGCATTGAGGCAGACTGGACCCCATTAGCAGTCATTGAGGCAGACTGGACCCTATCAGCAGGCATTGAGGAGGTCTGAACCCCATCAGCAGCATAGAGGCAGACTGGACCCCATCAGCAGGCATTGAGGTCAAATGAACTCCATCAGCAGCCATTGAAGGAGACTGAACCCCATCAGCATGCATTGAGGCAGACTGAACCCCATCAGCAGGCATTGAGGCAGACTTGACCCCATCAGCAGGCATAGAGGCAGACTGGACCCCATCAGCAGGCATAGAGGCAGACTTGATCCCATTAGCAGGCATAGAGGGCGAATGAACCCCATCAGCAGCTATTGAAGGAGACTGAACCCCATCAGCAGGCATAGAGGCAGACTGGACCCCATCAGCAGGCGTTGAGGCGGACTTAACCCCATCAGCAAGCACTGAGGCAGATTGAACCCCATCATCAGGCATTGAGGCAGACTGAACCCCATCAGCAGGCGTGGAGGGAGACTAGACCCCATTAGCAGGCATTGAGGAGGACTGAGCCCATCAGCAAGCACTGAGGCAGACTGAACCCCATTAGCAGGCATGGAGGCAGACTGAACCCCATCAGCAGGCATAGAGGCAGACTAAACCCCATCAGCAGGCATTTAGGAGGACTGAACCCCATCAGCAGGCACTGAGACAGACTGAACCCCATCAGCAGGCATTTAGGAGGACTGAACCCCATCAGCAGGCATAGAGACAGACTGGACCCCATCAGCAGGCATTTAGGAGGACTGAACCCCATCAGCAGGCATAGAGGCAGACTGGACCCCATTAGCAGGCATAGAGGCAGACTGAACCCCATCAGCAGGCATAGAGGCAGACTGAACCCCATCAGCAGGCATAGAGGCAGACTGAACCCCATCAGCAGGCATAGAGGCAGACTGAACCCCATCAGCAGGCATAGAGGCAGATTTGACCCCATTAGCAGGCATAGAGGCAGACTGGACCCCATTAGCAGGCATAGAGGCAGACTGGACCCCATTAGCAGGCATAGAGGCAGACTTGACCCCATTAGCAGGCATAGAGGCAGACTGGACCCCATCAGCAGGCATAGAGGCAGACTGAACACAATCAGTGCATGCTACTTTGTATATGATCATGGGCTCTATACTCTAAACTGGACTTTTTTTTAATTATTATTTTTGTTTTCCTTTATGACTGTTTATCTCGGCTCTTATTGTGTCCCCCTTTGTATTATTTTTTGCCCTCTTCACCTGACCTAAGCTTGTATTTTATTCTCTGTATTGTATTTTTTATTGTCTTTACTGGATGCTTTTATCTTTCTTTGTCTTCTTTTTAAACCCTTAATAAATGTAGATTGAACATAAACAGAAACCTATCAACATTGCAGCTACACATAGGCAGATAGATATGCAAAATATCTCCTTGCCTATCCGGCCATTTCGCATACATGTAAAAACCTTTTTTTTTTTTGCTAGAAAATTACTTAGAACCCCCAATATTACCTTTGTAAGCAGAGGTCCCAGAGAAAAAAATGGTGGGTGTTGCAATTTTTTATGTCACACCGTATTTGCACAGCGATTTTTCAAACGCAAAAAAAAACTTTATTGAATTTTAACGAACACAAACACTATATAATACCTACTTTTTTGGTAAAATAAAAAAAAATATGTTAATGATGATAGATATCTAACGTCACAGTTTAAAAATGTGTATGCCAGGGAAACGGCGCCAAACTACAGTACATAAAAATCTCCATAGGAGACTCTTTAAAAGCCTTTACAGGTTACAAGTTTAGAGTTGCTGCCAGAATTATTGCTGTCCCTTTAATTTTTTTTAGCAACTAAATTACTTGTGATAGCATGGGCCATGACAGGTCCTCTTTATGGAGAGATCTGGGGTCGATTAGACCCCCAAATCTCTACTCTGGCCTACAATGAAGCTGGTCAGACACAGATTGGTCTAATTGACTGCTTCACTGGCTGGTAACGGCCAGGTACACAGAGAGGTGGAAGCGGAAGTGACTAAGTCCTCGTTGCTTCCTTTTTCTGACCTCACAGGTAAGGAGGTACACCATCAATTCAGTGATGGAGATGCTGCCAGTCAGTGTAGTCCCAGGCTCCCCGTCGGCTGAAAAGTTTGATACCAGGATGATGCCTGTAGCTGTAGGCATTTTCCTATAAAAACCACTTAAACCTCAGGACATCATATCACAATTAGAGATGAGCGAAGTATTCAAAAATTTGATTCGGCTGATTCGGCTGATTCGGCGGATTCGCGGAATAAATTTGATTTGAGTCGAATATATTCGCTGCGAATTTAACTTATAAAAGGGTGTTTCTAGGCTTCAGAGAGCCTTTATATTAGTGCAGAACACTGTACCTTTAATTTAAATGCCCTTGGAGTCTGCTGGGGAAGAGAAATAATACTGTCAGTCAGTATGACATGCAGATGAGTGCCGTCCATCTTAGAATCACCGCACACTTCACTCATTTGGGCAGTCACGGGGCCAAAACCAGAGTGTGGAGCCACAGTGTGGCGGTGGAGGCAGCAGCAATGGGAGGCCATACAGCACCCTATGACAAAAATGGAAACCACCAGCAGTGTGAGGAGACCTGAAAGTGGCACATGGCAGAGTGTGGCGATGGAGACAGCAGCAATGGGAGGCCGTACAGGGACCCATGAGACACTCTGGACCTGGCAGCAGCATGAGGAGGCGGTACGGGGGCCCATGGCAGATTACGGGCCTGGCAGCAGCAACGGGAGGCCCGTAATCTGCCAGCACCCTATGACAAAATGGAACCCACCAGCAGGGTGAGGAGACCTGAAAGTGGCACATGGCAGAGTGTGGCGATGGAGACAGCAGCAATGGGAGGCCGTACGGGGACCCATGAGAGACTCTGGACCTGGCAGCAGCATGAGGAGGCGGTACAGGGGCCCATGACAGATTACGGGCCCGTCAGCAGCATGAGGAGTCGGTACGGGGGCCCATGTCAGATTACGGGCCTGGCAGCAGCTATGGGAGGCCCGTAATCTGCCAGCACCCTATGACAAAATGGAACCCATCAGCAGTGTGAGGAGACCTGAAAGTGGCACATGGCAGAGTGTGGCGATGGAGAAAGCAGCAATGGGAGGCCGTACAGGGACCCATGAGAGACTCTGGACCTGGCAGCAGCATGAGGAGCCGGTACAGGGGCCCATGACAGATTACGGGCCTGGCAGCAGCATGAGGAGTCGGTACGGGGGCCCATGGCAGATTACGGGCCTGGCAGCAGCAATGGGAGGCCCGTAATCTGCCAGCACCCTATGACAAAATGGAACCCACCAGCAGTGTGAGGAGACCTGAAAGTGGCACATGGCAGAGTGTGGCGATGGAGAAAGCAGCAATGGGAGGCCGTACAGGGACCCATGAGAGACTCTGGACCTGGCAGCAGCATGAGGAGGCGGTACAGGGGCCCATGACAGATTACGGGCCTGGCAGCAGCATGAGGAGTCGGTACGGGGGCCCATGGCAGATTACGGGCCTGGCAGCAGCAATGGGAGGCCCGTAATCTGCCAGCACCCTATGACAAAATGGAATCCACCAGCAGTGTGAGGAGACCTGAAAGTGGCACATGGCAGAGTGTGGCGATGGAGACAGCAGCAATGGGAGGCCGTACAGGGGCCCATGACAGATTATGGGCCTGGAAGCAGCATGAGGAGTCGGTACGGGGGCCCATGGCAGATTACAGGCCTGGCAGCAGCAATGGGAGGCCGTACAGGGACCCATGACACACTCTGGACCTGGCAGCAGCATGAGGAGGCGGTACAGGGGCCCATGACAGATTACGGGCCTGGCAGCAGCATGAGGAGTCGGTACGGGGGCCTATGGCAGATTACGGGCCTGGCAGCAGCAATGGGAGGCCCGTAATCTGCCAGCACCCTATGACAAAATGGAAAACACCAGCAGTGTGAGGAGACCTGAAAGTGGCACATGGCAGAGTGTGGCGATGGAGACAGCAGCAATGGGAGGCCGTACAGGGACCGATGAGACACTCTGGACTTGGCAGCAGCATGAGGAGGCGGTACAGGGGCCCATGACAGATTACGGGCCTGGCAGCAGTATGAGGAGTCGGTACGGGGGCCCATGGCAGATTACGGGCCTGGCAGCAGCAATGGGAGGCCCGTAATCTGCCAGCACCCTATGACAAAATGGAACCCACCAGCAGTGTGAGGAGACCTGAAAGTGGCACATGGCAGAGTGTGGCGATGGAGACAGCAGCAATGGGAGGCCGTATAGGGACCCATGACACACTCTGGACCTGGCAGCAGCATGAGGAGGCGGTACAGGGGCCCATGACAGATTACGGGCCTGGCAGCAGCATGAGGAGTCAGTACGGGGGCCCATGGCAGATTACGGGCCTGGCAGCAGCAATGGGAGGCCCGTAATCTGCCAGCACCCTATGACAAAATGGAACCCACCAGCAGTGTGAGGAGACCTGAAAGTGGCACATGGCAGAGTGTGGCGATGGAGACAGCAGCAATGGGAGGCCGTACAGGGACCCATGAGAGACTCTGGACCTGGCAGCAGCATGAGGAGGCGGTACAGGGGCCCATGACAGATTATGCGCCTGGCAGCAGCATGAGGAGTCGGTACGGGGGCCCATGGCAGATTACGGGCCTGGCAGCAGCAATAGGAGGCCGTACAGGGACCCATGACACACTCTGGACCTGGCAGCAGCATGAGGAGGCGGTACGGGGGCCCATGGCAGATTTCGGGCCTGGCAGCAGCAATGGGAGGCCCGTAATCTGCCAGCACCCTATGACAAAATGGAACCCACCAGCAGTGTGAGGAGACCTGAAAGTGGCACATGGCAGAGTGTGGCGATGGAGACAGCAGCAATGGGAGGCCGTACAGGGACCCATGAGAGACTCTGGACCTGGCAGCAGCATGAGGAGGCGGTACAGGGGCCCATGACAGATTACAGGCCTGGCAGCAGCATGAGGAGTCGGTACGGGGGCCCATGGCAGATTACGGGCCTGGCAGCAGCAATGGGAGGCCCGTAATCTGCCAGCACCCTATGACAAAATGGAACCCACCAGCAGTGTGAGGAGACCTGAAAGTGGCACATGGCAGAGTGTGGCGATGGAGACAGCAGCAATGGAAAGCCGTACAGGGACCCATGAGAGACTCTGGACCTGGCAGCAGCATGAGGAGGCGGTACAGGGGCCCATGACAGATTACGGGCCTGGCAGCAGCATGAGGAGTCGGTACGGGGGCCCATGGCAGATTACGGGCCTGGCAGCAGCAATAGGAGGCCGTACAGGGACCCATGACACACTCTGGACCTGGCAGCAGCATGAGGAGGCGGTACAGGGGCCCATGACAGATTACGGGCCTGGCAGCAGCATGAGGAGTCGGTACGGGGGCCCATGGCAGATTACGGGCCTGTCAGCAGCAATGGGAGGCCCGTAATCTGCCAGCACCCTATGACAAAATGGAACCCACCAGCAGTGTGAGGAGACCTGAAAGTGGCACATGGCAGAGTGTGGCGATGGAGACAGCAGCAATGGGAGGCCGTACAGGGACCCATGAGACACTCTGGACCTCGCAGCAGCAAGAGGAGGCGGTACAGGGGCCCATGGCAGAGTGGCGAAGCGTAAGCAGCTTAAATTGAAGGCCATACAGAGGCCGATGTTAAAAATAATAACATGTTTGGGGCATGATTCATGGCGGATTTAGTCAGTTGTGTCAGGAACTGGTGGTTTGAAATCCAGACTAATCCACGCCTGATTCATTTTCACAAACGTCAGTCTCTCCACACTTTGGGTGGACAGTCGTGTCCTCCGCGGAGTTACAATACCTCCTGCCGCACTAAACACGCGCTCCGATGCCACGCTACTGGCCGGGCATGACAGCCTTTCAAGGGCAAATTCAGCTAGTTGGGGCCAAAGGTCAAGTTTCGTTGCCCAGTAGTCAAGGGGATTGTCTACCTCGGTTGGCAGGGTGCTGTCCAAGTAGGCCCAAGCCTGTTGTTTGAGGTCCTGCTCCAGGTCCACCTGATGCTGCTGCTGCTGCGGCTGGTTAGTAGTTTCCTCACTGCGCTGGTGAAGAAAGCTACTCATCATCGACTGCAGACTGTGGCAGCCGCTGCTGGTGGAGCTGCCACTGCTCCTACCACCCCACCCCTCCCCTGCTGCCATGGTAGCGGAACGCGAGCGCACAGGGCCCACAGTGTCTGAGGATGGACGTTGGCGCAGAAAGGCAGAGACCAACTGACTACATAGGTGGTTTTTATAGTACGTTATTTTGGCCTCCCTCTCAGCAGGTGTGAAAAAGGCCACCATTTTTGAACGGTAGCGAGGGTCCAACAAGGTGGACAGCCAAAAGTCATCCCTCTGTCTGATGGTTATTATTCGGCTGTCGCTACGCAAGCAACCGAGCATGCTATGGGCCATTTGTGCCAAGGAATGCGAGGGACTCCCTGCCTCCATCTCCACAGCATACTGCCACGGTGCGTCTGGGTCCTCTGTCTCCTCCTCGTCCTCCTCTACCAGATGCTCCTGCTCCTCCACTCCTGTCCGCTGAGTGGAAAAACCACCCATTTCACTCAATAATTCCTGAGCACCAATGTCCTCCTCTACCTCCTCCTCTTCTTCCTGTCCTGCCCCCACAGGGGTCATGTGGCGTTGAGATCTGTGCGCCACGTCTACCGCACCCTGACCAGCCATTGTTAACAGCATTTGTTCTAGGACGTGCAACAGAGGAATGACGTCGTTCATCCCATAGCCCTGCCGACTCACGAATAGCGTGGCCTCCTCAAAGGGCCTGAGCAAGCGGCAGGTGTCACGCATGAGCTGCCAATGGCTGACATCGAAGTTACACAGGGGAGTACCTTTATCTGCTTGTAACATCAGGAAATCGGTGATGGCCTTTCGCTGTTCGTAAAGGCGGTCTAACATATGTAGGGTTGAATTCCACCTTGTTGCAACGTCGCAGATCAGGCGATGCTGTGGAATTCCGTTCTGCCGCTGCAGCTCAAGGAGGGTGTGCTTTGCGGTGTAGGAATGGCTGAAATGCATGCACAGTTTACGTGACATTTTAAGGATGTCTTGCAGTGGGATGGTGGATTTTAGGAACCGCTTGACAACCAGATTGAACACGTGAGCCATGCATGGCGCATGGCACAACCTTCCTTGACGCAGAGCAGACACCATGTTCTTTCCGTTGTCGGTCAACATGGTTCCGATTTTCAGTTTGCGCGGAGACAGCCATCTGTTGATTTCTCTGTTCATTACACTCAGAAGTTCCTCCCCTGTGTGACTACGTTCGCCAAGGCATACCAGGTGCAGAACAGCGTGACACCGTTGCGCCCTGCACATGTGATATGCCGGTCGGGTAATGGGACTTGGCACGGGGGTGGCGGCTGAGGACACGGCGGAAGAAGAGGTGGTAGAGGCGGACATCTTTGCTGGACCAAGGACGTGCAAACGTGGAGGCAAAAGCGGCGTGACCTGTCCAAGTTGCTGGTGCGGCTGTGCCGGCACCACGTTCACCCAGTGGGCCGTAAATGACATGTGCTGTCCCTGACCGTAGTTACAGCTCCACACGTCGGCGCTGCCGTGCACTTTGGCAGAGACCGACATGCTCAAAGACTGGCCCACCATCTCTTCTACATGTGAATTCAGGGCTGGCACTGCCTTTTTGGCGAAGAAATGCCGGCATGGCACTCTCCACCGCGGCTCGGCACAAGCCATCATTTCTCGGAAAGGTGCTGAGTCCACCACTTGGAAAGGGAGGGACTGCAGCACCAGCAACTTGGACAGGAGGACGTTCAGCTTTTGCACCGTCGGGTGCGTGATCGCAAACTGTTGTCTCTTGGAAACGGATTCCAAGAAAGACTGCTGACGGAATCCGTGAAGAGGAGTAGCAGGAGAAGGAGCATCTGAACGAGCGGAAGATGCCAACGAGCGACAACTCCCCTCAGCAGAGGTGTTGGAGCCTTGACTGGCTGATAGAGGGCGATTGACGTCGGGTGATGGAGCAAGTAACGGAGCGGGTGATGGAGCGGGGGCTGGGGCAGGCAGAACCGCCGTATCTTTATCACGGTTTTCCCAGGCCACCGAATGGCGACGCTGCATATGCTGACGCAACGCTGTAGTCCCAACATGGGCCCCCTGGCCACGCTTGACTTTCTGGCCACATAGTCGACATACGGCTACGTTTACTTCCTCGGGCGGCTTGACGAAAAATTGCCACACCGCCGAGTAGGAAACTTTGCCCCCGCTACTCCTCACTGGCTGACTGCTACTTCCTCCGTGCACACCGGCACCACTAATGGCCGTGGTGGTAGGCTGCAGTGGAGCTGGTGCTCTACTCCGTGGCTGTTTGGCTCCACTGACACTGCGGCGACCCTGCTGCCTCCTGGGCAACCCACCGACTGTTTTGCTCGCTGCCAAGCTGCCACCCTCTTCTCCTGATGATGCGGAAGCAATAGCCTGATGACGACGAGGCTGCCAAGTGCGATCAGCCTCATCACCATCAATTAGGGTCTCCGCCTCACTACTAGCCCCCTCGGCTGCATGTGGGTCAGGAGACAGACCTGTCTCTAGACCGGCTACCGAGCCACTCTCCTCGCCAGTACTTCTTCGCCTGGCTGCTGAAGAGGCGGATGTCTCCCCCCGTTCCTGACCGCCCTCTGTTAGCTCTTCCTCACTGTACAGTGGGGCTGAGCCCACAGCATGCGATACTTCGCTTGGTGAGGGAACACCAAAGGACAGGGGCAGGTAGAGGACACGTGATTTCAGTGGGCTTGCTCCCGTGCCATGCCAACCAACGGTTGTGTCTGACGTACCCACCGACCGTTGGCTGTAGGTGTCAGAGGTGACCTGGGAAGAGGAAGATGACCGAGCCAACCAATCGATGACGGCAGGGTTGTCGGTGGAGACACGACCGCTGGATGACACCGGGAGCACTGGCCTCTGGCTGCGACTAGTGCTGCCTCGACCCCTTCCTCTGCTGCCACGTCTGCTCACTCCTGAAACATTGCCTCCTCTGCCACTCCTCTGCGTGTTGTCTGACATACTCTTTATTTCAACGATTCTGTGTCCCTGAGTAACAATTCTGTGTCCCTGAGTAACAATTCTGTGTCCCTCAGTAACGATTCTGTGTTCCTCAGTAACAATTCTGTGTCCCTGAGTAACAATTCTGTGTCCCTGAGTAACAATTCTGTGTCCCTCAGTAACGATTCTGTGTCCCTCAGTAACAATTCTGTGTCCCTGAGTAACAATTCTGTGTCCCTGAGTAACAATTCTGTGTCTGTCCCTGAGTAACAATTCTGTGTCCCTGAGTAACAATTCTGTGTCCCTCAGTAACAATTCTGTATCCCTGAGAAACAATTCTCTGTCCCTCAGTAACAATTCTGTGTCCCTCAGTAACAATTCTGTGTCCCTGAGTAACAATTATGTGTCCCTGAGTAACAATTCTGTGTCCCTGAGTAACAATTCTGTGTTCCTGAGTAACAATTCTGTGTCCCTCAGTAACAATTCTGTGTCCCTCAGTAACAATTCTGTGTCCCTGAGTAACAATTCTGTGTCTGTCCCTGAGCAACAATTCTGTGTCCCTGAGTAACAATTCTGTGTCCCTCAGTAACAATTCTGTGTCTGTCCCTGAGTAACAATTCTGTGTCCCTGAGTAACAATTCTGTGTCCCTCAGTAACAATTCTGTGTCCCTCAGTAACAATTCTGTGTATGTCCCTGAGTAACAATTATGTGTCCCTGAGTAACAATTCTGTGTCTCTGAGTAACAATTCTGTGTCCCTCAGTAACAATTCTGTGTCCCTCAGTAACGATTCTGTGAGGAGGCGGTACAGGGGCCCATGACAGATTACAGGCCTGGCAGCAGCATGAGGAGTCGGTACGGGGGCCCATGGCAGATTACGGGCCTGGCAGCAGCAATAGGAGGCCGTACAGGGACCCATGACACACTCTGGACCTGGCAGCAGCATGAGGAGGCGGTACGGGGCCCATGACAGATTACGGGCCTGGCAGCAGCATGAGGAGTCGGTACGGGGGCCCATGGCAGATTACGGGCCTGTCAGCAGCAATGGGAGGCCCGTAATCTGCCAGCACCCTATGACAAAATGGAACCCACCAGCAGTGTGAGGAGACCTGAAAGTGGCACATGGCAGAGTGTGGCGATGGAGACAGCAGCAATGGGAGGCCGTACAGGGACCCATGAGACACTCTGGACCTCGCAGCAGCAAGAGGAGGCGGTACAGGGGCCCATGGCAGAGTGGCGAAGCGTAAGCAGCTTAAATTGAAGGCCATACAGAGGCCGATGTTAAAAATAATAACATGTTTGGGGCATGATTCATGGCGGATTTAGTCAGTTGTGTCAGGAACTGGTGGTTTGAAATCCAGACTAATCCACGCCTGATTCATTTTCACAAACGTGAGTCTCTCCACACTTTGGGTGGACAGTCGTGTCCTCCGCGGAGTTACAATACCTCCTGCCGCACTAAACACGCGCTCCGATGCCACGCTACTGGCCGGGCATGACAGCCTTTCAAGGGCAAATTCAGCTAGTTGGGGCCAAAGGTCAAGTTTCGTTGCCCAGTAGTCAAGGGGATTGTCTACCTCGGTTGGCAGGGTGCTGTCCAAGTAGGCCCAAGCCTGTTGTTTGAGCTCCTGCTCCAGGTCCACCTGATGCTGCTGCTGCTGCGGCTGGTTAGTAGTTTCCTCACTGCGCTGGTGAAGAAAGCTACTCATCATCGACTGCAGACTGTGGCAGCCGCTGCTGGTGGAGCTGCCACTGCTCCTACCACCCCACTCCTCCCCTGCTGCCATGGTAGCGGAACGCGAGCGCACAGGGCCCACAGTGTCTGAGGATGGACGTTGGCGCAGAAAGGCAGAGACCAACTGACTACATAGGTGGTTTTTATAGTACGTTATTTTGGCCTCCCTCTCAGCAGGTGTGAAAAAGGCCACCATTTTTGAACGGTAGCGAGGGTCCAACAAGGTGGACAGCCAAAAGTCATCCCTCTGTCTGATGGTTATTATTCGGCTGTCGCTACGCAAGCAACCGAGCATGCTATGGGCCATTTGTGCCAAGGAATGCGAGGGACTCCCTGCCTCCATCTCCACAGCATACTGCCACGGTGCGTCTGGGTCCTCTGTCTCCTCCTCGTTCTCCTCTACCAGATGCTCCTGCTCCTCCACTCCTGTCCGCTGAGTGGAAAAACCACCCATTTCACTCAATAATTCCTGAGCACCAATGTCCTCCTCTACCTCCTCCTCTTCTTCCTGTCCTGCCCCCACAGGGGTCATGTGGCGTTGAGATCTGTGCGCCACGTCTACCGCACCCTGACCAGCCATTGTTAACAGCATTTGTTCTAGGACGTGCAACAGAGGAATGACGTCGTTCATCCCATAGTCCTGCCGACTCACGAATAGCGTGGCCTCCTCAAAGGGCCTGAGCAAGCGGCAGGTGTCACGCATGAGCTGCCAATGGCTGACATCGAAGTTACACAGGGGAGTACCTTTATCCGCTTGTAACATCAGGAAATCGGTGATGGCCTTTCGCTGCTCGTAAAGGCGGTCTAACATGTGTAGGGTTGAATTCCACCTTGTTGCAACGTCGCAGATCAGGCGATGCTGTGGAATTCCGTTCTGCCGCTGCAGCTCAAGGAGGGTGTGCTTTGCGGTGTAGGAATGGCTGAAATGCATGCACAGTTTACGTGACATTTTAAGGATGTCTTGCAGTGGGATGGTGGATTTTAGGAACCGCTTGACAACCAGATTGAACACGTGAGCCATGCATGGCGCATGGCACAACCTTCCTTGACGCAGAGCAGACACCATGTTCTTTCCGTTGTCGGTCAACATGGTTCCGATTTTCAGTTTGCGCGGAGACAGCCATCTGTCGATTTCTCTGTTCATTACACTCAGAAGTTCCTCCCCTGTGTGACTACGTTCGCCAAGGCATACCAGGTGCAGAACAGCGTGACACCGTTGCGCCCTGCACATGTGATATGCCGGTCGGGTAATGGGACTTGGCACGGGGGTGGCGGCTGAGGACACGGCGGAAGAAGAGGTGGTAGAGGCGGACATCTTTGCTGGACCAAGGACGTGCAAACGTGGAGGCAAAAGCGTCGTGACCTGTCCAAGTTGCTGGTGCGGCTGTGCCGGCACCACGTTCACCCAGTGGGCCGTAAATGACATGTACTGTCCCTGACCGTAGTTACAGCTCCACACGTCGGCGCTGCCGTGCACTTTGGCAGAGACCGACATGCTCAAAGACTGGCCCACCATCTCTTCTACATGTGAATTCAGGGCTGGCACTGCCTTTTTGGCGAAGAAATGCCGGCATGGCACTCTCCACCGCGGCTCGGCACAAGCCATCATTTCTCGGAAAGGTGCTGAGTCCACCACTTGGAAAGGGAGGGACTGCAGCACCAGCAACTTGGACAGGAGGACGTTCAGCTTTTGCACCGTCGGGTGCGTGCTCGCAAACTGTTGTCTCTTGGAAACGGATTCCAAGAAAGACTGCTGACGGAATCCGTGAAGAGGAGTAGCAGGAGAAGGAGCATCTGAACGAGCGGAAGATGCCAACGAGCGACAACTCCCCTCAGCAGAGGTGTTGGAGCCTTGACTGGCTGATAGAGGGCGATTGACGTCGGGTGACGGAGCAAGTAACGGAGCGGGTGATGGAGCGGGGGCTGGGGCAGGCAGAACCGCCGTATCTTTATCACGGTTTTCCCAGGCCACCGAATGGCGACGCTGCATATGCTGACGCAACGCTGTAGTCCCAACATGGGCCCCCTGGCCACGCTTGACTTTCTGGCCACATAGTCGACATACGGCTACGTTTACTTCCTCGGGCGGCTTGACGAAAAATTGCCACACCGCCGAGTAGGAAACTTTGCCCCCGCTACTCCTCACTGGCTGACTGCTACTTCCTCCGTGCACACCGGCACCACTACTGGCCGTGGTGGTAGGCTGCAGTGGAGCTGGTGCTCTACTCCGTGGCTGTTTGGCTCCACTGACACTGCGGCGACCCTGCTGCCTCCTGGGCAACCCACCGACTGTTTTGCTCGCTGCCAAGCTGCCACCCTCTTCTCCTGATGATGCGGAAGCAATAGCCTGATGACGACGAGGCTGCCAAGTGCGATCAGCCTCATCATCATCAATTAGGGTCTCCGCCTCACTACTAGCCCCCTCGGCTGCGTGTGGGTCAGGAGACAGACCTGTCTCTAGACCGGCTACCGAGCCACTCTCCTCGCCAGTACTTCTTCGCCTGGCTGCTGAAGAGGCGGATGTCTCCCCCCGTTCCTGACCGCCCTCTGTTAGCTCTTCCTCACTGTACAGTGGGGCTGAGCCCACAGCATGCGATACTTCGCTTGGTGAGGGAACACCAAAGGACAGGGGCAGGTAGAGGACACGTGATTTCAGTGGGCTTGCTCCCGTGCCATGCCAACTAACGGTTGTGTCTGACGTACCCACCGATCGTTGGCTGTAGGTGTCAGAGGTGACCTGGGAAGAGGAAGATGACCGAGCCAACCAATCGATGACGGCAGGGTTGTCGGTGGAGACACGACCGCTGGATGACACCGGGAGCACTGGCCTCTGGCTGCGACTAGTGCTGCCTCGACCCCTTCCTCTGCTGCCACGTCTGCTCACTCCTGAAACATTGCCTCCTCTGCCACTCCTCTGCGTGTTGTCTGACATACTCTTTATTTCAACGATTCTGTGTCCCTGAGTAACAATTCTGTGTCCCTGAGTAACAATTCTGTGTCCCTCAGTAACGATTCTGTGTTCCTCAGTAACAATTCTGTGTCCCTGAGTAACAATTCTGTGTCCCTCAGTAACGATTCTGTGTCCCTCAGTAACAATTCTGTGTCCCTGAGTAACAATTCTGTGTCCCTGAGTAACAATTCTGTGTCTGTCCCTGAGTAACAATTCTGTGTCCCTGAGTAACAATTCTGTGTCCCTCAGTAACAATTCTGTATCCCTGAGTAACAATTCTCTGTCCCTCAGTAACAATTCTGTGTCCCTCAGTAACAATTCTGTGTCCCTGAGTAACAATTCTGTGTCCCTGAGTAACAATTCCGTGTCCCTGAGTAACAATTCTGTGTTCCTGAGTAACAATTCTGTGTCCCTCAGTAACAATTCTGTGTCCCTCAGTAACAATTCTGTGTCCCTCAGTAACAATTCTGTGTCTGTCCCTGAGCAACAATTCTGTGTCCCTGAGTAACAATTCTGTGTCCCTCAGTAACAATTCTGTGTCTGTCCCTGAGTAACAATTCTGTGTCCCTGAGTAACAATTCTGTGTCCCTGAGTAACAATTCTGTGTCCCTCAGTAACAATTCTGTGTCCCTCAGTAACAATTCTGTGTCTGTCCCTGAGTAACAATTATGTGTCCCTGAGTAACAATTCTGTGTCTCTGAGTAACAATTCTGTGTCCCTCAGTAACAATTCTGTGTCCCTCAGTAACGATTCTGTGTCCCTCAGTAACAATTCTGTGTCCCTCAGTAACAATTCTGTGTCCGTGAGTAACAATTCTGTGTCTGTCCCTCAGTAACAATTCTGTGTCTGTCCCTGAGTAACAATTCTGTGTCCCTGAGTAACAATTCTGTGTCCCTGAGTAACAATTCTGTGTCCCTCAGTAACAATTCTGTGTCCCTCAGTAACGATTCTGTGTCCCTCAGTAACAATTCTGTGTCTGTCCCTGAGTAACAATTCTGTGTCCCTGAGTAACAATTCTGTGTCCCTCAGTAACAATTCTGTGTCCCTCAGTAACAATTCTGTGTCCCTCAGTAACAATTCTGTGTCTGTAAATGAGTAACAATTCTGTATCCCTGAGTAACAATTCTGTGTCCCTGAGTAACAATTCTGTGTCCCTCAGTAACAATTCTGTGTCCCTCAGTAACAATTCTGTGTCCCTCAGTAACAATTCTGTGTCCCTGAGTAACAATTCTGTGTCCCTGAGTAACAATTCTGTGTCCCTCAGTAACAATTCTGTGTCCCTCAGTAACAATTCTGTGTCCCTCAGTAACAATTCTGTGTCCCTGAGTAACAATTCTGTGTCCCTGATTAACAATTCTGTGTCCCTGAGTAACGATTCTGTGTCCCTAAGTAACGATTCTGTGACCCTAAAGTCTCTCTGTCCTTAATACAGACAGGTCTGTCTCTCTTGAATGACCGGAGGCTAATGGAGAATTGTAAGATGGCCGCAATTTATAGCTCCACCATTACACAGTGCTGTCTGGCAGGCTGCTGATTGGCTAATGCGATCACATGTCATGAATGAATGCATTATGGGTCAGCGCGCCTTGTCTGCGCGCCTTCCCAGAGATCCCCGCTCCGTCGCCACACATGTCGCCGCCATTTTTGGGAAAATTTGATTCGTGCATCCGAAGCTGGCTAATTTTCGGATTCGGCGCGAATCGAATATTTCCCAATATTCGAAACGAATTCCACTTCGCCTACTTCGATTCGCTCATCTCTAATCACAATAATCCAGGGGAAGTGGATATACACTCACTGGCCACTTTATTAGGTCCACCTTGCTAGTGCCAAGAAAACACCCCCAACACCATGACACCATCACCAGCCTGAAACATTGATACAAGGCAGGATGGATCCACCTCATCATGACACCACTATCACCAGCCTGAACCATTGATACAAGGCAGGATGGATCCCCCACACCATGACACCACCACCACCAGCCTGAAACATTGATACAAGGCAGGATGGATCCACCTCATCATGACACCACTATCACCAGCCTGAACCATTGATACAAGGCAGGATGGATCCAATACACCATGACACCACCACCACCAGCCTGAACCATTGATACAAGGCAGGATGGGATCCCCCACACCATGACACCACCACCACCAGCCTGAAACATTGATACAAGGCAGGATGGATCCACCTCATCATGACACCACCACCACCAGCCTGAACCATTGATACAAGGCAGGATGGATCCACCACACCATGACACCACCACCACCAGCCTGAACATTGATACAAGGCAAGATGGATCCCCCACACCATGACACCACCACCACCAGCCTGAACCATTGATACAAGGCAGGATGGATCCCCCACACCATGACACCACCACCACCAGCCTGAAACATTGATACAAGGCAGGATGGATCCACCTCATCATGAAACCACCACCACCAGTCTGAACCATTGATACAAGGCAGGATGGATCCACCTCATCATGACACCACCACCACCAGCCTGAACCATTGATACAAAGCAGGATGGATCCGCCATACCATGACAACACCACCAGCCTGAACCATTGATACAAGACAGGATGGATCCCCCACACCATGACACCACCACCAGCCTGAACCATCGATAAAAGGCAGGATGGATCCCCCACACCATGACACCACCACCACCAGCCTGAACCATTGATACAAGACAGGATGGATCCCCCACACCATGACACCACCACCAGCCTGAACCATCGATAAAAGGCAGGATGGATCCCCCACACCATGACACCACCACCACCAGCCTGAACCATTGATACAAGGCAGGATGGATCCACCACACCATGACACCACCACCACCACCAGCCTGAACCGTTGATACAAGGCAGGATGGATCCCCACATCATGACACCACCACCAGCAGCCTGAACCATTGATAGAAGGCAGGATGGATCCCCCACACCATGACACCACCACCAGCAGCTTGAACCATTGATACAAGGCAGGATGGATCCACCACACCATGACACCTCCACCAGCCTGAACCATTGATACAAGGCAGGATGGATCCCCCACACCATGACATCACCACCA
This sequence comes from Staurois parvus, assembly GCF_062004578.1. NCBI lineage: Eukaryota > Metazoa > Chordata > Amphibia > Anura > Ranidae > Staurois > Staurois parvus. Next base: position 532,510 of record NW_028317830.1, read on the forward strand.
CCACCAGCCTGAACCATTGATACAAGGCAGGATGGATCCACCACACCATGACACCTCCACCAGCCTGAACCATTGATACAAGGCAGGATGGATCCATGCTTTCATGTTGTTTACATCAAATTCTGTCCCTACCATCTGAATGTCTCAGCTGAAATCCAGACTCATCAGACTAGGCAACGGTTTTCCAATCTTCTGTTGTCCAATTTTGGTGACCTGTGCAAATTGTAGCCGCCGTTTCCTGCTCTTAGCTGACAGGAGTGGCACCCGGTGTGGTCTTCTGCTGCTGTAGAGGTTGGACGTGTTGTGCGTTCAGAGATGGTATTCTGTATACCTTGGTTGTAACAAGTGGCTATTGAAGTTAGTGTTGCCTTTCTATCATCTGGAACCAGTCTGCCCATTCTCCTTTGAACTCTACACCAACAAGGCATTTTCCTCCACACAACTGATGCTCACTGGATATTTTCTCCTTTTCGTACCATTCTCTGTAAACTAGAGATGGTTGAGTGTGAAAATTCCAGTAGATCAGCAGTTTTTGAAATGCTCAGACCAGCCCGTCTGGCACCAACCACCATGCCACATTCAAAGTCACTTAAATCCCCTTTCTTCCTTATGCTGATGCTCGGTTTGAACTTTAGCAAGTCGTCTTCACCACGTCTAGATGCCTAAATGCATTGAGTTGGTGCTATGTGATTGGCTGGTTAGCAATTTGTGTTACTGAACCATTGACCAGGTGGACCTCATAACATGGCCGGTGAGTGTATATAACAAGTTACAACTTAATAGTTTCAAACAAGGATATTCCACATCATACAAACCAGCCATCTAATGACAAAAGGAAACTAGAAGGAAACTTCTCTTTGTCAGGGCTGCAAATTTCAAATCTGAAGGGTTTGTTGCAAACCCCTGGTAGTAGCAAATCTGGACCTCACTCGTATTGCCTGTGGATATTTACTTTGAAATGCCACTACAGAGTGTTGATCCCTCCCAGGGGTATCCAATAGGAAGGATTTTTTGTTGTTCTCTCTAGATTAGCTGATGGTTTTCTATTTATTTAGGCTGAACTCCATGGCAATGTATCTTTCTTCTCTTTGATTGACTATGTAAATCCTGTGTATACAGGTAGCCAGGAGACAGTATTTGCATTAGTCAGTCCATGCATAAAACATCTTGTAGAGGAATATTCGCCGTAGAGAGACAGGAAGATACAGCCGGGGAAATGTCATCACTGGAAGTTATGCTGATCCTCACCTTCACAGAAGGGGCACTGGCAATTATTCTAAACGCGATTATTGTCGCAATCAATAGTAAAAGAGTGAAGAGTGGGTTGAGGTGGAACCTGTCTGAGCTCACCCAGCTGGTCATGGGAATGGTGAACATCACTATGCGTTGTTGTACAGCATCTCAGATCATATTCAGTGTATATTGGCCCTCCTCCTGTTCTTCCATTGAAGGACTTTGCTCAACGCTCGCCTTCCTACAGCAGTTCCACATGTGCTTCAGCTTTTGGCTCACCGCCTGCCTCTGTGCCTATTACTGCACCACCATCACCAACTCCAACCACCGCCTCTTCCTATGGATAAAGAGGACCCTCTCATTCCACCTGCCTACTATGCTCCTCATTTTAGGATTGGGGTCACTTTTTCTAACTTTTCCATTGGTCTTCCAATTTCAAGTCAAGCCTCAAAAGCTATATTCAGGAAACAGCACCTCTGTAGTACATGTGGTGTCCTACGATGTCTATTGGCTAGTGATAACAAGTATGTTTGGCTGCTTTCTGCCTTTTTTCTTTATTTTTCTCTCAATGATCACCACGGTTTTCTCACTCGTAAGACATGTCCAGAGAATAAAATACAACCAGCCTGGATTTGCTGGTCCTAAACTCCATGCTCACACCAATGCTATAAGGACCATGCTTCTCTTCCTTATACTGTCTGTTGTGTTTTATGTCTCGGAGACCCTTCTCTACGTAGAACATTCAGTTGGCGATCCCATGATTTACATTAAGTTGTTGATAGTCACAATTTTTCCGACGGCCGAGGCCGCCATCATTATCCAGGCCAACCCTCAGCTCCGGAAAATCATTTTGGAAAGATTCTGCAGAGTGAGATCTGGGGAAAATGATACTTAGAGCTTGGGTTATGTTGGATATTATTAATAAGAGCTATCAGCGATTCTTTTGGCACCTCATGGCCACGGCCCATGTAAAATTTAACTTAAAACAACACACGTGAGAGGCAAATAGGGATCATAAGCATTCCATGGTAATATCTAGTTAAAAAAATTCAACATTTGTTGTGTATATTAATTAATTATTGGGTGTTACATTATATAGTTGAGTAAGAATGAAGGAGTGCTGGTGTCCAGAGCAATGCAACTCTTGGTGGAAGAATACAATTGTTTATTGAAAGTGTAAAAACATACAGATAGAGCAAATGCATTTGCTTCCCCCAGGGCTGTTGGTATGTGCTACTGGAGTGGACTCCATGGTCGTACCAGAAACTTTTGTGATGGCAAATGCTGGCTTGCATGATGCAGAAGCAAATGGAGTTGCATTATCTGGACACTGGGCGATCCTTCCTTCTTCTCTACTAAAGCAACAGCTCCATTGTCCCAGTAAGGTAGCAGCCCAAACCAACAAAGGGTGATCAGCACCACCACTCATCACCGACTAGTGTGATGCAGAGGCAAAAGAAGTTGCATTATCTGAAAACCAGGAGCTCCTTCCTTCTTGCTCAAGTATCATCTCTACTGAAGCAACAGCTCCATCATACCGGTGAGGTAGCAGCCCAAACCTCCAAAGGCTGATCAGCAGCACCACTCATCACCGGCTAGTGTGATACAGAGGCAAAAGAAGTTGCATTATCAGGACACTGGGTGATCCTTCCTTCTTCTTTACTGAAGCAACAGCTCCATCATACCGGTGAGGTAGCAGCCTGAACCTCCAAAATGTGATCAGTACCACCACTCATCACCGGCTAGTGTGATACAGAGGCAAAAAGAAGTTTCAATATCCAGACACCGGGCAGCCTTTCCGTCTTACTCAAGTATCATCTCTACTGAAGCAACAGCTCCATCATACTGGTAAGGTAGAAGCCCGAACCTCCAAAGGGTGATCAGCACAACCACTCATCACCAACTAGCGTGATGCAGAGACAAAAAGAAGTTGCATTATCCAGACACCGGGCAGCCTTTCCTTCTTACTCAATTATCATCTCTACTGAAGAGATGGAGCCATCATACCGGTGAGGTAGCAGCCCGAACTTCCAAAGGCTGATCAGCACCACCACTCATCACCGGCTAGTGTGATACAGAGGCAAAAGAAGTTATATTATTCCAGACACCAGGCGTTCCTTCCATCTTACTCAAGTGGCATCTCTACTGAAGCGATGGCATCATTGTACCAGTAAGGAAGCAGCCCAAACCTCCAAGGGGTGACCAGCACCACTACTGATCACTGGTTAGTATGATACAGAGACAAAAGAATGTGCTTTATTCCAGGCACCAGGAGCTCCTTCCTTCTTACTCAAGTAGCATCTCTACTGAAGCATTGGCACCATCATACCAGTAAGGTAGCAGCCCAAACTTTTAAAGGGCGATCAGCACCACCACTCATCACTGGCTAGTGTGATACAGAGGCAAAAGAAGTTGCATTATTCCAGACACCAGGCGCTCCTTCCTTCTTACTCAAGTATCATCTCTACTGAAGCGATGGTGTCATTGTACCAGTAAGGAAGCAGCCCAAACCTCTAAAGGGTGACCAGCACCATCACTTCCCCATGAAACCACCTAATGACTATCAGTCACTGCATAAATCAGTCCAGCGAGGTCTCTAGCTCCAATTAGTCATTTTATAGTCAGAACAATGAGGATTGTATCATACCATAACGAAATCAAGGTGACCCATCTATTCTTCAATTTTTGATGGTTCCATATATTTTTTAATTGCTATTTCATTAGTTAAAATGTCTAATTTCTCTCTCTCTTTCCATTCAAAGGCTGTTTGTTTTGTACTTGCTAGTAATGAGAATTATAATAAATTGTGCAACTTATCACTTATCTTTTTCCTTCTAATTTCTATATTGATTAGTGCTTTCGGTCAAGCTGACTTGCATTTTGATGAAGATATCCTTGTTGTTGGTCAAAGGGTTTGTATCTTGCATAAATAGTTATTTTTTTTAATCTTTGCATGGGAGCAATGGAGTCCCTAGGGGGGTGCGGGGGGTGCGGGCCATACCGGGAGACACCATCACAGGGGATGCAGGATGCCGGCACAGTGACAGCTGACCCGCCCCGGTGTAGCGATAAAATGAGTATCGCCTGAAGAAACTGCACTTGTGCCAGTTTCAGGCCGAAGAAGCAGATCGTAGGCTATGTGCTAAAGTCAGAAATCAGCTTCTTCGGCCTGAAACCGGCACATACGCAGTTGATTCAGGGGATACATATCTTCAAGGGATACTCATTTTACCGCTACACCGGCACCGCTCCTTCCTCTCTAGATGGGTGACACCACGTGTTACCGCACGGGTGACACCAGCCCTAGGGACGCCTCTGAATGGGAGCTTGTGGACCAATAAATATGACAGAGGTAATAAACAGAGAGTAGAAAAAATACAATCTGTATAAATAAAATGATGGCAGATGAAAAGTGTCCGCATAATTATTTTTTCAAACCTTGTGAAAAAAATGCCAAATATTTATTTTTTTCTTTTTAGTCCATGGATGATTTAGATACACATCATACACAGGTCATAATTATTATAGAAACATAGAAAAGTGGAGGCAGAAAAAGACCAAGTGGTCCATCGAGTCTGACATTGTTTTTATTTATACATTTTTTGTATTTTTTTTTTTTAATTTCTTGGTTTTCTTTTTTTTTTCTGTTACCTTTTTGTCTGAGTATAGATCTATGTTTGTCCCAAACATGTGGACCGGCTCACCACCTCTGCTGGAAGTATATTCCAAGCATCAACTACTCTTTCAGTAAAATAATACTTTTTAATAATAGCTTTGAACTTTCCTCCCGTTATTTTGAGCCCTCTTGAACCTTATTCACCCCTTTGATGTATGTAAAGGTTTCAGTCTTGTCTTCCCTTTCCCTTCTTTCCTCCAGACTGGACATACGAAGTTCCTGAAGTCTCTCCTGATACGTATTATCTCTCAGACCCCTCGCCATTTTTGCTTCCCGTCTTCGGACTCATGTGATTAAATTACATTTTATTCTAACGTGTTTCCACTTTTTCAGCCACATCAGGATAACACCTACATTATAATTGTTATATGGCCCTATTAACATAGCTCAATGTATATTTTGTAACAGATAGTAGAGTGCTGTGCAAACTGTTGGCGCCATATAAATCCTGAAGAATAATAATAACAATAATAATATATTTGTAATTTTTTGTTTAGGCGTGCAGTTAGAACGGGAACACATGACAAACATATATATATACAGTATATTTTTCTTTTCACATTTGCCTGCAAAAGTGGAAACACCCTTTCCTAAGGAGGCGGGAGGTAGACAGATCCCCCCAGGTCAGTGCTCTCCTCCCTTTGGGTTGATATAGGGATTGTGGTGCCACACAGAACACTTCCCGTCATGTATACAGACCTACAGATAATGTGCGTGCAGTTAGAACGGGAACACATGACAAACATATATATATACAGTATATTTTTCTTTTCACATTTGCCTGCAAAAGTGGAAACACCCTTTCCTAAGGAGGCGGGAGGTAGACAGATCCCCCCAGGTCAGTGCTCTCCTCCCTTTGGGTTGATATAGGGATTGTGGTGCCACACAGAACACTTCCCGTCATGTATACAGACCTACAGATAATGTGAGTCAATATGTGTTGTATATGGGGAAAAGGAAATGCCACCATTGGTATAGGAAGGGATTCTTTATGGAAAGAGGCATGAAGCTATGGAATGTTCTAACACATGCAGTATTATATAAAAAAAAAACTGGTAACCAAGAATGAAATTTCTTTGAATTTCTCGAAATATAATATGTTTGTAGATTGCCCATTGATAAACACAAAGTCATAAGATGCCTACAGAATGGGCTGGGTGAATGTCTCCTGCTGAGATGGTAGGCCTGATCTCCGGCATTCTTGATTTGGTTTTCTGGGAGCTAACTTTATTGTGTCTCCTAGGTCAGCATTGGACACCCACTGACGGGTCATAGTGGGATTGATTTACTAAAGGCAGATAGACTGTGCACTTTGTAAGTGCAGTTGCTCCGGAGCTTAGTAAACGAGATGAAGCTTCACTTTGAGAACACCCAATCAAAGAAAATTAAAACAGCATTTTTGCTTGCACACGATTGCGGGGTGGAGCTTCCCCTCATATGTTAAGTTCTGGAGCAAATACCCATTCAGGGTGTAACTGCACTCACAAAGTGCACAGTCTATTTCCCTTTAGTAAATCAATCTGAAACTGAAAAAAATCTGCTGATGGATGGAGATGCTGAATGTGTTTGGACTAGCTTTGTTTTTGCTCAAGTTATATAATAATTTACCTTTTTTGTAATGAGTAAAGCATATTTTGGATTTGTTAAACTTTTTCCAAGTCCAATGTATGGACCCAAAGAGTTAGATGTGTAGGATGGCCTCAGCCACCACTCCAGCCACGTCTTCTGATAAGTTTTGCCACGGCCACCGGGACCAAGCCCTGGTGGTCGGGGTGAAACGCGTCAGACGGTGTGGCTGGAGCGGCACCTGAAGCCATCCTACATATATGACTCTTTGGGTCGGTTTGGGCGGTGTCCATCCCTTCATTGCTCTGGAATCACTGGAATCATTCTGGGCTGCTACTACCTTCTATGGACGCAGCTCAAACCGACCCAAAGAGTCAGATGTGTAGGATGGCCTCAGCCGCCACTCCAGCCACGTCTTCTGATAATTTTTGCCACGGCCACCGGGACCAAGCCCTGGTGGTCGGGGTGAAACGTGTCAGACGGTGTGGCTGGAGTGGCACCTGAAGCCATCCTACACATTTGATTCTTTGGGTCGGTTTGGACAGCATCCATCCCTTCATTGCTCTGGAATCTCTGGAATCATTCTGGGCTGCTGCTACCTTTTCTCTACAAGCCGGCGGGGTAACTCTCATTTACTTTCCGCTTGGAGAGGCGCCATAAGGGTTTCTCCATGCTATGTCAAGTCCAATGTATGATGGTTTTTGGCTCACAGCCTGGATCCGAGAACATACATGTGTTGATATATGTTCCTCTCCTCTGTCTTGCTGTCTAGTATGTCAAAGTTTAATCACACAATCCGGAGACTACTCAGCTGCCCCACCTTAAGCCTCATAATAGCAGAGCTGCCGAAGACAAACGTTAGTCCCTCCATAGAAGCCCTAGAGTAAGGTTAGATGACCCATTTGTACCCAGGAGAAGCAGCTAGGGAATGAGGAACACAAAACAGCAAAAAAAGACAAATGATTGCTAGGCCAGCTGACATGACTGGATGGAGATATTTGGGGATCAGCCTGGAGGCATGACTACACTAGAAATGGGAGACAATTGATTTTGTCAGTCAATGCTAATGTTGTCAAAGGGCCAGTACTACCCAAAATGAGCTCAGCTGTCAACTGTCCCGTTGTAGTGGTGATTGGGTTCAGTACAAATTCAAGAAATGTTAAAATGAGATGCCTCTAACTGATTGCTGTCCATAGTGTGAACAATGTTGCAGAGATGTACAATACACGTCTACAACACATAAATCAAGACAGAAATTATAATTGTATTACCCCTTCTTAAAAAAAAAAAAATAGAAAGGAGACATCGGATGGTAGACTTCTGCTTGCTTTTTGTATGTCATTCTAACATCCATTAGTCTCCTGGAAACCAAGGCCACCGAGGATGCATCCATGCAAATTCGTAGCTGAGCCTCACAAACCATTTGCATCAAACTCAGAGGTTCACCTGTCAGCCTTCACAGATCATAAAATCATCCTTTGAGAAAGGATCACCGCCATGACTTCTGCCGGGACCACCTTACTGACCATGACCATTGCCCTGCAAACTGGAACAGGGATAGCTTTCAACTCTTGTATTGCGTCCTTCAGCTTCAAGAGCCGGAAAAATGGATCCAGTTTTCATCCAACCAATATGATCTTCTTCACCATGGGGCTGGTCAACGTCTTCCTGCAGTGTGTCCTCACAGCCCAGAATACCATTTATCTCCTTTGGCCCTGTTTGTTCTTCCTTAAGAAATTCAATTTAGGTGTATCCATGCTGGCCCAATGTATGGCTTACTGTAGCTTCTGGCTGACCGGTTGGTTGTGTGCTCACTATTGTGTGAGCATAGTCCACCTTGGCCATCAGCTGATTGCTAGATTCAAAAGACTTCTCTCGTCTTTCCTTCCTCATGTTCTACTGCTATCAATCCTTGGTCCATTTCTATTGAGTGTTCTCTCTATCTGGACGGTCGATACTCTACTTGAGGTGAAGCCATCATCAAACCGCACAGGAAGCCCCTGTATTAGTGGTGCAACGTTCCACCTTAATGTAGCCTACAGAGTGATGAGCATCTTCCTGGGCTGCTGTCTACCTTTTGTCCTGGCACTGACCTCTACTGCCATCACCATATCCTCTCTGATCAGGCACATGAATAAAATGAAGCACAATATCTCGGGATATACTCGCTCCAGCCTCCAGACTCTCACTCACGCCACAAGAACAATGGTCCTGTTTCTTCTACTTTCCATATTATTTTACGTTTTTGAGCTCCTGTTCTCCGCCATGATCACCGACACTTCTGTAGAGGTCACATCCACCCTGAGTTCCTTTATAATCATGTCCTTCCCAACGTTTGAGGCCGCCATCATTATCCAGGCCGTTCCTAAGCTGAGGAAAAAGATCTGGGGGAAGTTCTGCTGTGACAACGAAAGCAACAAGCGGACTGAGGACAACCATTAGAGTTAATGGTTGGGTCGGTGGTCGGTCACTATTCATTCACTGCTGGGACGAATGGGGATTTTGGTGAACTTGATTTCATTAGAAAAATGAGTTGATGCTGCCTTCACTCACAACTTGTAAAAAAAAAATGCCTGCTAATTTTAATGATTTTATTGTTTGATTTTCCAAGATATCATGATGTAGTCAATATTCTCGGCTGAAAAAAGGGAATTTTATTTCACAGTATAAAAAAACAGATAAAAAAAATAACAAAGTAAAATATTTAGTTGTGTCCTTTTCCTCAATTCCGTGTATTTTATTATTATGGGTTTTTTTTTCAAAATTGTTATATTGGTTTTCGAAAAATATTCTGCAAAACAGCCTTTGGGCATAACATAAAAAAAAACAAAACAATCCCGAGCGTAGTCACACCTCCGGGTATCAGCCGTCACATGACCAAGGTAGGCAATCAGGAGGTAGAAGCAGCTGTGTATTTAGGTTTTGTGCTGCCCTAGGCAACACTAAAAATTGGGGCCCCCCACAGAGACAGCCTGGCATTGACCAAGAACACCCGTGCCCCCCACCCGAGCCTTCCACTACTACTGCCCCCCACCCGAGCCTTCCACTACTACTGCCCCCCATCCGAACCTTCCACTACTACTGCCCCCCATACACCGGCCACCATCCCCCATAGCGAGAAAGAGAAAGACACTCACCTTCACGGCTCTGGATATCGCCGGGAACGAGAGTCGGGCTGTGCATACACCGTCATGGAACCTGCAGCCTCTCTCGGAACCCACCAGGTCCCCATGCCGCTTGTGTCCTTTCTTCCATCCCTTCTTCCAAGGGGCCCCTGAAAAATGCGCCTTAGGCAAATGCCTTTTGGTAAATACACCCCTGGGTAGAAGGTAGGCGCTATCATAGAACATCTCAAATTTCAGAAATATAAGAAGAAATTTAGGAGTATAACACAACAAATTATAAAGTGTGAGCAATGTATTGTCCCAGGGAGATGCTAAAAGGTGAAGAGTGGGTACACGGGGGGGGGGGGTCACCAGGACAATCTCCATGTAGTCTCTCCCCCTCAAGGAACAGAGAATTCACTCACCATTCCCTTTGGCCAAGCACAGTATCATCTCTAGCATTGGTAGTAGAGGGAGATTCCATTCAACTATCCCTCCTGGGGGCCACCTCAGGAGTGATATGTCAACTTACACAATGGGACCCCTAAATTGACAGTTTTCTTCCAGCTTTCTACAGTTGGGGTTCCGATTTCCACGCCGGGCTTTTCTAATGTAGAAGACCCAGAAGCATTCCAGAGGCCCTAAAAAAGGCTAGATGGTTGACCAAGCCCAGTAGACAATCGACCATCCTCTTCTGATATGTTTTGCCATGGCCACCGAGACCAAGCCCCGGTGGTCGGTTGCAACACATCAGCCGGTGTGGCTGGAGCGGCATCTGAAGCCATCCTACACATCTGATTCTTTGGGTCGGTTTGGGCGGCGTCCGTCCCTTCATTGCTCTGGAATCTCTGGAATCGTTCTGGGCCACTGCTACCTTCTGTCTACAAACCGGCGGGGTAACTCTCATTTACTTTCAGCTTGGAGAGGCGCCATAAGGGTTTCTCCATGGTATGTCAAGTCCAATGTATGATGGTTTTTGGCTCACAGCCTGGCTCCGAGAACATTCATGTGTTGATATATGTTTATCTCCTCTGTCTTGCTGTCTAGTATGTCAAAGTTTAATCACACAATCTGAGACTACCCAGCTGCCCCACCTTAAGCCTCATAAAAGCAGCTCTGCCGAAGACGAACGTTAGTCCCTCCATAGAAGTCCTAGAGTTACGTTAGATGACCCATTTGTACCCAAGAGAAGCAGCTGGGGAATGAGGAACACAAAAGAGCAAAAAAAGACAAATGATTGCTAGGCCAGCTGACACGACTAGATGGAGATTTTTGGGGGGTCAGCCTGGAGGCATGACTACACTACAAATGGGAGACAATTGATTTGTCAGTCAATAGAAGACCCAGAAGCGTTCCAGAGGCCGTAGAAAAGGCTAGATGGTTGACCAAGCCCAGTAGACAATCGACCACCGTTTGAGGGATGGAAATCGTGGTTACTGAGCCAATAAACTGCAGGATATCGATCCAAAATATATGCGGAAACAGGACCAAAAAAACGCGAAAAACGTCTGCAGGCGTGTCTCCGCACCGCCAACAATTAGGTGCTGCTGTGGGGTAAATATGGTGTAGTCTGAGCAGTGTAAGGTCAGCCATGAGAAGAATTTTAAATTCAATTATCCAACCCCGTGTGGCCAAGTCTATTTTATTATTATGTTAAAAAAAAATAAAAAAAATAAACATTTTTTTTGCTGCTGTGAAAAAGTCAAATAATGTCCTAATACAGAAAAACACACTCAAAAAAAATCAGGCGTCATTTAGAACCTGTCGCATCCTTAACCAGTTCCGCGGAACTGAATTAGAATCAGAATTACTGCTACAGGGCGGCACGGGTGCGCAAAATCCCGTACATATACATGATTGTGCAGTTCTGGGTGGAGGCCTACCTGTGCCACCATTCGTGTTCCCGGCTGTCAATCACCCGCCCCAGTATATATACCACCATTTGTAGACAGTATAACTTTCACAAAAACCAATTAATTTACACATATTGGGATTTTTTTTAACAAAGACCTGGAGCAGAATACATTTTGGCCTAAATTTATGACGAAGTTTGATTATTTAAATTTTTTTACTGTACATGTTTAATAGCAAAAAGTCAAAAATATTGTTTTTCTCAAAATTATCGGCTTTTTTTTTTAGAGCGCAAAAAAATAAAAAACACAGAGGCGATCAAATACCACTTAAAGGACGCTCTATTTATATCTATATATTTAAAAAGGACATAAATTTCATTTGGGTGCAGCGTTGCATGACTGCACAATTGTCAGTTAAAGTAACGCAGTGCTGTATTGCAAAAAATGGCCTAATCAGGAAGGGGGATAAATCTTCTGGAGGTCGAGGGGTTTAAGAGTGACTTATTTGGTATCTATTTACTCGGTGTGACATCATCATTTCAATGTGACAAAAAAATTGGTTATTATGTTGTGTTTTTGTGCATTAAAATTCAAAAAAGTGTACATAAAAAAAACTTTGAAAAACCTTTTGAAAAAAAAATCTTAAATCACCCAAATTAACCTTTCACAAAATTTTAAATGAAATGTTAAAAATTTGGGAAAAATATGTGGAAGTGAAGACTGACAATTTCAATCATTCCTATATACTACTAAATACCCAGTACAGTCCGTGCAAAGAATAATTAAAGCTACAAGAAAATATATTGTATTCTGGTTTTTTTTAAACAAAGAAGTTTATTTTCTAAAAAAAAAAAAAAAAAAAAAAAATCCTAGAGCAGAACAAAGATGGCTGAGCAGGTGAGTAATGTGGACACGAGACATTTGTCAGTAAAATCAGCTGAGATTGGGTTGTCACACAATGTAACACAAAGCGCGGCGGATATTTCCATCCTCAGCTCAGAACATTTGTATAGATACAATTTCACAAACCAGGCAACAGGACAACATCCGCAAACACATCGTCCGCAGGAAATTCATCTTCAGAGTCATTTATTATCACAAGGATGGAATTGAATAAATACTTCTTAATTAGGAAATGTGGCCCATTATTTACATTTCCAAACCAGATTTTAGACTTCTAGAGAGGTAGAATATAGTGATAATGACATATTCCCATTTTATTGAACTTTAGTTTTTGGGAACAGGGAAATTCTCTTTGTGACTCGATCAGACTTATCCAATATTAACAAATAAATAAAATAAATGTATAATTAATTCTATAACTATTAATAACAAGAAATAGAAAACAAAACAAAATGAGTTTAATTCTGTAACTTCCAATAATTAAAAATAAATAAAATCAATGTGAATTTATTCTATAATTACCAATAATAAGAAATAGAAAACAAAACAAAATGAGTTTAATTCTGTAACGTCCAATAATAAGAAAGAGATAAAATCAACATGAATTTATTTCTGTGATGTCCGATAATAGGAAAGAAACACAATCAGCATGAATGAGCCGGGTCCTCTAATTCCTCTAATTCGAACTTTATTGTAATTCTACTGTCCCCCCTATATGGTAAGGCACTGAGTAAACCGTTGGAGCTATATAAATCCTGTATATTATTATTATTATTATTATTATTATTAATAATAATAATAATAATAATAATTTCATTATGTTAATTCTAATAATTAGAAATAAATAACACCAGTATGAGTTTAATTCTGTAACTTCCAATAATTAAAAAAAAAATAAAATCAAAGTGAACTTAATTGTATAACTACCAATAATAAGAAATAGAAAACAAAACAAAATGAGTTTAATTCTGTAACTTCCAATAATAAGAAAGAGATAAAATCAACATGAATTTAATTCTGTAATGTCCAATAATAGGAAAGGAACACAATCAGCATGAATGAGCCGGGTCCTCTAATTCCTTCTGTATCGAACTGTATTGTAATTCTACTGTCCCCCCTATATGGTAAGGCGCTGTGTAAACTGTTGGCGCTATATAAATCCTGTATATTATTATTATTAATAATAATAATTTAATTCTGTTAATTTTAATAATTAGAAATAAATAAAATCAATGTGAGTTTAATTCTGTAACTACCAATAATAATAAATAAATAAAATCAATGTGGAATTAATTCTATAATTACTAATAATAAGAAATAGAAAACAAAACAAAATGAGTTTAATTCTGTAACTTCCAATAATTAAAAATAAATAAAATCAATGTGAATTTAATTCTATAACTACCAATAATAAGAAATAGAAAACAAAACAAAATGAGTTTAATTCTGTAACTTCCAATAATAAGAAAGAGATAAAATCAACATGAATTTAATTCTGTAATGTCCAATAATAGGAAAGAAACACAATCAGCATGAATGAGTCCTCTAATTCCTCTAATTCGAACTTTATTGTAATTCTACTGTCCCCCCTATATGGTAAGGCACTGCGTAAACCGGTGGCGCTATATAAATCCTGTATATTATTATTAATAATAATAATTTAATTCTGTTAATTCTAATTATTAGAAATAAATAAAATCAATATGAGTTTAATTCTGTAACATCCAATAATTAGAAATAAATAAAACCAATGTGAATTTAATTCTATAACTACCAATAATAATAAAAAAAAAATCAATGTGGAATTAATTCTATAATTACCAATAATAAGAAATAGAAAACAAAACAAAATGAGTTTAATTCTGTAACTTCCAATAATAAGAAAGAGATAAAATCAACATGAATTTAATTCTGAAATGTCCAATAATAGGAAAGAAACACAATCAGCATGAATGAGCCGGGTCCTCTAATTCTTCTAATTCGAACTTTATTGTAATTCTACTGTCCCCCCTATATGGTAAGGCACTGCATAAACTGTTGGCGCTATATAAATCCTGTATATTATTATTAATAATAATAATAATAATTTAATTATGTTAATTCTAATAATTAGAAATAAATAACACCAGTATGAGTTTAATTCTGTAACTTCCAATAATTAAAAAAAAAATAAAATCAAAGTGAACTTAATTCTTTAACTACCAATAATAAGAAATAGAAAACAAAACAAAATGAGTTTAATTCTGTAACTTCCAATAATAAGAAAGAGATAAAATCAACATGAATTTAATTCTGTAATGTCCAATAATAGGAAAGAAACACAATCAGCATGAATGAGTCCTCTAATTCCTCTAATTCGAACTTTATTGTAATTCTACTGTCCCCCCTATATGGTAAGGCACTGCGTAAACCGGTGGCGCTATATAAATCCTGTATATTATTATTAATAATAATAATTTAATTCTGTTAATTCTAATTATTAGAAATAAATAAAATCAATATGAGTTTAATTCTGTAACATCCAATAATTAGAAATAAATAAAATCAGAGTGAATTTAATTCTATAACTACCAATAATAAGAAATAAATAAAATTAATGTGAAATTAATTCTATAATTACCAATAATAAGAAATAGAAAACAAAACAAAATGAGTTTAATTCTGTAACTTCCAATAATTAAAAATAAATAAAATCAATGTGAACTTAATTCTATAACTACCAATAATAGGAAATAGAAAACAAAACAAAATGAGTTTAATTCTGTAACTTCCAATAATAAGAAAGAGATAAAATCAACATGAATTTAATTCTGTAATGTCCAATAATAGGAAAGAAACACAATCAGCATGAATGAGTCCTCTAATTCCTCTAATTCGAACTTTATTGTAATTCTACTGTCCCCCCTATATGGTAAGGCACTGCGTAAACCGGTGGCGCTATATAAATCCTGTATATTATTATTAATAATAATAATTTAATTCTGTTAATTCTAATTATTAGAAATAAATAAAATCAATATGAGTTTAATTCTGTAACATCCAATAATTAGAAATAAATAAAACCAATGTGAATTTAATTCTATAACTACCAATAATAATAAAAAAAAAATCAATGTGGAATTAATTCTATAATTACCAATAATAAGAAATAGAAAACAAAACAAAATGAGTTTAATTCTGTAACTTCCAATAATAAGAAAGAGATAAAATCAACATGAATTTAATTCTGAAATGTCCAATAATAGGAAAGAAACACAATCAGCATGAATGAGCCGGGTCCTCTAATTCTTCTAATTCGAACTTTATTGTAATTCTACTGTCCCCCCTATATGGTAAGGCACTGCATAAACTGTTGGCGCTATATAAATCCTGTATATTATTATTAATAATAATAATAATAATTTAATTATGTTAATTCTAATAATTATAAATAAATAAAATCAATATGAGTTTAATTCTGTAACATCCAATAATTAGAAATAAATAAAATCAATGTGGAATTAATTCTATAATTACCAATAATAAGAAATAGAAAACAAAACAAAATGAGTTTAATTCTGTAACTTCCAATAATAAGAAAGAGATAAAATCAACATGAATTTATTCTGTAATGTCCAATAATAGGAAAGAAACACAATCAGCATGAATGAGCCGGGTCCTCTAATTCCTCTAATTCGAACTGTATTGTAATTCTACTGTCCCCCCTACATGGTAAGGCACTGCATAAACTGTTGGCGCTATATAAATCCTGTATATTATTATTAATAATAATAATTTAATTCTGTTAATTTTAATAATTAGAAATAAATAAAATCAATATGAGTTTAATTCTGTAACATCCAATAATTAGAAATAAATAAAATCAGAGTGAATTTAATTCTATAACTACCAATAATAAGAAATAAATAAAATTAATGTGAAATTAATTCTATAATTACCAATAATAAGAAATAGAAAACAAAACAAAATGAGTTTAATTCTGTAACTTCCAATAATTAAAAATAAATAAAATCAATGTGAACTTAATTCTATAACTACCAATAATAGGAAATAGAAAACAAAACAAAATGAGTTTAATTCTGTAACGTCCAATAATAAGAAAGAGATAAAATCAACATGAATTTATTCTGTAATGTCCAATAATAGGAAAGAAACACAATCAGCATGAATGAGCCGGGTCCTCTAATTTCTCTAATTCGAACTGTATTGTAATTCTACTGTCCCCCCTATATGGTAAGGCGCTGCGTAAACCGTTGGAGCTATATAAATCCTGTATATTATTATTATTATTATTATTATTAATAATAATAATAATAATAATAATAATTTAATTATGTTAATACTAATAATTAGAAATAAATAAAATCAAAATGAGTTTAATTCTGTAACTTCCAATAATTAGAAAAAAATCAAATCAATGTGAACTTAATTCTATAACTACCAATAATAAGAAATAGAAAACAAAACAAAATGAGTTTAATTCTGTAACTTCCAATAATGAGAAAGAGATAAAATCAACATGAATTTAACAGAATATCTAATTCCTTACCATGTGAAAACAAATAGGATTTTAAAGGTGCCACACCATATATAAACAAGTTTACATTTTAATATACAAAACATTATAAAATCATAATGACAAACATTAAAATATTCTTAAAACAAAAAAAAAACAGTCATATGTTGTGCCAGAAATTGACAATCACTTCCCACAATGGTCTTGGAGAAGACCTTATACAGGCATCTCCGACGCGTTTCGCAGGACAAACCCCACTTTCTCAGGGAGATTTGGCATTTATTTTTCTAAGAAACGTGTCTTTTTCTGCCTTCTATGCACCTGTTATCACCGAGGAAGTTAAAATGACTGGCAAAAGTTTTATTTTTTTTTTAACTAAAATGTATTTGTAATTTATTTTAATTTAATTAAATGCAGTTAATTAAACATTTATTTTGAAATAAATGAATACATAAATAAAACAAATAAATAAAATAAATGGGCACAGAGGAATTATACAAATGTATTAGGTTTTAATGTTTGTTTTTGGAGGGTGGGGGTTGGGGGGGAGGGGGGTTACAACCATTTTAAATACCAGAGTTACTTATCTCTTTATCTGTACTCCCCTTGGGAAGAAAATACTACAATATAAAATTCTGGCCCGGTCCGGGGTCAGGGGTCAGGGGTCAGAGGTCCGAGGTCAGGGATCAGGGGTCAGGGGTGAGGCTCGCAGACCAGCAGCTAGAGCCGTACAGAGGTTCCCACCAACCAGCAGGAGGTATACAGACAGGTCAGATTGTAAAGAAAATCGTTCTTCAAGGTGAGATAAAAGTCGCTAACACATCAACTGATACAGATTGATACATCACATGAAAAAAAAAATGCAGCGCTAACAGCATATCAACATTCAGACTTTTCTGACACTTTTTGTGTAAAAATATATTTTTTTTGCTAAAAAATGACTTATAACCCCCAATCTTTCTATATATAGATTTTTTTTTTAAAAAAAGCAGAGACCCTAGAAAATAAAATGGTGGGTGTTGCAATTTTTTTTTTTATGTCACACGGTAATTCCGCAACGGTTTTTCAAAAGCACTTTTTTTTAAAAAAATACACTTTTTTGAACTGTAATGCACAAAAACACAACATAATAACCAATTTTTTTGTCAAATTGAAAAGATGATGTCACGCCGAGTAAATAGATACTGAAAAAGTCACTCTTTACCCCTCGTCCTCCAGAGGATTCCCCCCCCCCTTCCTGACCCGACCATTTTTTGCAATACGGCACTGAGTCACTTTAACTGACAATTGCGCGGTCATGCAATGCTACATCCAAATGAAATTTACGTCCTTTTTCCCCACAAATAGAGCTAAATGGTATTTGATTGCCTGTGTGTTTCTTTTTTTTGCGCTATAAAAAAAAAGACCGACAATTTTGAGACAAAAACAATATTTTTGACTTTTAAACATGTCCAGCAAAAAAATGTTTAAAAATCACATTTCATTATAAATTCTGCTCCGTGTCTTTGCTAAAAAATCCCAATATGTGTAAATTAATTGGTTTATGTGAAAGTTATAGCGTTTACAACTTATTATTATTATACAGTATTTATAAAGCACCAATAGTTCGCTCAGCGCTGTACATTACAGAGGGGGACAGAACATGTGACAGAACAATACCAATACAATGCAAAACATGAGGGGATCGAGGGCCCTGCTCCTTGGAGCTTACAATCTAGGAGGGAGGGGATGGTGGCACAGGAGGAGATAGCTGTGGGGGATGGAGTGGTAGGAAGAGTGGAGGAGGTCAGCAAGTTAGCAGGGGGTGGGGTAGGCTTCCCTGAAGAGATGGGTTTTCAGGGTGCGCCTAAAGGAGAGGAGAGTAGGTGATAATCTGATGGGTTGGGGCAGGGAGTTCCAGAGGATGGGTGACACCCTGGAGAAGTCCTGGAGGCGGGCATGGGAGGAGGAGACCAGGGAAATAGAGAGAAGGAGGTCTTGTGAGGAGCGGAGTGTGCGTGTTGGGCGGTACTTGGATATTAGGTCGGTGATGTAGTTCGGGGCAGTATGGTGGACGGCTTTGTACGTCAGTGTTAGGATTTTGAATTTGATCCATTGCGCAATCGGAAGCCAGTGGAGGGATTGGCAGAGGGGGGGTGGAGGACACTGAGTGGAGGCCAGTGGAGGGATTGGCAGAGGGGGGTGGCGGAAACGGAGCGGTTGGAAAGGTGAATGAGTCTGGCAGCCGTATTCAGGATGGACTGAAGCGGGGATAACCAGCGGCGAGGCAGGCCAGTGAGGAGGGAGTTGCAGTAGTCGAGTCGTGATATGATGAGGGAGTGGATGAGCTGTTTAGTGGTTTCTGGGGTTAGGAACGTGCGGATTTTGGCGATGTTGAGGAGGTGGAGTCTGCACGAGTTTGTTAAAGATTGGACTTGGGGCTGGAAGGATAGGTTGGAGTCCAAAATGACACCAAGTACTCTGGCCTGTGGGGCAGGTTTAATGGTGGCGTTGTTGGATGTGATAGAGAAGTCAATGGGGGGTGGTGTCCGGGCTGGGGGGAAGACATGTCTTGGAGAGGTTCAGTTTAAGGAAGTGGAGCGACATCCAGTCTGATATGTCGCTCAGTAGGTGTGTGATTGGGGCGGAGACCGATGGGGTGAGGTGGGGGGTGGAGACCGAGAGGGTGAGGTGGGGGGTGGAGACCGAGGGGGTGAGGTGGGGGGTTGAGAGATAGATTTGTGTGTCGTCGCCATAGAGGTGGTAGTTGAAGCCGTGAGAGTGTATGAGTTGGCCAAGGGAGGAGGTGTAGATGGAGAAGAGAAGGGGCCCGAGGACAGAGCCTTGAGGGACCCCAACAGAGAGGGGGAGTGAGGGGGAGGTGATAGCGTTATAGGTAATGCTGAAGGAGCGTTGTGACAGGTAGGATGAGAGCCAGGAGAGAGCAGAATCTCTGAGGCTGAGGGAGTGTAGTTTTTTGAGGAGGAGGGGGTGGTCGACTGTGTCGAAGGCTACAGAGAGGTCAAGGAGTAGGAGCACTGAATAGTGGCCATTAGCTTTGGCGGTTAGCAGGTCGTTGGAGAGTTTGAGTAAGGCAGTTTCGGTGGAGTGTAGGGGACGGAAGCCGGACTGTAGGGGATCGAGGAGGTTGTTGTCGTTGAGGTGAGAGCATAGGCGGGTGTAGACGAGGCGCTCGAGGAGTTTAGATTTAAATGGGAGCAGGGAGATGGGTCTGAGGTTGTTCGGGTCATTGGGGTCCAGGGAGGGCTTTTTAGGTATGGGGGTGATGTGTGCATGTTTCAGAGGGGAGGGGAAAGTGCCGGAGGAGAGGGAGAGATTAAAGATGTGGGTGAGGGAGCGTAGGATGGAGGGGGAGGGGGGTCATAGGAGTTGTGAGGGGATAGGGTTGAGGGGGCAGGTGGTGAGGTGGGCATCAGAGAGGATCTTGGAGACTTCCTCGATGGTAGTAAGGTCAAAGGTGCGGAGTGTTTGGGGAGCTTCAGTATGAGGAATGTAGGGTGGGGTGGAAGTGGAGGTCAGAGCAGTGGTGGGGCCGTGGGAGAGGGGTGTTGAGGGGGTAGCTGAGTGAGGGGGAACGGGGTTGGAGGGAGTTTGAGCAGCGACGAAGTCCCTGCGGGTTATGTCGAGGGGGAGGGGGGGTGAGGGGGTAGCTGTGTGAGAGGGGAAGGGTTGAGAGGGCGTGTGAGTTGCTGCGATGTCCTTGCGAATTGTGTCAATCTTGTTTTTGAAGTGATTGGCAATCTCAAGGGCAGTGAGTGAGGTGCTGGGTGGAGGTGGGGGTGGAGAGAGTAGAGAGTTGAAGGTGGAGAAGAGTCGGCGAGGATTGGAGGAGAGGGTCTTGATGAGGGTCAGGAAGTAGGCTTGTTTGGCTGCGTGGAGGGAGGAGGTGTAGGTGTGGAAGGCAGATTTGTAGCGGGTGAAGGCTTGTTGGGATTTTGTTTTGCGCCATAGTCTGATGTTGCGTGTGGTTAAAGGCGCTAGTGAGTCAAGGGCTGTTGACAGAGCGTTGTTGTAGGCAGTCATAGTCATAGGGGAGATGTACAAGTTTTGGGGTGGAGCAGAGGGGTAAAGAAATGAGATTTGGGAACAGAGGATAGTAATATGAAGAGGAGAAGAGGGGCGTATTATATAAAGGTACACGGAGTGGGACTCAGGCATGTAAGAGATGTTTCCCGGGGTGATTGCTTGCAGTCTGTCCAGCGTGCAGTAGAGTTTCTTGCTGTTGTTGTGTCTTCCTGCTGCTTAAGTTCTCCTGCTTGGTATATACAGTTGCAAGAAAAAGTATGTGAACCCCTTGGGATTACGTGGAGTTTTGCATGAATTGGGCATAAAATGTGCTCTGAACGTCATCTAAGTCACAACAATAGAAGAACACAGTCTGCTGAACATAATACTACACAAACATTAGATGTTGCCATGGTTTAATTACACATAACATGTAAACATTCACAGTGCAGGGAGGAAAAAGTATGTGAGGCTCTAGCTTAATGACTTCTCCTAGAGCTAATTGGAGCCAGGAGTGAGCCAACCCTGACTCCAATCAGTGTGATGATATTGGATGTGTTGCTGACACTTGTTTTGGGTTTACTGGTTTCAAGAAGCACTGTCTGATGTGAACCATGCCTCGCAGAAAAGAGCTCTCAGAAGACGTACGATCAAGAATTGTTGACTTGCATGAAGCTGGAAAGGTTTACAATAGTATCTCCAAAAGCCTTGATGTTCCTGTGTCCACGGTAAGACAGACTGTCTACAAATGGAGAAAGTTTAGCACTGTTGCTACTCTCCCTAGGCGTGGTCGTCCTGTAAAAACGACTGCAAGAGCACAGCGCAGAATGCTGCATGAGGTGAAGAAGAATCCCAGAGTGTCAGCTAAAGACCTACAGAAATCTCTGGCACATGCTTAGATTTTTGTTGACACATCTACAATAAGGAAAACATGAAACAAGAATGGAGTACATGGGAGGACACCACGGAGGAAGCCATTGCTGTCCAAAAAGAAGATTGCAGCACGTTTGAAGTTTGCAAAAGAGCACCTGGATGTTCCACAGCACTACTGGCAGAATATACTGTGGACAGATGAAACCAAGATTGAGTTGTTTGGGAAGAACACACAATACTATGTGTGGAGAAAAAAAGGCACAGCACACCAACATCAAAACCTCATCCCCACTGTGAAACATGGCGGAGGGAGCATCATGGTTTGGGGCTGCTTTGCTGCCTCAGGGCCTGGACGGATTGTTGTCATTGATGGGAAAATGAATTCCAGAGTTTATCAAGACATTTTGCAGGAAAACGTATGACCATCTGTCCGCCAACTGAAGCTCCGCAGAGGATGGATGAGGCAACAGGACAATGACCCAAAGCATACAAGTCATTCAACAAAACAATGGCTGTAACAGCACAGAATACGCCTTCTGGAGTGGCCCAGTCAGAGTTCTGACCTCAACCCCATTGAAATGATGTGGCATGACCTTAAGAGAGCGATTCACACCAGACATCCCAAGAATATTGCTACACTGAAACAGTTTTGTGAAGAGGAGTGGTCCAAAATGACTCCAGATCGTTGTGCAGGTCTGATCTGCAACTACAGGAAACGTTTGGTTGAGGTTATTGCTGCCAAAGGAGGGTCAACCAGTTATTAAGTCCAAAGGTTCACATACTTTTTCCTCCCTGCACTGTGAATGTTTACATGTTATGTGCAATTAAACCATGGCAACATCTAATGTTTGTGTAGTATTATGTTCAGCAGACTGTGTTCTTCTATTGTTGTGACTTAGATGACGTTCAGAGCACATTTTATGCCCAATTCATGCAAAACTCCACGTAATCCCAAGGGGTTCACATACTTTTTCTTGCAACTGTATATATACTGGGACCCGGTGATTGACAGTCGAGACCGGAATGGCGGCACAAGTAGGCCTCTACCCAGAACTGCACAATCACATATATGTGATTTTGCTCACCCGTGCCGCCCTGTAGCAGTATTTCTGATCTAGGGCGGCGTGGAACTGGTTTAGAATGCAACGGGTTCTAAATGAAGCCTGATTTTTTTATGTGTGTTTTTCTAAATTCACTTTTTTGAATTTTAATGCACAAAAACACAACATACCAACCCATTTTTTAGGTTGTTTTTGGTTTAACTGACAATTGCGCGGTAATGCAACGCAGCACCCAAATTAAAATTCCATCCTTTTCTTCCCCACAAACAGAGCCTTCTTTCTGTGGTATTTGTTCACCTCCACGGTTTTTATTTTTTTGCGCTATAAAAAAGACTGGCAATTTTAAAAAAAATATATATATATTTTGACTTTTTGTTATAAAATATATCAGTAAAAAAAAAAAACCCGTGCCTGCGTGGGTTTCCTCCAGGTCCTCTGGTTTCCTCCCACACTCCAAAGACATGCTGGCAAGTTAATTGGATCCTGTCTAAATTGTCCCCAGTATGTGTATGTATGGGAGTTATGGACCGTGGATTGTGCGCTCCTTGGGGGCGGGGACTGATGCGAATGGACAATATATATGTAAAGCTGCGTACATTGACGTCATGTATAAGAACCTGTAATAAATAAATAAATAAATAATCCAAGGCACGGTTAATGCAAATGATTCCATCTAGTAACTGAAAAACGAGAAATGTAAATCTTTGGTTTTAACTGTTTGTTGGATTTGTGTAATGCCGGACTAATTTACATATCCCTCCTCTTTTGGGGATGAATAAGGGGAAACATACATTTTATTATTATTATTTTATATTATTATTATTACAATACCCCCTTCAGGACACTGGGGGGGCTGTGTTTTTGGTTTAATATGGCCCATAGCTGTGTCAATCCCCACCGGTAAGCGTGTTTGTAGAGCTTGCGGTGGCGGAGCGCGGGGGGTGTAGGTATCTTATCGTGGAATGGCTGCTCTGTATTAGATGGCGATATTTTGGAATCATTTTATTATATTTGGGACTTTATAGCCATTATATACACTCACCGGCCTCTTTATTAGGTCCATCTGTTCAGTAGCTTGGTAACACAAATGGCTAATCAGCCAATCACATGGCAGCAACTCAATACATTTAGGCATCTAGATGTGGTGAAGATGACTTGCTGAAGCTCAAACTGAGCATCAGAATGGGGAGGAAAGGGGATTGAAGTGCATTTGAACGTGGCATGGTTGTTGGTGCCAGAGAGGCTGGTCTGAGTATTTCAAAAACTGCTGATCTACTGGGATTTTCACGCACAACCATCTCTAGGGTTTACAGAGAATGGTCCAAAAAAGAGAAAATATCCAGTTAGCGGCAGTTGTGTGGAGGAAAATGCCTTGTTGAGGTCAGAGGTCAGAGGAGAATGGGTAGACTGGTTGGAGATGATGGAATGGGCAGGCTGGTTGGAGATGATGGAATGGGCAGACTGGTTGGAGATGATGTAATGGGCAGACTGGTTGGAGATGATGGAATGGGCAGGCTGGTTGGAGATGATGGAATGGGCAGGCTGGTTGGAGATGATAGAATGGGCAGACTGGTTGGAGATGATAGAATGGGCAGACTGGTTGGAGATGATGGAATGGGCAGACTGGTCGGAGATGATGGAATGGGCAGACTGGTTGAAGATGATGGAATGGGCAGACTGGTTGGAGATGATGGAATGGGCAGGCTGGTTGGAGATAATAAAATGGGCAGACTGGTTGGAGATGATAGAATGGGCAGGCTGGTTGGAGATGATAGAATGGGCAGACTGGTTGGAGATGATAGAATGGGCAGGCTGGTTGGAGATGATAGAATGGGCAGACTGGTTGGAGATGATAGAATGGGCAGACTGGTTGGAGATGATGGAATGGGCAGACTGGTTGGAGATGATGGAATGGGCAGACTGGTTGGAGATGATAGAATAGACAGACTGGTTGGAGATGATAGAATGGGCAGGCTGGCTGGAGATGATTGAATGGGCAGACTGATTGGAGATGATGGAATGGGCAGACTGATTGGAGATGATAGAATGGGTAGACTGGTTGGAGATGATGGAATGGGCAGACTGGTTGGAGATGATGGAATGGGCAGACTGGTTGGAGATGATGGAATGGGCAGACTGGTTCCAGATGATAGAATGGGCAGACTGGTTGGAGGTGATAGAATGGGCAGACTGGTTCCAGATGATAGAATGGGCAGACTGGTTGGAGATGATGGAATGGGCAGACTGGTTGGAGATGATGGAATGGGCAGACTGGTTCCAGATGATAGAATGGGCAGACTGGTTGGAGGTGATAGAATGGGCAGACTGGTTCCAGATGATAGAATGGGCAGACTGGTTCCAGATGATAGAATGGGCAGACTGGTTGGAGATGATAGAATGGGCAGACTGGTTGGAGATGATGGAATGAGCAGACTGGTTGGAGATGATAGAATGGGCAGACTTGTTGGAGATGATGGAATGGGCAGACTGGTTCCAGATGAAAGAATGGGCAGGCTGGTTGGAGATGATGGAATGGGCAGACTGGTTCCAGATGAAAGAATGGACAGGCTGGTTGGAGATGATGGAATGGGCAGGCTGGTTGGAGATGATAGAATGGGCAGACTGGTTGGAGATGATGGAATGGGCAGGCTGGTTGGAGATGATGGAATGGGCAGACTGGTTGGAGATGATAGAATGGGCAGACTGGTTGGAGATGATGGAATGAGCAGACTGGTTGGAGATGATGGAATGGGAAGATTGGTTCCAGATGACAGAATGGGCAGACTGGCTGGAGATGATAGAATGGGCAGACTGGTTGGAGATGATGGAATGGGCAGACTGGTTCTAGATGATAGAATGGGCAGGCTGGTTGGAGATGATAGAATGGGCAGACTGGTTGGAGATGATGGAATGAGCAGACTGGTTCCAGATGATAGAATGGGCAGACTGATTGGAGATGATAGAATGGGCAGGCTGGTTGGAGATGATGGAATGGGCAGACTGGTTGGAGATGATAGAATAGGCAGACTGGTTGGAGATGATAGAATGGACAGACTGGTTGGAGATGATAGAATGGACAGACTGGTTGGAGATGATGGAATGGGCAGACTGGTTGGAGATGATAGAATGGGCAGACTGGTTGGAGATGATAGAATAGGCAGACTGGTTGGAGATGATGGAATGGGCAGACTGGTTGGAGATGATGGAATGGGCAGACTGGTTCCAGATGAAAGAATGGGCAGGCTGGTTGGAGATGATGGAATGGGAAGACTGGTTGGAAAGGATGGAATGGGCATGCTGGTTGGAGATGATAGAATGGGCAGGCTGGTTGGTGATGATGGAATGGGCAGGCTGGTTGGAGATGATGGAATGGGCAGACTGGTTGGAGATGATGGAAAGGCCTGCAACCACAACTAAATCTCACCACTCTGACATGTTTTGTTTCATTATGCATCAATTCTTGAGGAGGCAGCAAGCCATGTTCCGAAATGCGTTGAGTTTTTTTATTTTTATAAATGTGGGACTTTTGTTTATCTGCTGTGGAATTCCGATACCCAGAAGGACTGATGTTGAGGGTGAGGTCTTGGGACTTGTTTATGAAGATCTCTTGAACATTTACTGTGGATTCCTGCTACTGACATACCAGCAAATTACCATGACATTTTCAAAAACATCACAAAATCCAGGACCAAATCTCAAAACGTGTGTTGTTTTATTATGTCTCAACTCTTGTAGAGGAGCCATGCGTGCTCTGAATTGCGTTGAGTTTTCGATGATTTTATGTTTGGTTTGTACCTATGTGTTTGAGTTTATGAATTCACATCACTTGTTGGGCAGCCCATTTATTTCAATGGGGTGCCTCTGTATTGTCAGGGCTGGAGTGGTGGAATGGTCAGGCAGGCCTTATGGTAAGGTCACGCACCGACTGGTGACAGCCTCTGGTGACTCACAGACCGGAGTCCCTCAGGGCACGTAGTCTAAGCCCCAGGCTGCCGTTCACCAGGGCCTCTGATGGTGGGGATGGACTTGACGCAGCCTGAGACCAGGTAGCGACCCCCGAGTAACTCCAGCTGTGGTACGGCTGCCGCCAATGGCATATAGTGGGTAGGGGCCAGATGGAAAGACATATAGTGTGGTCAGACAGGCCTGGCCGAATTCAGCGGAACAGACAGTACAAGACGGTAGGCAAGAATACTCAGGTCACGGGTCGGGTTCAGCAACGGGAGGTCAGGTAATGGATTAAAGCAGAGAATGGTCAGAATGGGCCAAGGGTCAGAGCAAGAGGAGTCTTTTTCAAAGCCGAGTCGGTTTCCAGGAGAGCAACGAGAGCTGAACAAGAGCTTGCTGCAATGCAACATACAGGACACGAATGCGAAGAACGGCTGCAACCGACAGACTTAAATGTGATAAGCCGCACCCTCCTGGGAGGAGCTGCAGAGGACTGAGAGCATAAAGGATCCCACAATGCTTAGCAGACAGCCAAGATGGATGCCAGCACATGGAGCAGCACAAACCTTGAGGAAAGGTAGGACCTTGACACTTGTGAGAAGCACGGGGAAGAAGTCTCTTGTTTTTTTTATTTGTGCTGCACTGACCTGCATGGAGTTACGGCACCGTGTAGTTTGGTGAATGCTGTGGTTGGCAATGTGTAAGGAGGACATAGAGAATTAAAGGCACCCCTGTACATCTGCTACACTGAATTATGTTTCCCTGTGGGTCGGGCATGATTTTGGGTTGGGAACACACATGCAGAGATGTGAACCTAACCTTCATAAATGTGGGACTTTTGTTTATCTATTGTTATCATCATTTACCTCCTTACTCTGCACCTTGAGATCTCCCAATGTTCAGCAACTCTGATGTGGAACATGGTACACCCAATGTTGGGCTGTGTTTTTGAAGATCTCTTGGAAATTGAATTTTCGGTGGATTCCTGTTATTTAAGCTGATCATTCAGGCCAAAATTTGGTGTTTTCTCAGCTGTTTGCCAAGGTGAGCCGCATACATGGATTCCAATTGACCTGTTCATCTGCCGATACTCTCAGTTTTGGTCTTTTGTTGAAAACGATGTCCAAAGCTCGAAATTTCAGGAATGTTCAACCTAACTGGCTCCAAAAAGTGCAAAAATCAAGCAGGACTGCAGCATGGATGCAGTTAAATGTTCCTTCTGTGTCTTCAGCTCCTGGGTAGCGCAGAAATATTATCTATGTTGTTATGGGAACCAGTAACCAAAGCTTAGAGACTATTTGCATCACTCAGACCACATTTATGGGCTTACTGACGGTCATCTGCCTCAAAACTATAGGAAACCTCCACAATGGATAACTTGACGATATCTACTGCCAATGCAACTATTGTGACCATTTCAGTTCTAGAATTCATAATGGGAGAATCTTTCAATGTGGGGATCCTCGTGGTCAGCTCTGAAAACCTAAAAAGAAGAGGCAATGTGGCTGAATTAATCTACTTCTTCATGGGCTTTGCCAACATATTTATCCAGGCCGTGCTGGTCGTCCTCAATCTCATATATATCCTCTGGCCAGATTTGTTTAATAGGAGGGAAGTTTATTTGGCACTTTTCGCGGTTGTTTCGGGTCTGATGCAATACAGCTCTTGGCTCACAGCCTGGCTCTGCGTCCATTATTGCATCATAATAGCCAACATCAACCATCCAGTTTTGGTGAGGCTGAAAAGAGTTCTCTCTTCGTTCCGGCTGCATGTTTTTGTAATGTCCATCTTGCCATTTTTCCTAAGCCTTGTGCCTGTTTGGTTTGTTTCTGTTGCATTACATGTGCAATGCCCAGGTCCCTGTACAATGGGGTCTACTTTCAGTGCTGTCCATGTGCTGAGCCCAGCTTACACTGCAGTAAACCTTCTTGTCACCAGTATTCTACCCTTTGCTCTATCCTTTCTCTCCACTGGAATCACAGCATCTTCTCTGATCAGACACATTTGGAGAATGAAACAGAAGCTCTCTGGAATGTGCCCACCAAACCTACAGGCGGTGACCAATGCTACAAAAACCATGATCCTGTTCCTTGCTCTGTCTGTAAGCTTCTATGTATCTGAGATGTGGATGTTTTCAGTGTCCAAGTCCGACACCTCACACGTCCTAGAAGTGACAAGCTGGTTGGTGATCATATCTTTTCCAACAGCCCAGGCTGCCATCATCATCCAGGCCAGTTCCAAGATGAAGAGAGTGTTCCTGGGAAGGTTCTGTGCCAGGAAGGCAACGAATAAAACCTGAAGAGGAACATGTTTGAGCTTTGGTCTAAAATCAAAAATGAAAACACAAAGATTCTAATTTCTGGTTCCTAAGTTTCTAACTGTATGGACTTGATGGCCTTCAAAGAGAAGTAATGGATTTAAAAACAAAACAAACATTAATACTTACCTAGTTGTATGCAGGATCAGCGCAATGTTGCATCTGTCCTCTGTTGGCTCTAAGACAGAGAGATCAAAGACCACTGATTGCTCAGTTCTTGTTCTTCAGAGTGGGGCCGGTCAGCAGCTCTCTGCTCTGCCCCTCCAGCGTTCACTGGAGAGCTGTGGAGAGGGTGGGAGTGGCTGGCCCAGGCTCTCAGCAGCTCATTGAGAGGTTGAGCTACCTGCTGCTCAGGAATCTGGGTGGGTCCCAAACAGGGGCGGACTGACAACTCATGGGGCCCCCGGGCAATAGGGGATCATGGCACCCCTGTGTCCTTGCCCAAACTCAAAAAAGCCTATGAAAAAGGTACTAGGGGCATCTCACGGGGCCCCCTACTGACCCTGGGCCCTCGGGCAGTGCCCGGGTTTCAAAATGGTCAGTCCACCCCTGGTCTCGAATTTAAAGCCCTTTTTGTATCTCTAGAGCCCGGACCAGCTCTGTGATATCAGGCAACAGCAGGCTTTAGCTGTAATATGGGTCACAAGCCTGCAGAGCTAAGTGCACTCCTATGACCCACAGGAGAAGTAGGGCCAAAAGAGCTGTGGCCCTACTTTTCCTTTCCATCAACATTAACCATACAAAATGTCCAGAATGGATAACATGAATACATCTGAAGCTAACGCCACCGTTGCAGCAATTTCCATCCTAGAATTTATAATCTGATAAATGTGAAACGTGGGTATCCTCATGGCCAGCTTTGAGAACATAAAGGCAGCAGATAATCTCTCAAAATTAATTGATTTCTGCATGAGGTTAGCCAGCATGTGTTTGCAGTTCGTTTGTTGAAGAAGTGACACGTTTTTGGAGGTTTTATCACACTTCGGGGCACTGAACAGAGGCGGACTGACCATTTGGGAACTCGGGCACTGCCCGAGATCCCGGGGTCGGTAGGGGGCCCCATGAGATGCCCCTGATACCTTTTCATAGGCTTTTTTTGGTGTGGCTTGAGTGTGGGCGAGGACACAGGGGGCCCCATGATCCCTTGTTGCCCGGGGGCCCCATGAGTTGTCAGACCACCCCTGGCACAGAATGACCCCCCTTTAACAAAAAAAAAAAGTTTTATTGGATTTTGCAAAACATACAAGTCATAAGGATAGATTTACTAAAACTGGAGCACTCAGAATCTGGAGCAGCTGTGCATGGGAGCCAATCAGCTCCTAACCTCAGCTTGTTCAATGAAGCTTTGGTGATAAAACCCGGAAGCTGATTGGTTCCTATGCGGAATCAAGCCAATTTTGAACTCTCCAGCTTTAGTAAACCCCTTAGTGTCAATACAGCTCTACGAAAGGGTCAGGGACCCAAACAGTAATGGCACTAATAGAAAGGGTTAACATGTAGGTGGTCTCCTTTCACTGTTCATGACAGTTGCATAGACATCCCAAAGGAATGAGATGAAGGGTCCCCTAAGGGTCACCACCAACCCAAAAGGTCAGAGTGGACCCGATGGTATCAGCTCCATACTTATACAAGTAAATTAGTGAACAAACTGGAATGCAGAAAGACCTAAAACCTAACAAAGTCCAGTCCTGGGTTGCCTGCCCTACACGTTGATAGTCAATGAATGACCCTTTTTTTTTAATGGAAGATGAAAGGGGTTAACATGTACCAGAAAATATTACATCATTGGAAAAAATGGATGTTAGCATGTCATGGCCTAAATATGGACTCAAGTATCTATGTATCTTAAGTACTTTTCATGGCTCAGCTGTAGTATAGGCCCATTGCCATTACATAGGAGGCATATTTAAGATTGCAACAATGTTGCTGTCACTGTCTACCGTTCTTTCAGTATGCTTCCATTTGGTTCACGGGTGGTTGTGGGGGTTGAAGTGGTTATACCGAGATGTTTCCTGCAGCTCCAGGTACCATCATCTTCTCAGTATGTTTGTTTTCAGCTGGAGATGGATTTTTTTTGTAAAAGTGATCCAAGCAGCTACAGTAATTAGCCGCTGGATTGCTTATACAAGTAGAAGAAGGGGGTTCTCCCCTCCTGAAGCCTTCTGCCACCTTTCTGGGCTCTCCCTTCTCACCGGCCAACTGACCTTAGAGATGATAGAGGACCAGAACTTCCCCGATCATCTCTATGGTCGAAGATAACCAGAAGCGATAAGTATTTTGGCACTTCCGGTTTCGCTCAGAGGTAAACAAGTCATTACTGGCTTGGGTTAGCATCGGATCAAACCGATCTCCATTTAATCCAACGCTTTTAAAGGCAGAGGAGAGATCTAATAAACTCCTGACCTTCCACTAAAGAGTACCTGTTATGGCCCATAATGGCATGATAATGTAAAATCCTTGTGATAGCAATAAAAGTGATAAAACAATTAAAAGAAGAGTGTAAAAATAAAAATGTAAAATAAAATAAATGATAAAATTAAAAATAAATAAAGTGCCCTAATTATTATAGAGTATTTATAAAGCGCCAATAGTTCGCTCAGCGCTGTACATTACAAAGGGGGACAGAACATGTGACAGAACATTACCAATACAATGCAAAACATGAGGGGATTGAGGGCCCTGATCCTTGGAGCTTACAATCTAGGAT
Source organism: Staurois parvus (assembly GCF_062004578.1). Lineage (NCBI taxonomy): Eukaryota > Metazoa > Chordata > Amphibia > Anura > Ranidae > Staurois > Staurois parvus. The sequence goes on from NW_028317830.1 coordinate 564,272, forward strand.
CCCCCCCCATGCTTATGTGCAAATGCAAACGCGCGCTTCAGTCCCGCATTCAGTGTAAATGGCAATCGCACCACACATGTGACGTGTCGCCCCAAGCATCAAAGCGAGCAAAATAATTCTAGCACTAGACCTCCCGTGTAACTCCAAACTGGTGACCTGTAAAGGCTTTTCAAGTGTCGCCTATGGGGATTTTTATAGTATTTTGGCACCATTTCATGCAGGACATGTTTGGTATCTATATACTCAGCGTAATATCATCTTTGATGTTTTAGCAAATACCGTGTGACATATAATATTGGAACACCCACCATTTTACTCTCTAGGGTTTAAAAATATATCATTTTTGCTCACTCTGACCTATAAGGCCATTCACAACACTGCCCCTAACTACCTCACCGACCTGATTCCCAGGTACTGCCCTACCCGTACCCTTCGCTCTTCACTGGACCTCCTTCTATCTTGCTCCCTGGTCTCCTCCTCCCACGCACGATTGCAAGACTTCTCCAGGTCCGCCCCCATCCTCTGGAACTCACTACCCCAATCCATCCGACTGTCACCTTCCCTCCTCACCTTCAGGCGCTCCCTGAAAACCCACCTCTTCAGGGAAGCCTACCCCACCCTCACCTAACACCCGCTGCCCTTCCCTCCTCCTACCACTCCATCCCCCACAGCCACTTCCTCCTGTACCACTACCCCCTCCCTCCTAGATTGTAAGCTCGAAAGAGTAGGGCCCTCTTACCCCTCGTGTGCTGTTTGTTGTTACTGTTCTGTTTCATGTATTGTCCCCCCTCTATTGTGCAGCGCTGAGCAAACCCTTTGGCGCTATATAAACTCGATATAATTTAATAATAATTTTTGGGGCTTCTAAGTCACTTTCTAGCAAAAATATAGCTTGTTACATATACAGAATGTGAGACGAGTCAGAACGGGCCTGGAACTGAAGTGGTTTATTTGCACCCCATTAGATACTGTGTGTGTCTGAAGATGGATAATATTTGACCGTTATCACTCCTGGTTTGATATAATATGCATTTATAAAGCCATACATTTGTTTTTCACCTGTTCTATGATCACTTATACTTCTATTAATTATAACCACATGTATCTTCTTCTGTTACTCTTGCAAGTATTATCATCTCTAGATTTTCTGTAGAATTGTAATTTTCCACTGCCCTGATGAAGGGTCCCCTGAAATGTGTTGGCTGTTTATGTGATCTTACTAATAATCAATAAAGTGATTTGGACTCTGATCATTCGGTCTGGTGCTCCTCCTGTTTGTGGATCGCTTTGAGGTTTCTAATCTCCTTCGGTCTTTCCGCTTGAAAAATTCATCCTCTCCACTTTTCCTGGTGTCATTGAGACAGGAAGCTATAGGAAATCCAAAATGGTGGCCGTCTTGGACTGCACGATTAAGTCCCGAAAAGGGAAAAATGCATCTGCTGAGTTCTTTACAAGTGGAGAACCGGAACTGAAACCATCTTGGACCAATCTCATTCATGCAACAGGGAGCCAGTGTCCATGTGCAGATGGCCACCATTTTATTGAAGTCTAGACTGGAGCCTGACAAGCCAATCCTGCCTGTCTTGCACCAGTCTATCCACATTAGATATGTCCAGAATGGAAAAATTTGTTTTGGATGAATTTGTTATGTTACTAATTTTGTTTCATAGATTCATGTAGGAATTTGTTTAGTTTATTCATTTTCTAACGAATTTAAAATTTTTGGAAGGATTCAAATTCAAATTGCGGAAAATATGTCAGCCAATCTGAATTCTGTGTGAAGAATAGCTGGTTGCTAAGGAGAGGTCTGGGAAGCCGGCAGCCGTGTCCTCAACAACTGATGACTCATCAGCTGTCAGTGGTTTCCCCACTGACAGCCAAATGTAAAAAAAAAAAAATGGCAGCAATGAAAAATTAAGAAAATAAACGGCATGGAGAGCCCCCCCCCCCCCACTATTCATGCCAGGCCCTTCGGGGCACTGGCTTATAACAGTGATACTCACTGTTAGAAAATATTTTTTTTTTTTCTAAATTAAACCTATTCATTCAGTGTGCACTATTGTGATTAGCTGTGATTGACCACAGCTAATCACATGGTACAGATGGTCTGTGGTTGTCCTTGTTTGTACCATGTGATCATTGTGACTAATCACAGACATCAGCAAAATAGTACACAATGAATGAACACCATCCACTGTATCCAATTGTCATGTGATCTGCTGTGATTGGTCAAAACAATCACATGGTACCAGCAGCGGGCTGGTACACTGATCTGTCATCCTCTGTGTCCGGTGGATGGCGCAGTGTGGCCTGTAGGGCCAGTACAAGGTGCATTCTGTGAAGACGTCATGTGACATCTTCCCGGATCTAGAGCGGTCCCATCTGGCCATCATTTGACTATAGGCCAGGCAAGAACTGATTGAAGTGAATTGTTAGACGGGGTCAATATATGTTTTTGAAGTGAATTGTTAGACGGGTTCAATATATTTTTTTGAAGTGAATTGTTAGACGGGTTCAATATATTTTTTTGAAGTGAATTGTTAGACGGGGTTAATATACGTTTTTGAAGTGAATTGTTAGACGGGGTCAATATACGTTTTTGAAGTGAATTGTTAGACGGGTTCAATATATTTTTTTGAAGTGAATTGTTAGACGGGGTCAATATACGTTTTTGAAGTGAATTGTTAGACGGGGTCAATATACGTTTTTGAAGTGAATTGTTAGACGGGTTCAATATATTTTTTTGAAGTGAATTGTTAGACGGGGTCAATATACGTTTTTGAAGTGAATTGTTAGACGGGGTCAATATATTTTTTTGAAGTGAATTGTTAGACGGGTTCAATATATTTTTTTGAAGTGAATTGTTAGACGGGGTCAATATACGTTTTTGAAGTGAATTGTTAGACGGGGTCAATATACGTTTTTGAAGTGAATTGTTAGACGGGTTCAATATATTTTTTTGAAGTGAATTGTTAGACGGGGTCAATATACGTTTTTGAAGTGAATTGTTAGACGGGGTCAATATATTTTTTTGAAGTGAATTGTTAGACGGGTTCAATATATTTTTTTGAAGTGAATTGTTAGACGGGGTCAATATACGTTTTTGAAGTGAATTGTTAGACGGGGTCAATATACGTTTTTGAAGTGAATTGTTAGACGGGGTCAATATACGTTTTTGAAGTGAATTGTTAGACGGGGTCAATATATGTTTTTGAAGTGAATTGTTAGACGGGGTCAATATATGTTTTTGAAGTGAATTGTTAGACGGGTTCAATATATTTTTTTGAAGTGAATTGTTAGACGGGGTCAATATACGTTTTTGAAGTGAATTGTTAGACGGGGTCAATATATGTTTTTGAAGTGAATTGTTAGACGGGGTCAATATATGTTTTTGAAGTGAATTGTTAGACGGGGTCAATATATGTTTTTGCTTTTTGCAAGCTGGCTGGTACGTGTGCTGGGAATTTTATGTCTGTTTGTGATGTGTGTTGCTCTTCCAAGTGCATTCTACTACAAAGGCTAGTGATAAATGTGGGTGGTTATCATCTTTTTGTAAATTAAGTAGAGCTAACGCACCATCCCCCGCTCTCAAAGTTCGCTCTCCCGCCATCTCTTGAATGCCAGGATAAAAATGGATCTGCCCTCCAAACACACTGAGGAAATGAAGGACTGACACACTCTGATCACAACATTTGTAGTTTATTCCAGAGACAACCAGAATGGTAGTCCCCACCCAAAGACCACCCTCTAGGAGTCGCTGTCCTTAGGGCCGGTGCTTTCACTAGGCAAACTAGGGTGCACTGACACCTAGGGGCACCTCGGTGCAGCCAGGCCAGCTCCCTCTCTGTGTGGGACACTGCCATGTCATGAATGATCCTTCAGCTGAGAGGAGGGGTAGCAGAGGGGAGGATGAAAGGACAGAGGAAGATGTTGGGTGTCTGGGGCCAGTGTAGCAGCTGAGATGCTGCTCCTTCTAGTGTTCCTCTCAGATTCAGTCCCTTACTGCAAGCCGGCTGAAGGCTGCTGTTCACTGTGGAGCTCCAGCCCTTCTCTTCCCATTCATCAGGGGAGGCGGAAAGGAAAGTAATGTCGGAATCTGACATCTTGTGTCTGTGTGAGTGTGACCCGGCCAGCCGGCCATCCATCTCATGTGCAATGTGTCAATGAGTGATGACATCATCACCATCCCCCAGCCTGCTCTTCTAGTGCCTGCTGGGCCTGCTGATCTGTGTCAGTGTTGGTGGTGGTGTGTCGTGTCGGATCTGTCACTGTGTGGGATCGCTCAGTTCTGGTGTTGCTGAAGGTTCTGGTGGCATTTTATGGCACGTATTTTTGCAAATTAAAAGAAATGTAGCAGTTTCCTGCTTTGATGATTTAATGTTTTCCACTGTTTTTACATTTATTTATTTGGAGGGGAAGGGGGGGAGGGGGGGAAAGTAGCTGGTCTTGACTAGGGTGCAAAATAGTCTAGCACCGGCCCTGGCCGTCCCTCATTTCCTCAAATTCAGGAGAGCGTTAATCTCAGGAGAGCATTTAGAATAGAATGTTCAAGAAATTTCCCTCCATTTATATTTGCTAAGCAGTCTCATCATTCACAAGTAATAAATTCACATTTCCATTGCGGTGAGCCATCCGTTCATCTGCTGGACGCGCTCGGATCTCCATTTCCGTGCAGCTCTGATATCCTCATTTCATTAACAAACCAGGAGCGCCGTATCCAGTGTTCATCCTAATTGCACAATGTTCTCCCCCGCCAATCATTTCACACAGATCTGTAATAGATAGAAAAACAAAATATTCCAACTGCTCCAAGATTAACCCCTTCATGGCGGAGAGTAAAACAAATCCTAACGTCTGAGCACAGTATATATCATGTACATATCATCACAGCCACTCAGTGTATCCCGACAGGGGTCACTGCTGGCAGGGCAGAGGACTGGGGTCACTGCTGGCAGGGAGGAGGACTGGGGTCACTGCTGGCAGGGAGGAGGACAGGGGTCACTGCTGGCAGGGCAGAGGACTGGGGTCACTGCTGGCAGGGAGGAGGACAGGGGTCACTGCTGGAAGGGAAGAGGACAGGGGTCACTGCTGGAAGGGCAGAGGACTGGGGTCACTGCTGGCAGGGCAGAGGACTGGGGTCACTGCTGGAAGGGCAGAGGACAGGGGTCACTGCTGGAAGGGCAGAGGACAGGGGTCACTGCTGGCAGGGCAGAGGACTGGGGTCACTGCTGGAAGGGCAGAGGACAGGGGTCACTGCTGGCAGGGCAGAGGACAGGGGTCACTGCTGGCAGGGCAGAGGACTGGGGTCACTGCTGGCAGGGCAGAGGACAGGGGTCACTGCTGGCAGGGCAGAGGACAGGGGTCACTGCTTGCAGGGCAGAGGACAGGGGTCACTGCTGGAAGGGCAGAGGACAGGGGTCACTGCTGGAAGGGCAGAGGACAGGGGTCACTGATGATGGGGCAGAGGACAGGGGTCACTGCTGGCAGGGAGGAGGACTGGGGTCACTGCTGGCAGGGCAGAGGACAGGGGTCACAGCTTGCAGGGCAGAGGACAGGGGTCACTGCTTGCAGGGCAGAGGACAGGGGTCACTGCTGGAAGGGCAGAGGACAGGGGTCACTGCTGGAAGGGCAGAGGACAGGGGTCACTGATGATGGGGCAGAGGACAGGGGTCACTGCTGGCAGGGAGGAGGACTGGGGTCACTGATGATGAGGCAGAGGACAGGGGTCACTGATGACGGGGCAGAGGACAGGAGTCACTGATGATGGAGCAGAAGACTGGGGTCACTGATGACGGGGCAGAGGACAGGGGTCACTGATGACGGGGCAGAGGACAGGAGTCACTGATGACGGGGCAGAGGACAGGGGTCACTGCTGATGGGGCAGAGGACAGGGGTCACTGCTGACGGGGCAGAGGACAGGGGTCACTGATGACGGGGCAGAGGACAGGGGTCACTGCTGATGGGGCAGAGGACAGGGGTCACTGATGACGGGGCAGAGGACAGGGGTCACTGCTGGAAGGGCAAAGGACAGGGGTCACTGCTGGAAGGACAAAGGACAGGGGTCACTGCTGGCAGGGCAGAGGACAAGGGTCACTGCTGGAAGGGCAGAGGACAGGGGTCACTGCTGGAAGGGCAGAGGACAGGGGTCACTGATGATGGGGCAGAGGACAGGGGTCACTGCTGGAAGGGCAAAGGACAGGGGTCACTGATGACGGGCATAGGACAGGGGTCACTGCTGGAAGGGCAAAGGACAGCGGTCACTGATGACGGGCAGAGGACAGGGGTCACTGATGACGGGGCAGAGGACAGGGGTCACTGCTGGAAGGGCAAAGGACAGCGGTCACTGATGACGGGGCAGAGGACAGGGGTCACTGATGACGGGGCAGAGGACAGGGGTCACTGCTGGAAGGGCAGAGGGCAGGGGTCACTGCTGGAAGGGCAGAGGGCAGGGGTCACTGCTGATGGGGCAGAGGACAGGGGTCACTGATGACTGGGCAGAGGACAGGGGTCACTGCTGGAAGGGCAGAGGGCAGGGTTCATTGCTCATGGGGCAGAGGACAGGGGTCACTGATGATGGGGCAGAGGACAGGGGTTACTGATGATGGGGCAGAGGACAGGGGTCACTGCCGGAAGGGCAGAGGGCAGGGGTCACTGCTGGTGGGGCAGAGGACAGGGGTCACTGCTGGAAGGGCTGAGGACAGGGGTCACTGATGAGGGGGCAGAGGACATGCGCAACTTTTCTGCTTGTTCAAAGTGACAACTCTCTCCCAATTGTGCTCCTGTGTTGTCACCTTTGACACGTGTTACTACACTGCCCCTGGTGGACACTCCATGTTGCTGTTCTGCCACACGTTGCACAGATATGTCCCACCATTGTCACCATCAGGATGGAGGCCTAGAACAATGTTTTTCAACCACCGCTGGAGTGCACACAGACAACAAGAAGAGACTGTAAGAGACTGCAGGAGATTGGCAAAGCTGACATGTAAGGATAATTAAATAAAAGTGAAAACAGAATTGAATGGCAAAAAAACATGGTGGTGGTTTATAGTTCTCAGTGCTTTAGCCAACCAAATGCCATCAAGGTGGAGTTTAGATCTACATTATCTACACCGCCAATTGGGATATTCTGCTGTTCTCTGGAATTGTCCTTTTCTGTCTACATATCACAGCATAAGCCACAGAGAAAAAACATCGAAAAGTCGGATACTAACAACCTCACTGGAGAAGCATTATGGACTGAGGTAATATGTGTCATCTTCTACCACCAACAATGGATGGCCAATACGCATGCTGCTATATACACTATATTGCCAAAAGTATTGGGCGGCCGGCCTTTCCACGCACATGACCTTTAATGGCCCCCCAGTCTTAGTCCGTAGGGTTCAATATTGAGTTGGCCGGCCTTTCCTCGCTCATGACCTTTAATGGCCCCCCAGTCTTAGTCCGTAGGGTTCAATATTGAGTTGGCCCCGCCCTTCCCACACACATGACCTTTAATAGCCTCCCAGTCTTAGCCCGTAGGGTTCAATATTGAGTTGGCCCCGCCCTTTGCAGCTATAACAGCTTCAACTCTTCTGGGAAGGCCGTCCACAAGGTTTAGGAGGGTGTCTATGGGAAGGTTGGACCATTCTTCCAGAAGCACATTTGTCAGGTCAGGCACTGATGTCGGGGCAGGAGGCCTGGCTCGCAGTCTCCGCTCTAATTCATCCCAAAGGTGTTCTATGGGGTTGAGGTCAGGACTCTGTGCAGGACAGTCAAGTTCCTCCACCCCAAACTGGCTCCTCCATGTCTTTATGGACCTTGCTTTGTGCACTGGTGCGCAGTCATGTTGGAACAGGAAGGGTCCATCCCCAAACTCCTCCCACAAAGTTGTCCAAAATGTCTTGGTATGCTGACGCCTTAAGAGTTCCCTTCACTGGAACTAGGGGGCCAAGTCCAACCTCTGAAAAACAACCCCCCACCATAATCCCCCCTCCACCAAACTTTACACTTGGCACAATGCAGACAGACAAGTACCATTCTATTGGCAACCACCAAACCCAGACACGTTCATCAGATTGCCAGACAGAGAATAGTGATTGGTCACTCCAGAGAACACGTCTCCTCTGCTCTAGAGTCCAGTGGCGGCGTGCTTTACACCACGGCATCCAACGCTTTGCATTGCAGTTGATGATGGAAGGCTTGGATGCAGCTGCTCGGCCATGGAAACCCATTCTATGAAGCTCTCTACGCACTGTTGTTGGGCTCATCTGAAGGCCACACCAAGTCTGGAGGTCTTTAGCTTTTGACTCTGCAGACAGTTGGTGACTTCTGCGCACTGTGCGCTTCAGCATGCGCTGACCCCGCCCTGTCATGTGACGTGGCCTACCACTTGGTGGCTGAGTGGCTGTTGTTCCCAGTTGCTTCCACTTTGTTATAATCCCACTAACAGTTGAGCGTGGAATATTTAGTAGCCAGGAAATGTCACGAATGGACTTATTACCCAGGTGGCCACCTATCACGGGACCACGCTTGGAGTCACTGAGCTCCTGAGAGCGACCCATTCTTTCACCAATGTTTGTAGAAGCAGTCTGCATGCCTAGGGGCTTGATTGTATACACCTGTGTCCATGGAGGGGATTGGAACACCTGTATCACATGTTATGGAGGGGATTGGAACACCTGAATCACATGATATGGAGGGGATTGGAACACCTGAATCACATGATATGGAGGGAATTGGAACACCTGAATCACATGATGTGGAAGGGATTGGAACACCTGAATCACATGATTGGGAGGGGATTGGGACACCTGAATCACATGATATGGAGCTGATTGGAACACCTGAATCACATGATATGGAGGGGATTGGGACACCTGAATCACATGATATGGAGGGGATTGGAACACCTGAATCACATGATATGGAGGGGATTGGGACACCTGAATCACATGATATGGAGGGGATTGGAACACCTGAATCACATGATTTGGAGGGGATTGGAACACCTGAATCACATGATTTGGAGGGGATTGAAACACCTGAATCACATGATATGGAGGGGCTTGGAACACCTGAATCACATGATATGGAGGGGATGGGAACACCTGAATCACATGATTTGGAGGGCGGGGACAATACTTTTGGCAATATATATATATCAACTGAATGGATAGCTGAACACAGAAAAGCAGTTCTCAGAATAACAACGCATAGAGTCTTGCGGGGTAAAACAATGATGATGTATGATGAACTCTGGATCTGGCCAGGCATGGTCAATAGGAAAAGTTCTTCTGCGGAAACCAGAAAATGTGTTAAAGCGGCAGTAAACCACAAGAAAAGAAACAAAAAGAACAATGGGCCCCTGCAGGTTTAGGTCATAATGCACTTGTATGAACTGCATATTAGTATATTATGACAGACCTACCTGTACATGGAGACCTTTGCTGCAAGGCTCTCCAGTGCTGCCATCTTCACCCAGTCTTCCTTCCAGGTTTGCGGGCTCCAGTCATGTGAATGACCAGGGCCGTGATGACGTCATTCTTGCGTATGTGCACAGTAGCTCTCTGCCATGGCACAGAGCTCTGAAGGTCGGACGCGATATGCCGCCCTTCAGAGCGCATGCTCCGTGACATCACCGGCTGCATGTTATGTGAGAATCTGCTAAACAGCAAGTTTAGATGTTCACTGTACCTACAGGATATTCCTTAGTATAGGCTCACCTGTAGGCACAAGTTCTAAAGTGGACTTTACTTCCACTGTAATGGTGGTGGCAGTGTGCACTTGAATATTAGAAAAGCAACCACTAAACCAGTGGAATCAAAACCAATCCCAGCCACTGCCTTGGTGGCCCCGTGGTGTCGAGTTGAGCCACAATGCACTGCAATAGCTATCCCTTGGGGGTTGTCCAGACCCACAGGAGACACTCACCCGGTGTATTGCATAGCCAGAATAAAGATGAAGCACTATAGGCCATGAGCACCAGTTAGGCATCTCTTCTGCAAACAAGTCACTGATGAATATGCTGTATATATATATCAGTTGCTTACAATGGGTTACCCCCCTTTCCTCCTCACTTTACTGGATCTCCTAAACAATTAACATTATCATATGTAGAGTAGATCATGGCTCAGTGAGTAGTGTTACAGCAATTGTAGATGGAGATTAGGATGATGCAAATCCCAGCGCATGACAAAAGAAATGAGTCACCAGTCAGATTTGCATTCAACACCTCCATGTTCTATTCTGACACAACAAGCAAGCAGGTCAAAGCTGCTGAAGAATTTCTTGTAGATCGACATTATGGTTGATTCTCTTCTGCTGGGATTTAAACTCTTTCTATGCATCAGTTGTGGGCTATCTGGGATCACCTCTAACTCATGGATATTGATGAAGAACATTAAGGACGTGAGAAGAGGAATCAGTCTAAGCCCATGTGACCTAATTCTGAGCCTCATGGGGGCAACAAATGTTCTTTTACAAAGTGTTCTGAGCATCGACATGGCATTGATACAAACAAAATGCTATGATACCTTTGACCAGTCTCACTTGACCTTCCTCAGAGTGATGATATTCCTAATCTCCTGCAACCTCTGGTTCATCGTTTGGCTTTCCATCTACTACTGCCTGAAAATTGTCAACTTCTCCAAAGGAGTTCTTTTATTTCTGAAGATGAGAATCTCAGATCTCCTGCCGAGGCTCCTGCTTATATCTACAGTTGAGTCCCTATGTGTGGCCGTACCATCGTACTGGAACATTCAAGTAGCAAACTCCCAGATCATCTTCAGCAATGCCTCACTCATTTCTACCAAGGGCAAGGTTCATCTGGTGGTTAGACTTCCATATCTTTTTGCAATATTGGTTGGATGCATTTCACTTCTTTTGTTCACTCTGGTCCCCATTGGAGTGACCCTGGCCTCTCTCTGGAGACACGTCAGGAGGATGACGAGGGGTGAGACAGATTTCTGCCGCTCACGTACAACGGCCCACATCAGGGCAGCCCAGGTTATGATTCTTCTGGTCACCTTCCACACGATATTTTGTGGCACCTTGCTTTATTTTCTCTTCACTTCTTTCAGCGTGCTGGAGATCGCCATGTTCTTTTCTTGGTATTTCATCTTGTCCTATCCAACCATTCAGTCTCTTGTCATTGTAATGGGGAATTCAAAATTGTGGGGGGCCTGTAGAAAAATCCTGTGTCTGGTACTACCACCGTCCTCAAAGAGTTGATGGTGCACTGTGATGCAGATGAAAGGTCAACCTTCTAGGCAGATAGTTAATTAGGTAGATAGTTAATGCTACTACAAAACATTCAGTCCTTGTTTGCTATGTTCAGTATATAAAGAGTAAAAAGTGAAAAGCGCCTTAGTATAAGTAAACAAGCTGCTATGCACGGAATTAGGTACCAATACCCTATAAAAGAGACAATGTATATAGCAAGTGCAGCGCTCGTAGCCAATACATTAAATAGATAAAAATCCAGTATCATAAACCAAATTGAATAAATATAAGGAGCAGTCCCATAAATATAAATAATTCAGGATGAGAAAAATAGAATAATCAAAGGTGACTTCGTTGTCCGGGTAGAGGTGGAAATGAAATGCGCACTCACCGGACGCGCATATTAAATGCACCTTGTATGTATAAATCCTGATCTTAGGTAGTAGGGGGTCTGCCTTCTGTTGGAACCCAGATGAGTTGTCCTTCTCACTTAGAAATGCTTGTGTGGTCCTGGTGGGTGCTATCACTCCCAATGGGCTGGGTGGCAGGTGGTGATCCGTCTCAACGTTGGACCTGTGGGCTAGAGTACTCCCCCAGGGGACAACAAGGATACTCCCATAGTGTAGTAGGTTAAATTTTATTGAGTAAAGAGGTACATCACATTAAAAGTGTAAAAAAACGTTGCAGACAGTTGTCTGTAGGAGGACTGACCAGCTGGTATGTTATAATGGGAGTATCCTTGTTGTCCCCTGGGGGAGTACTCTAGCCCACAGGTCCAACGTTGAGACGGATCACCACCTGCCACCCAGCCCATTGGGAGTGATAGCACCCACCAGGACCACACAAGCATTTCTAAGTGAGAAGGACAACTCATCTGGGTTCCAACAGAAGGAAGACCCCCTACTACCTAAGATCAGGATTTATACATACAAGGTGCATTTAATATGCGCGTCCGGTGAGTGCGCATTTCATTTCCACCTCTACCCGGACAACGAAGTCACCTTTGATTATTCTATTTTTCTCATCCTGAATTATTTATATTTATGGGACTGCTCCTTATATTTATTCAATTTGGTTTATGATACTGGATTTTTATCTATTTAATTTATTGGCTACGAGCGCTGCACTTGCTATATACATTATATGTTCAGTATATATTTTCTGAAATGCTAACTCTGCAGTCCTTTCAGACTGAAACAAATATGCCCATGAAATACATCTATCGCAATATGGGACAGCAAGCTAGTAAAGTTCACAAGTCACATAAAGGAACAGTTTGTCAGTGAGGTGCAGTAACAACATTTAGGGTTTTATTTATAAAAAGTTGGCTGAGCCAATGTTGCGGTATTCACACAGCTGTTATGGTTCTGGGGACCCCAGTGCTGCAAGCCAGTAAGGCTGCTGACTATGCCACTGTGTTGTCCTATGTTGGGTAGGTTGGGTATGTTGAGTACTAGGTGTGAAAGACCATTCCATATCTACTGTCAGACATCTAAGAGACAGGCACGCAAGACTCTAAAACACCAATAATGTGTCTAATGTGTTTATTTCCTATGATGGCTGGCTCCATCTAGCGACAATAATGCAGTATTTTCCTGAAATACCTCAGTCAGGTCTCCAGTCAGTCTTTGGAGTTTAGCAGGAAATCAGAGGAGCTTTAGAAAATGCATGCAAGCACCATGAGAACTTGCAAACTCCGTGATAGCATCCTGGGGACCCCAGTGCTGCAAGGCAGAAGGGCTAACCACTAAGCCACTGTGCTGCTCTATGTTGTGTAGGTTGGATAATAGATATGATAGACCATTCCACAGCCAATGTCAGACATCTAAGAGACAGGCACACAAAACTGATCCTTCTACACCACCAACAGTGTGTCCAGTGTGTTTATTTCCTATGATTGTCAAGCCATCTAGTGACCGCAATGCAGTATTTTCCTGAAATACCTCAATTAGGTCCCTGGTGGCCATAATTAAGTTTTTGTTCCTGAAATACCTCAATCAGGTCTCCAGTCAGTCTTTGGAGTGTGGCAGGAAATCAGAGGACCTTGAGGAAACCCATGCAAGCACCATGAGAACATGCAAACTCCATGATAGCATCCTGGGGACCCCAGTGTTGAAAGCGGAAGGGCTAACTACTAAGCCACTGTGCTGCCCTATGTTGGGTACTAGGTGTTATGGACCATTCCATATCTACTGTCCCTTCTAGACCACCAATAATGTATCCAATGTGTTTATTTTATATGATTGTTGGCTTCATCTAGTGAACGTATTTTCCTGAAACACCTCAATCAGGTCTCCAGTCATAAAACCCATGCAAGCACCACGAGAATATGCAAACTTCATGATAGCATTCTGGGGACTCCAGTGCTGCAAGGCAGAAGGACTAACCACTAAGCCACTGTGCTGCCCTATGTTGGGTAGGTTGGGTATGTTGGGTAATAGGTGTGATAGACCATTCCATATCTTCTGTCAGACATCTAAGAGACAGGCACACAAAACCGACCCTTCTACACCACCAATAATGTGTCCAGTGTGTTTATGTCCTATGATTGTTGGATCCATAAAATGGCCATAATGCAGTAGTTTCCTGAAATACCCCAATTAGGTCCCTAGTGGCCATAATTACATTTTTATTCTCTCTGAAATACCTAATCCATCTGCATTGTGTGCCAGGAAATCAGAACACCTTGGGAAAACCCATGCAAGAACCATGAGAACATCCAAACTCCATGAGGCCCAAGTGTCAAGGCAGAAGGGCTAACCACTAAGCCACTGTGCTGCCCTATGTTGGTTACTAGGTGTGATAGACCATTCCATATCTAATGTCCCTTCTAGACCACCAATAATGTTTCCAATGTGTTTATTTCCTATGATTGTTGGCTCCATCTAGTGACTGTAATGCAGTCCCTGGTGGCCATATCTTTTTTTTTTCTTGAAATACCTCATTCAGGTCTCCAGTCAGTCTTTGAAGTGTGGATGGAAAATCCGAGGACCTTGAGGAAACCGATGCAAGCACCATGAGAACATGTGTCCATAGACTATCACTCACAGGTGATCGCTGCACGAGTGAATACATGCAAGTGGCCATGATTAGCTGAGGGAACCGGCAGCCTCCCATTGCTGCCTCCTGCAGCTAATTGTCAGGAACACCCGCTGGGGTTCTCGTTCTCACTGGAGTTCTCGTATGTAAATGCTGTCCGGCATTTTTGCAGATATGAATATACCTCGAGTACTTTTTGGATTTCAAAAATGAATTTTGAAGCACAATAGCGACGGCAATGGTTTAAATGTGTGAAGAAGAAAATAAAATCATTATTGTAGAATGGAGCTTCAGGCTGTGTCTATGTCAACACACAATATACAATAACAACAAAAGCAACTCGATGATCTAAACAATTTGCATGGAGCTCCACATCCCCCGCTCTCCTCCACAGATATAGTAGGAGAAGTAGATGAACACTTCACAGAGCAAACATGTCTCCTAGTGTCCTCCTGACAATACTGCTCATCTTTTTTGCCATGGTCCTGGGATGTGCCTTCAATTCATGGACTGTACATGTTAATATCATGGACTGGAGACGTGGCCTCCACCCGGGCCCATCTGATCAAATTCTCAGTTTTATGGCGGTGATCAACATTCTACTGCAGATTGCTCTGGGCGTAGACATGTCTCTGTCAACCATCCCCTTTGTCAATTCATACGGCTCATCTCACCTGGTGTTCATCAGTGCTTGCATTTGTCTTGTGAGCTGCAACCTTTGGGTCACCACTCTTCTCTGCTCTTACTATTGTCTGAAAATTGTCAACTTTTCCAGAGGGATTCTTCTGGCTTTGAAGATCAGAATTCCTGACTTGATACCAAAGATTTTAGTTGCATCCTTTGTCCTGTCCTTCTGTATGGCGATGGCCTCACACTGGAACATCTACATTGACTGTGATGGTGGCTTCATTGGAAATGTAACACGTGACTCTACTGAGGACATTTGCTTCCTTGGGATCAGAAAAGCTTTTCTTATTACTGCCTTTGTGGCATTAATTCTGCCGCTCCTGCTGACCCTGGTCCCCATAGGAGTGACACTGGCCTCTCTCTGGAGACACACCAGGAGGATAAGGAAGAATAAGACTGACTCGTGTCACCCCCGGACACAAGCCCATGTCAGGGCAGCCCAGACCATGATCCTGCTGGTCACCCTGCACACGGCTTTTTACGGTGCCTTGTTTTCTTTTTTCTCCAAGTCTTTCAATGTTGATGAGGTTGCTATGTATTTTTCGTGGTATTTTGTCCTGTTCTACCCCATGACACAGTCTTTGGTAATAATAACAGGGAATGCAAAACTCTGGAAAGCTAGCAAAAGGATCTTCAGTCCAAAAGCCATCCTGCCCAGTGTGCTGAGCACAGTCCTCAAGTAGCCTTCTACAGAGCTCAGGAATGAGTCTGGTAAAAGAAAACCCCTTTTCATTAAGTGGCTAAATGGTTAGCACTTCCCCCTGGCAGTACTCGGGTTGTTGGTTCAAATCCCAGCCATGGCACCACTTGTCTGGAGTTTGCATGTTCTCCCTGTGCCTGTGTGAGTTTCCTCCAGGTACTCGGGTTTCCTCTAACACTCCAAAGACATGCTGGTAGGTGAATTGGCTCCTGTCTAAATTGTCCCTAGTATGTGTATGTATGAATGTGAGTTAGGGACCTTAGATTGTATGCTCCTCGGGGGCGGGGACTGATGTGAATGTACAATATATATGTAAAGCGCGCAGTACATTGATGGCACTATATAAGTACCTGAAATAAATAAATAAATAATGCTGACCTTCACTGCTCTCCCTTTAATCTTGGTTCCTCCAGTAGAGTCAGGAGTCAAACCTGTGTAAGCTGCATGATGCCTAGCGTCAGAGCCCACATGGGGTTGATGGAGTCCTCCTCTGACAGCCTTTAGGCCTAGAGACTGTATGTTTAAATCCATGCATTGCTTTCTGGGGAAGGGGAGAAGGTCCTGTACCTGGAAGTACCAAAGTCCAAGGCATTGCCCCAGGACTCCTACAGAGCAGCTCCGTAGTTTGAGGTGAGCAGACATGGATGGGGGTGTCCTGAGTGTCTAGGCTAACAGGGTTTCTTTACAATTCAATTTTTGTACCATTATCAAGGACACGATTATGATGACTGTACAGTCAGAACATCCTACAGCACTTCTCCAGACCTGCACCCCCTCTCTGATGGGGACCACAAGAAGATAATCATGAACCTCACACCCATATCAACTCCTTCATGTGCCATTATCAGACCGCAAGCGGCATGACCACATACAACATGTCCCGGCTCAGGGACCACCTCTACTGAGGCATTTCACCATAATCGACTAATCATAATAATCATGAGGGAGCCTCTCCTTACAGCCCATTATGGTGAAACGCGTCGAGGAGAATGGTTTGGGAGTAACTGGGACTAAAAGAGGATTTACTAAGAGGTAGGAGTTAGTGACGTTTAAGGTCAACAGTCCACAAATTAATTTACAAGTCGTATTAGACTTAACTCTGATTATGATGATTGTTATAGTCATTAAATAATAATAATAATAACAGCCACTATGATGAAAATGATGATTACTATTATTATTATTATTATTATTATCAATGTTGTCATTATTAGTAATAATACTCATTAAAATAATAATAAAATAATAATAATATTGCCAGTAATTGTGATGATGATGATGATGATTATTATTATTATTATTATTATTATTTTATTGATTGGTATTACTAATAATGAAAAATATTATTATTATTATTATTTTAATGAGTATTATTACTAATAATGACAACATTAATAATAATAATAATAACAGCCACGATGATGATGAAAATGATGATTACTATTATTATTATTATTATTATCAATGTTGTCATTATTAGTAATAATACTCATTAAAATAATAATAATAAGAAGAATAATAATAATAGTAATCATCATTTTCATCATCATCATCGTGGCTGTTATTATTATTATTATCATCAATGTTGTCATTATTAGTAATAATACTCATTAAAATAATAATAATAATAATGATATATTTTATTATTAGTAATACCAATCAATAAAATAATAATCATCATCATCACAATTACTGGTATTATTATTATTATGATTATTATTATTATTCTTCAAGCTCAGCACAATACAACAGCTTCCAATATAATGGTTGGTACTGAGATTGTGAATTGGTGTCATGGAATGGATTTTGCACCTCCTTCTGTTCCTATGGACTTGTTCAGGGTCTCACTGTCAGTGACCTGCTTCCGTCTTGTGACCCGAGTGCGGGAAATGTAAGAAGATTGTGTAGCTAAGTCTTACAATGTGTCTATTTGACTGTATCTGTTAATAAAAAAATGGGACCTTTCATTTCCAACGTTACATTTTGTTTTGTGTTATTTCATTGATAACTTTCCTGCTCAGTCCTAGTCAGGAGAAGAAAGGAAAAGGTGGAAGTTTATTATTCTATACAATCTATTCTATTCTATTCTATTCTATAGTATATTGTATAGAATCCATCCTGTGTCTAATACCAGGACTAAACAAGAAGGACTGTCAACTTCCCTGCTCAGAAGAGAGGAAAACAGAACAAATTCATTACTATATATACAGTTGTGCTCTGAAGTCTCCCCCCTCAGGCAGTTGTTTGGCAGATCAGTCAGATGATGAATATCTGACTGATCTGTCAAACAACTGTCTGTTATTGAAGGATAGCGATGATATGAAGCCATTGATGATCACATCGTTGTTTGTCTCTGTAAAATATCGTATTGTCTCGATATTTTATTAACTTGTATTGATGAGAAATGTTCAAATAGAAAGTCCTTCCACTTCTTGTATAAACTCAAAAAGATGATTTAATTACAATGTTGCATAAAATTAGAAATAAAATATTGGAATACAGAATGTTTAAATAAAGTCCAAAAAGTATAGTTAAGTTCTTAATAATAAAATTGTATGTAATTGTGTGTGTATAATATGAATGTGTGTGGATATGAGCAAGCAGCTCCCTTCGCCTTGCTGCCCAAAGAATGTGTGTTTTAAACCTTTGTCCTGCTCTAGAAAGAGCAATCCAGCCCCCACCTTTTCTAAAAATGAGCTGGTATACTTGTAGTCCCACAAAGATAATTGGAAACAGATGTGTATATATAACAAACCTCCAGTCTACTTCTCCTAAAGTCTGAGCGTAACCTAAGAAGGCCTAGACAAAACTTCACTGACATTCCATCAATTAGAATACATTAGATGTATAACACATACATATATATATATATATTCTCCTAAAAGTAATCTTACTAAGAGTTATCTCGTATATAAATATCGTAATCAAGAAATATTACAGTATAAACCTTGTAAACCGCACAATTCACTAGTTAGTAAAACATATCATCTCTTACATAGATGGGGGAGGATGGGGGAAGGTATAGCTAATTGCTCTCATATGTGGCTTGAATGTAAAGAAAACCCAAGATATATGTTCATATGTATATTCACAGACTATGAAGTCTAATTCCTTACTTTTCCCAATCTAGAACAAATATAAATATAATAACTCAATTATTCTATTAAGATCCAACTCATTCATACTTATGTTAGTACTGTTAATAAGAAGATATTAGATATTAGGTTAAAGAAAGCTTCTAACAGTCTCCTTTTTAAATCCTAATGATAACAGAAATCACACAAATGGCCCGGTTCAGATGTCTCCGCCCCCAGATCAGAAGTCTCCACCCCCGGATCAGAAGTCTCCACCCCCGGATCAGAAGTCTCCACCCCCAGATCAAAAGTATCCACCCTGGATCAGAAGTCTCCACCCCCAGATCATAATTCTCCACCCCCGGATCAGAAGTCTCCAACCCCAGATCAAAAGTCTCCACCTCTGGATCAGAAGTCTCCACCCCCAAATCAGAAGTCTCCACCCCCAGATCAGAAGTTTCCACCACAGGATCAGAATTCTCCACCCCAGATCAGAAGTCTCCACCCCTGGATCAGAAGTCTCCACCCCCAGATCAGAAGTATCCACCCCCAGATCAGAAGTCTCCACCCCCGGATCAGAAGTCTCTTCCCCCTGGAAGGTCCTTGGTACAGACACACAAGGTGACACACACAGGTTACCATGGCAATTAACGGTCGATTTCCCACATCTGTGGCTTTTTACATTACAATTAGTGTCAGTGTATAAATAGTCAATGAGTTTGTTAGCTCTTATGTGGCTGCACTGACTGGGCTAGATACTGAGCCATGGGGAGCAGCCAAGAACTGTCAAAAGTCCTGCGTAACAAGGTAATAGAACTTTATAAAGATGGAGAAGGACATAAAAAGATATCCAAAGCCTTGAATATGCCAGTCAGTGCTGATCAATCACTTATTAAGAAGTGGAATATTTGGGAATCTCTTGATACCAAGCCAAGTAAGACTGTGGCCACAACTGCCAGAAGAATTGTTTGGGATACAAAGATACCCCCCACAGGTGACCTCAGGAGAAAGGCTGCTCTGGAAAAAGACAATGTGGTTATTTCAAGGAGCACAGTACAACGATACTTGTAAAAAATGAGCTGCATGGTGGAGTTGCCAGAAAGAAGCCTTTACTGTGCCAATGCCACAAAAAAGCCCAGTTACAATATTCCTGACAACACCTTGACCCGCCTCACCGGGTTTTTTTGTGACATTGGCATGGTAAAGGCTTCTTCCTTGCAGCTCAACCATGCACCTCATTTCTGTTCAAGTATCACCGTATCGTACTCCTTAAAAACAGCCACACCATCTTTTTCCAGAGCAGCCTGGATTCCTCCTGAGGTTCCCTGTGGGGGGGGGGGGGGTGCTCTTTGAATCCCAGACAATTCTTCTGTCAGTTGTGGCTGCAATCTTTCTTGGTCTCCCTGACCTTGGCTTGGTATCAAGAGATCCCCCGATTTTCCACTTCTTAATAGGTGATATAACAGCACTGATTGGCATATTCAAGGCTTTGGACATCTTTCTATGTCTTTTTCCATCTTAATAAAGTTCTGTTACCTTGTTACGCAGGACTTTTGGCAGTTCTTTTCTGATCCCCATGGCTCAGTATCTAGCCTAGTCAGTGCTTCCATGTAAGAGCGAACACACTCATTGACTAATACACTGACTAATTGCAATTTAAAAAGCCACAAGTGTCGTCGTGTTGTGTTCCTTGTAAGTGATCGTCCGTCAGTACATCGGGATCGATCGTTTTTCATGTATAATCACAGTTTGTAGACTCTATAACTCTCACACAGACTGAAAGATAACCTCTGATTTGGGTTATTCTTACTGAAGAAATCTGTTTATCTGTCCATTCAGTCATATCCGACCCTTGGTGATTGCATGGACTGTCACTTGTAAGCGACTTCTTCCATGAATTCTCTTAGCAATTATTTTTACAGGGTAGGTTGCCGGGTCTTTCCCCAACCCCCACCATGCAGGAGATCCCACATGGCCAGGGATGAAACTACGACAATTTAGACAGGAGCCAATTAACCTACCAGCATGTCTTTGGAGTGTAGGAGGAAACCGGAGTACCCGGAGAAAACCCACACAAGCACAAGGAGAACATGCAAACTCCATGCAGGAGGTGCCATGGTCAGGAATCAAACCCATGACCCATTTATTTCACGGCAGACTTGCAAGCCACTAAGCCACTGTGCCGCCCTACCGAAGAAATACGGCATACATTTTGACCTAAATTTATAAAGAAAGATGATTTATTTGCAATATTTTATAACAGAAGCACAGAATGAGGCATCGTTTTCCAAACGTTCGGAATTTGTTTCATTTGTATATAACATATAACACAGCACTGGCACTCAGATATTAAACCAAAAATAAATGAGAATATAAAAAAATAAACAGAATGAAAGCAGCTGCACATACGTACAGTGGGGATGGAAAGTTTGGGCACCCCAGCTAAAAATGTGTATTAATGTGCATAAAGAAGCCAAGGAAAGATGGAAAAATCTCCAAAAGGCATCAAATTACAGATTAGACATTCTTATAATATGTCAACAAAAGTTAGATTTTATTTCCATCATTTACACTTTCAAAATAACAGAAAACAAAAAAATGGCGTCTGCAAAAGTTTGGGCCCCCTGCAGAGTTTATAGCATGCACTGCCCCCTTTGCCAAGCTGAGACCTGCCAGTGTCATGGATTGTTCTCAATCATCGTCTGGGAAGACCAGGTGATGTCAATCTCAAAGGTTTTAAATGCCCCGACTCCTCTGACCTTGCCCCAACAATCAGCACCATGGGTTCTTCTAAGCAGTTGTCTAGAAAACTGAAACTGAAAATAGTTGACGCTCACAAAGCTGGAGAAGGCTATAAGAAGATAGCAAAGCGTGTTCAGATGTCAATATCCTCTGTTCAGAATGTAATTAAGAAATGGCAGTCATCAGGAACAGTGGAAGTTAAAGCAAGATCTGGAAGACCAAGAAAAATATCAGACAGAACAGCTCGCAGGATTGTGAGAAAAACAATTCAAAACCCACGTTTGACTGCACGATCCCTCCAGAAAGATCTGGCAGACACTGGAGTTGTGGTCACTATTCCACTATAAAGAGATACTTGTACAAATATGGTCTTCATGGAAGAGTCATCAGAAGAAAACCTCTTCTACGTCCTCACCACAAAAATCATCGTTTGAACTTTGCAAATGAACATATAGACAAGTCTGATGCATTTTGGAAACAAGTTCTGTGGAACGAAGAGGTTAAAATTGAACTTTTTGGCCGGAATGAGCAAAGGTACGTTTGGAGAAGAAGGGGCACAGAATTGAATGAAAAGAACCTCTGTCCAACTGTGAAGCATGGGGTTGGATCAATCATGCTTTGGGGTTGTGTTGCAGCCAGTGGCACAGGGAACAACTCACGAGTAGAAGGAAAAATGGATTCAATAAAATTTTAACAAATTTTGGATGGTAACTTGATGCCATCTGTGAAAAAGCTGAAGTTAAAGAGAGGATGGCTTCTACAAATGGATAATGATCCTAAACACACCTCAAAATCCACGGGGGATTACATCAAGAGGCGTAAACTGAAGGTTTTGCCATGGCCTTCACAATCTCCTGACCTCAACATAATTGAAAATCTATGGATAGACCTTAAAAGAGCCGTGCGTGACAGACAGCCCAGAAATCTCAAAGAACTGGAAGACTTTTGTAAGGAAGAATGGGCAAAGATACCTCAAACAAGAACTGAAAGACTCTTGGCTGGCTACAAAAAGCGTTTACAAGCTGTGATACTTGCCAAAGGGGGCAGTACAAGATATTAACTCTGCAGGGGGCCCAAACTTTTGCAGACGCCATTTTTTTGTTTTCTGTTCTTTTGAAAGTGTAAATGATGGAAATAAAATCTAACTTTTGTTGACATATTATAAGAATGTCTAATCTGTAATTTGATGCCTTTTGGAGATTTTTCCATCTTTCCTTGGCTTCTTTATGCACATTAATACAAATTTTTAGCTGGGGTGCCCAAACTTTCCATCCCCACTGTAAGTAGGCGGTGTTACAACATAAAATGAAAACATGCATTTTTTTTATTTATATATAAAAATAATATAATAATAATATTAATAATAATAAAAATAAAAAATCCCCAATGATGACTAAATACCACCAAAAGGAAGCTTTACTGATATAACTGATAAAAATGTCTTATGGGTACAGTGTTGCATGACCGCGTAATTGCCATTCAAAGTGTGACAGCGCTGAAAGCTGGACCTTGGCCCGGGCCGGCATCCCGCGATGGTAAGTGGGAGGAATATGTGGGAGACAAGAACAGGACAAATAAAATGTTTCATTCCAGTCAAAGTTTATTTTCGGTTCGCACACAGACATCTCCATCAGTAATAGAACACAACTTGCAGAAAAGCTTCATAACCCGACAGCTTCACAACCAAAACGAGATGCGAAGCTCCTGCAGCACAACTTACATGGGTCGAATTCCAAACGATTTTCATCCGTTCGCTCAGTAATCTGATGGTGCCATCAATGATTTTGAAAATCAGCCGACTGAGTCATAAAGTTCACCCCATAGAACAGGTAGGGGCGTATTTACCACAAGGCAAACAAGGCATTTGCCTAGGGTGGCATTTTTCAGGGGGGCAGCAGTGCCCCCCAGAAGAGGGAACACACGGCATGGGGACCAAGTGGGATCTGGCAGAAGCTGCGAGCTGCTTGACAGCGTATGCAGAACCCGACTCTCATTTCCAGGGATGTCCAGAGCTGTGAAGGTGAGTGTCTGTTTCTTTCTCGCTCTTGTTGGGGGGGGGGGGCTGCGGCAGGTGTATGAGGGACGCGGTGGTAGTGGAAGGCTCTTTCGACGGCCGGGGGGAGGAGGGAGGTGGTGCTGGTTGGTGTCAGGTTCTTCCCCTTGGGGGGGTGGGTTGCTGGTTGGTGTTATGTTCTCTCTGCGCTTGGGGAGGGGGGGTGGTGGTCAGTGTCAGGCTCTCTCCATAGTGGGGGGGGGTGTTGGTCAGTGTCAGGCACTCTCCATAGTGGGGGGGGGGGGTGTTGGTCAGTGTCAGGCACTCTCCATAGTGGGGGGGGGGTGTTGTGTCAGTGTCAGGCACTCTCCATAGTGTGTGGGGGGGGTGTTGTGTCAGTGTCAGGCACTCTCCATAGTGTGTGGGGGGGGTGTTGTGTCAGTGTCAGGCACTCTCCATAGTGTGTGGGGGGGTGTTGGTCAGTGTCAGGCACTCTCCATAGTGGGGGGGGGGGTGTTGGTCAGTGTCAGGCACTCTCCATAGTGGGGGGGGGGGGTGTTGTGTCAGTGTCAGGCACTCTCCATAGTGTGTGGGGGGGGGGGGGTGTTGGTCAGTGTCAGACTCTCTCCTTTGGGGTGTTGTTGGTCATTGTTATGCTCTCTCCATAGTGGGGAGGGGGGGTTTTGGTTGGTATCAGGCTCTCTCCTTTGGGGGGTTGTTGGTCATTGTTATGCTCTCTCCATAGTGGGGAGGGGGGGTTTTGGTTGGTATCAGGCTCTCTCCTTTGGGGGGTTGTTGGTCAGTGTTATGCTCTCTCCATAGTGGGGAGGGGGGGGTCTGGTTGGTATCAGGCTCTCTCCTTTGGGGGGTTGTTGGTCAGTGTTATGCTCTCTCCATAGTGGGGAGGGGGGGGTCTGGTTGGTATCAGGCTCTCCTTTGGGGGGTTGTTGGTCAGTGTTATGCTCTCTCCACAGTGGGGAGGGGGGGTTCTGGTTGGTATCAGGCTCTCCTTTGGGGGGTTGTTGGTCAGTGTTATGCTCTCTCCACAGTGGGGAGGGGGGGTGCTGGTTGGTATCAGGCTCTCCCCTTTGGGGAGGTTGCTGGTTGGAATCAGGCTCTCTCCGTGGGGAGGTTGCTGGTTGGAATCAGGCTCTCTCCGTGGGGAGGTTGGGGTGGCCGATTTTTGTGTTGCCTAGGGCACCACAAAACCTAAACACACCACTGAGAACAGGTGAAACTTCTGTTCCTTCCAGGTCACGGCTCATGCGCATATTCTTTTCGTAAAAATTATCATGCGATTTGACCATCAAAATTGGTAGTTTTTCAGGAATTTTCCAACATGCCCGATCACCAAAAAGGGAGGAACCATTGACCCACTAACAGAGTGAAAATCGGCCGATTATTCTTAGGTCCAATTTTCGGACGAAAAGTCGGTCGAATATCAACCCATGTAAGGCCGGCATAAGACCCGATCATGCGGAGCCTATTGATTACATTGATATTTTATTGATTGTGTTGTTTAATAAGCAATGATTGATTTCAACAGTGCATGTACGTAAACTTGCCCCCCCCCCCCCCCCAGGCAATACCACAATCCTTTTTTTTTTCACAATACCTAGCAGACGTAATTTTGTAAATTCATTTTAGCCAAAATTTGCCAACATTTTTGCTTTCTTAGAGTTTCCTAGCCCCTGATTTTTATTTTTTACTTTTGCTGCAGCTGCATCATCCCGGTATTGTTTTTTGTTCAGCCTTGTTGGCTTTGTTGCAAAAGCAATCCAAGCGGTTAGGCAGCCACTGGATCGCCTTCACAAGCAAAGTGAGGGGGAGCCGCTCCCTCCCCACCCACCCACAAAGGGCCTCCTTGGGATCTGCAGTCCCACCAGGAGACCCGAGTATTCAGCTGGCAGTTCCCCCAACTGACCATAGAGTTGACTAAAGACTGGAAACAGCTCCGCTCAGCTCTATGGTCTACGAAGCCAGAAACAATGAACGGTGGTAAACAAACCCTCAGGGGGTTTCAAAAAGCATCGAATCAAACCGATCTCCAAAGATTTTGAGGGCAGAGGAGAGATGTGGGGTCTAACAGACCCCAGATGTCTCAGCAAAGAGGTCCTGTCACTGCCTATGGCTATAGATATTTATATTCCCTGTGATAACAATAAAAGTGATCAAAAAATGTAAAGGGACAGTAATAAATAATAAATTAATACACAATAATAAATAAATGAATAAACAAATGTCAAGTACCCTGTCCCCCCCCCCCATGCTTGCGTCCAAAGGCGAATGCACGTGGCAGTCCCGCTCCTATGTAAACAGCGACTGCACGCATGTGAGGTGTCACCACGATCGTCAGATCAGGGACAGTAATTCTAGCACCAGATCCCCTGCGTATATTGACAGTGGTAACCTGTTACAGCTTTTAAAGCACAGCCTATAGAAAAAAAAAAAGACGTTGTTTGTCGCCATTGCCATTTTAAAGCTTGACATTTTGGTATCTATTTTTTCGGCGTAACATCATCTTTTTATTTTGTACCAAGCATTTGGGTATTACGTTGTGTTTTTGTGCACATTAAAATAAAACAAAAGCATATTTTCATCCAAAACAAAGTTTGAGAGACCGCTGCCCAAATACTGTATGACATAAATGCAATGACCACTGATTTATTCTCTAGGGTCTCTGCTAATATATATATATATATATTATTTTTTTGGACCACCATTTTGTTCTCTAGTCTAGGTTCTCTGAAAGAAAAAGAAATGAAAAAAAAAAAAAATATATATATATATATATATATATATATATATATATATATATATTTTTTTTTTTTTTCCTTTTTCCAAAAAAGGTTTTTATTAGAAGAAAGCATTCATAACGATACATGTACAGACGGAAATCCAAGGTCGGACACATCACTGTATGACGCTTCTCGTGTCGCAGACGGGTCAAATCACAACAGGCAATACATACCATTGTAAAACATTGTGTCAACGTAATATTACAATCCAGGAAATATATGAAATGCGCAAAGAGATATATTGTCTTTTGACCTTTGAGCAGCATTTTCTGCCATGGGAGTGTGAAGAGTAGGATAGAGAATATGAGCAGCATATGCTCAAGTTTTGGATCTGTTTCACGAGTCTAAGAATTGGCTATGTGAGTGATATGGGACAGGGGTGGACTGACCATTTGGAAACTCGGGCTCTGCCCAAGGGCCCGGGGTCAGTAGGGGGCCCCATGAGATGCCCCTGCTACCTTTTTCATAGGCTTTTTTGGACAAGGACACAGGGGCCCCATGATCCCCTATTGCCTAGGGGCCCCAATGATTTGTCAGTCCGCCCCTGGGTATGGGGCGTAGTACGTCTGTTTGAAGGACAGCGTTCTGTATCGGTTATGGTGCAAAAACAAAGATAGGAGATAGGTTATAGGTGGGAGCTAGAGATCAGTAGAATAATCAGGTGATCAAGGTAAGTAAGTATATATAAAAAATAAAAAAAAGGGGGGGGAGGAAGGGGGAGGGAGTGGGTTGGGGGATATAGATATATATATATATATATTTTTTTTTTTTTATTTTTTCCTGCAGAGAACTTAGAGAATAAAATGGTGGTCATTGCATTTTTTTCATGTCACACAGTATTTGCGCAGCATTTTTTCAAATGCCATTTTTGTGTGAAAATACACTTTTAAAATTTTAATGCACAAAAACACAATGTAATACCCAATTGTTTACTACAATATAAAAAGATGATGTTAAGCCGAATAAACAGATAATGCTTGGGGGTTCGAAGTCATTTTCTGGCAAAACCCCCCCCGCTTTTACTTGTAAACAAAGTATCAGAAAAGGTCTGGTCTTCAAGTGAATAATATAGGGGTGCTGATAAATCAACATAAAGAAATAAGCGCACTTATAAACCATAGCATGCGTGTTGTACAAATATTGCATATTACAATGGATCTAAACATATATGTAACATATGAGTCTGCACCATTTACAGCAATGGGATGTACAGTGTAACTAATCGGAAGATGGAATTCTCCATCGTACAAAGACATTGTAGACAATTGTGATCTTCTAACCTTGCGGAAACAATTTGGTGAAGACCCTTTTCTGTTCCCCCATGATTGTCCCCTGTGTACAAAGCCAGCTCCATAAGGACATGGATGACATGTTTGGTGTGGAGGAACTCCAGTGTCCTGCACAGCACCCTGTCCTCAATGGTGATCCAGGTCTTCTCATCCAATACCAGTATTTGACCTCACAAATGGGGACAGATTCCCATAGACATTTTCCAACATCTTGTGGAAAGCCTTTCCAGAAGGGTGGAGGATGTTATAGAATGAAGGGCGTAGGGTAACTCCATATTGACTTCAATGGTTTTGGAATGGTGGGGGGTTCATTGGCTATGGTTTTGGAATGGGATGTCCAACAACTCAACTTTGTGGTAGCAGTTTGGTGAAAACCCTTTTCTGTACCCCCACGACTGTCCCGTGTACAAAGCCAGCTTCATAAAGACATGGTTTGACCAGTTTGGTGTGTCCTGTACAGAGCCCTGACCTCAACACTACTTTTGGAAGACTTTTGGAATCAGGTCTTCCCATCCAACATCAGTACCTGACATCAATCCTACTGAACATCTTTGAGATCAGGTATTCTCATTTCAAAGGTGTTCAGTAGATTTGAAGTCAGGGAGCCACTTGAGTGTCCTGCACAGAGCCCTGACTTCAACCCTACTGAACACCTTTGGGACAAACTGGAATGCCAATGTTGAGCCAGGTCCATAGAGACTTGGTTTGACCAGTATGGTGTGGAGGAACTCAAGTGTCCCACACAGAGCCCTGACCTCAACCCTACTGAACACCTTTGGGAAGAATTGGAATGCCGATGTTAAGCCAGCTCCATAAAGGCTTGGTTTGATCAGTTTGGTGTGGAGGAACTCAGGTGTCCTGCACAGAGCCTTGATGTTAACCCTACTGAACACCGTTGGGATGAACTGGAATGCCGATGTTGAGCCAGGTCCATAAAGATATGGTGTGACCAGTTTGGTGTGGATCAACTCAGGTGTCCTGTACAGAGCTCTGACCGCAACACTACTTTTAGAAGACCTTTGGAATCAGGTCTTCTCATCCAACATCAGTACCTGACATCAACCCTACTGAACAGCTTTGAGATCTAGTATTCTCATTTCAAAGGTGTTCAGTAGATTTATAGTCAGGAAGGCACTTGAGTGTCCTGCACAGAGCCCTGACCTCAACCCTACTGAACACCTTTGGGAATGGTGTAATCGGTAACTGGGACAGCCTGCACAGAACTCCGACCCCAACCCTAGTGTATATCTTTGGGATGAATTGGAATCCTGATTGTGAGCCAAGTCTTTTCATCCAACCTGATCTCAGAAATGGGCACAAATTCCACCCAGATGCACTCCAAATATTTGTGGAAAGCCTTCCCAGGAGTGGAGGTTATTTTAAAGGGGGGCCAGCTCCAGATGGATACAATGGGATGACCAAGAAGCCCATACAGGTATGTTGGTCAGGCAAACTTTAGGATGTATGGTGTGTATAATGGGGTACTGTATGTGACAGTATATGACAACAGGCCATAATCCAGATTCCCACCTTAGCTCTTAGTTTCCACTTCTCTCCCTGTACAGAGTCTCCCCAGAACCATCTTACTCAGCCTGCAACTAGACTGGATAATGATGGCAGCTTCCAATGTTGGAAAAACAATCACTACAATCCAGCAGGCAATTGACACAGGATTTGTATAGATTAAAATACTGTTCACAGCCATTTCAGATATGTAGAAGAAGACATCCAGTAGAAGTAAGAGGATCATTGTTCGGATGGCATTGACATGGGCTTGGACTTGGGGAGGAGAGAATCCAGAATCTTGGTGCTTTATATTCCAGATGTGTCTTAACAGAGAAACCACTGTGGTCAGCAAGGAGACAAAACTGATAATAAACGGGAGGCAAATGCCCAGGAAGATGGAGATCGCTCTGTATGTGTAATTTAAAGGTTCCATTAGCATATAACTGGTATAAAGGGATGTACTGTTGTAATACATTTGAGTCATTTTAAAAGTCCAGATGTTCAGGATACTCAGTACAATAGATCCAACTCCCGATAGTATGAGCCCCCAAGGAAGCCAAGAGGAGAGGGTCCTCCTAACCCAAATAAAGGCTTGGTGGGTGAAATGAACAATGTGGACACAATAATAGGCACACAGCCAAGATATGAGCCAGTTGCTGAAACACATTTGGAATGGTAGAAATATTAACACTACGTAATATATTCCCTCAAAGCGAAAACTGGGGAACAACAACGCCGTGAACTGTGTGCACATCAAACCACGCATGGTGATGTTAATGACCCCCATGATGAGCTGGATGACAGATGAAGGGCTCTTCTTTGTCCCGCTGTTCAGACTCTTCCCATTCAAGACCACAATGCTGGAGTTTAACCAGAGAGACAACACACACTCCATGTAATAGACGACCATCAGGACAATCCACTGGAGATTGGACATCTTCTCTGATGTACTGATCTCAGCTCTCCACAGCAGGAGCTCTGCTCTCCGAGATCCCATTTATAGAAGAGCAACCAGGCAAATAGTCCATCACTCACACACCTGTCTGCTAGATGTATGCAAATCTACGGGGACTGGGACTTCACGCTTCACGGAGAATAGAGGAGAGACAAAGGACAGTCTTACTGGGGATTTCTTTTCTTTCTTTTCTCTCTCTCTCTCTCTCTCTCTCTCTCTCTCTCTCTCTTTCTTTCTTTCTTTCTCTTTCTCTCCCCCCCCTCTCTCTCTTTCTTTCCCTTCCTCTCCTCTCCTATTAACCCCTTGCCTACCGGGTACTCCCACCCCATTCCTGCGCAGGCCAATGTTTAGCTTTCATCGCTGTCACATTTTGAATGACAATTGCGCGGTCATGCAACACTGTACCCAAATTACATTTTTATAATTTTTTTCACACAAATAGAGCTTTATTTTGGTGATATTTAATCACCTCTGGGTTTTTTTTTTTTTGCACTATAAACAAAAAAGAAGAAAACCTTTGAAATAAAGGGTTTTTCTTTGTTTCTATTACAACGTTTTGCAAACAGGTAATTTTTCTCCTTCACTGATGTGCGTTGATGAGGCTGCACTGATAGGCAGCACTGATGGGCACTAATAGACAGCACTAATGAGGCAGCACAGATAGGCAGCACTGATGGGTACTGATAGGCTGCACTGATGAGGTGGCACTGATGAGTCAGCACTGGTGGGCATTGATGATGAGGCACTGATATGAAGCAATGATGAGCACTGATAGGCAGCGAT
Organism: Staurois parvus; assembly: GCF_062004578.1. NCBI lineage: Eukaryota > Metazoa > Chordata > Amphibia > Anura > Ranidae > Staurois > Staurois parvus. The sequence goes on from NW_028317830.1 coordinate 595,043, forward strand.
GATGGATGGCACTGACTGGCAGCACTGACTGATAGCACTGACAGGTGGCACTGCTGGGCAGTACTGATGGGTGGAACTGCTGGGCAGCACTGATGGGTGGAACTGCTGGGCAGCACTGATAGGTGGCACTGCTAGGCACTGATGGGTGGCACTGCTGGGCGCTGCTAGACAGCACCAATAATCAGAGCACTGATAATCAGTACCCTAGTATTTGCTGGTTATCGGTTGCCTGTTAAGAGGAAGAAAGAAACAAAGAAATAAGGAGGAAAAAAGGAGTTAGAGAGAGAGAGAAAGAAAAAGAGAAAGAAGAAGAAGAAGAGGGGGGCCGCTGGAGGAGATGAGGGGCACTGGAGGAGATAAGGGAGGGGGTGGCTGTGGGGAGAGCATACAGGAGCTGACCGCATGCAGGAGATGGATAGGAGAGGTGGCTGGGCAGCACATAGAGGAGAAGCGGCCGGGCGGCATATAGAGGAGAGGTGGCAGGGCGGCACATAGAGGAGAGGTGGCTGGGCGGCACATAGAGGAGAGGTGGCTGGGCGGCACATAGAGGAGAGGTGGCTGGGCGGCACATAGAGGAGAGGCGGCTGGGCGGTACATAGAGGAGAGGTGGCAGGGCGGTACATAGAGGAGAGGTGGCTGGGCGGCACATAGAGGAGAGGTGGCTGGGCGGCACATAGAGGAGAGGTGGCTGGGCGGCACATAGAGGAGAGGCGGCTGGGCGGTACATAGAGGAGAGGTGGCAGGGCGGTACATAAAGGAGAGGTGGCTGGGCGGCACATAGAGGAGGGGTGGCTGGGCGGTACATAGATGAGGGGTGGCTGGGTGAGACATAGATGAGGGGTGGCTGGGCGAGACATAGATGAGGGGTGGCTGGGCGAGACATAGATGAGGGGTGGCTGGGCGAGACATAGATGAGGGGTGGCTGGGCGAGACATAGATGAGGGGTGGCTGGGCGGTACATAGAGGAGAGGTGGCAGGGCAGCATATAGAGGAGAGGTGGCAGGGCGGTACATAGAGGAGAGGTGGCTGGGCGGTACATAGAGGAGAGGTGGCAGGGCGGTACATAGAGGAGAGGTGGCAGGGCGGCACATAGAGGAGGGGTGGCTGGGCGGTACATAGAGGAGAGGTGGCAGGGCGGTACATAGAGGAGAGGTGGCTGGGCGGTACATAGAGGAGAGGTGGCAGGGCGGCACATAGAGGAGGGGTGGCTGGGCGGTACATAGAGGAGAGGTGGCTGGGCGGTACATAGAGGAGAGGTGGCAGGGCGGCACATAGAGGAGGGGTGGCTGGGCGGTACATAGAGGAGAGGTGGCAGGGCGGCACATAGAGGAGGGGTGGCTGGGCGGTACATAGAGGAGAGGTGGCTGGGCGGTACATAGAGGAGAGGTGGCAGGGCGGTACATAGAGGAGAGGTGGCTGGGCGGCACATAGAGGAGGGGTGGCAGGGCGGCACATAGAGGAGGGGTGGCAGGGCGGTACATAGATGAGGGGTGGCAGGGCGGTACATAGATGAGGGGTGGCTGGGCGAGACATAGATGAGGGGTGGCAGGGCGAGACATAGATGAGGGGTGGCTGGGCGAGACATAGATGAGGGGTGGCAGGGCGAGACATAGATGAGGGGTGGCTGGGCGGCACATAGAGGAGAGGCGTCCGGGCGGCACATAGAGGAGAGGCGGCCTGGCAGCACATAGAGGAGAGGCGGCCTGGCAGCACATAGAGGAGAGGCGGCCTGGCAGCACATAGAGGAGAGGCGGCCTGGCAGTACATAGAGGAGAGGCGGCCTGGCAGCATATAGAGGAGAGGCGGCCTGGCAGCATATAGAGGAGAGGCGTCCGGGCGGCACATAGAGGAGAGGCAGCCTGGCAGCACATAGAGGAGGGGCGGCCGGGCGGCACATAGAGGAGAGGCGGCCTGGCAGCACATAGAGGAGAGGCGGCCTGGCAGCACATAGAGGAGAGGCGGCCTGGCAGCACATAGAGGAGAGGCGGCCTGGCAGCATATAGAGGAGAGGCGTCCGGGCGGCACATAGAGGAGGGGCAGCCTGGCAGCACATAGAGGAGGGGCGGCCGGGCGGCACATAGAGACATTAACAAAGGGATCCCATCACATCAGCACTCTAACATTTGTGAGGCAACACAGAGGGAATGTCAAGGCATGGTTTGCACACAGTGTGACCCGGATCAGGGTGTTGTCTGTCATTTTAGTGAATAGGGACAAGTGTCAGGAATGGACTCAGCACTGGTGGTGGGACTCACCTGCCGTGTGGGCTGCAGTACCAGAGCTGACCAGCGGGTGCTCTCAGCAGCCAGAAGCAATCAGCCAAACCTGGGGCTGATTGCAGAAAGGTGTATTTAAGGCATGACCAGGCCTGTGCTCTGGGCCTTGGTGTATGTTTTCCCATGAGCCTCTGTACCTGGTATCCTGTGTTCCTGCTTCGTTGCTGACCCGGCTTGATCCTGACCTCTGCTGACCATCTCCTGTTGAACCCCTGGCTTGCCTGACCATCCTTCTGCCTGATCCCCTGTACCGCGCTGCCCGTGAGTTACTGAACCCGGCTTGTGACCTTGACCATTCTCTGCCTGCTCCTTTGGTACCTTGCTGCCCGCACGTTGCTGACTTGGCCCGTCTGACCACGCTAACTACTCTGCCATCCATCCATCCTGCATGGATCCAGCCGTACCTGCACATACCTCTGGAGGATCCCTCTACCACTAGCAGGTGTACTCAGGGGCCGCGACCTGGTTCCTGTCTGCTCCAAGTCCATCCCCACCATCAGGGGCCCTGGTGAATAAGCAGACTGGGACTTAGACTCCGCGCCCTGGGGAATCCTGTCCTGGGGACCACTAGAGGTACCACCGAACGGTCATTACAGAACCCTACGGCCGGCCTGACCGTTCCACCTCTCCAGCCCTGACTACGCCTGTGTTCCTGCACTTACTAAGATTAGTGGAAGGTTGGTTTGTTCACTGTGCGTTTATATATATATATCTGGGTGGCTAATAATAAACTATTATTATACTATACCTGAAACCTGCGTTTCCCTGTGTCAGTCCACACCTTTCTGGTCATTCCTAGATTCCTGACAACAAGTTTGGTGAATGAATACATAGACATAGGGGAATCGATCAATCATGACTCTACAAGTTGCAGAATTGCAGACACAACATGTGAACACATCATTACAAGGAATGGCAAACAAGTAGCACAGGGAATAGAACTACAAAGAGATCTACATTCACATGTGCTTTCTCTGACGTGCGGTCCATGCTTGTGTAGAACCCTTCTACTTAGCTAAGGGGAACTAATTTTTTTTTGCTAGAAGGGCTGAGTAGCAGCCTTGGGAAATAGTCAGAGAGGCTCTGAAGATCAGTTCCTTGGTACCTCTCCCTGATCTAGAGACTTGGAGAAGTCTTTAGAACTCAGTGGGTGGGAGTGAGGAGGAGTTGACTTGAGGGATCCTGGCCAATCCACAGGCAGGAGGCTTGGCATGGGGTCAGGATGGCACTTAAGAGTGACTGAGCCTGCTCACAATCAGGAGAGTTTGGGTGGAAGACAGAGTGAGAGGATGAGGTGCAGGAGCCTGAGAGGGGGTCCAGTGGGAAGGGGCCTACCTAAAGTCTGGTTCTTGGACAGTAGGATCGCTCAGCTTCACTAGTCCCCAGAGGGAAGACTACTTGTGGAGCCAGGAAGGAGCCAGACCAGCAGAAGACCTGCAGGCAGCCACCTACCTAAACCAGCTCACAGGAAAGAGACTGAGAGAGTAGTCCTACACCCCTGGGCCAGCTAAGGGGAAAAGAGGTGGGAAACCTGATTGGCTCCTTACCCGGGACTGTTCATCTGAAAGTGGCAGGTGCTAGTCTCCTTGCCCAGGGATTCCTCCGGACAGCTGGGAAAAGAAGAGGATTTATCTGGGGTCTGGGGTGGTACGCCAGGAGAGGCTGGAGAGCTCTCCAAGAAGAGTTTTGCTGTGTAAAGACTTATACATAATTGCCAGAAAGTTGTCCTCAGTTTACTGTTCCTTGGTCATCCCATATACCCCTCAACCCATCCAAGTTTATTAATAAAATCCTCCACACCAAATAAACAAGTTCAATGAATCTACTGTCTCTGGAATGTAAGTCTGTGAGAAGTGCGTGTCACCTGGCTGTGCAGGACTAAAGGGGGACCCAAATCTTCAATGACTCCTAAGGGGTAGAAGTCATTGTATTGCCTCCTAAATGCTTGTGCATTGTATTGCCCCCTCAATTCCTGCTTTAACCCCTCGGTTGCAGGGCACATGCAGAGAAGCCCCATTCACAATTGTAAATCAGCCGAGAGGCCGAGACACAGAAAGGTAGAAATAAAAAAAAAGCCTCAGAGAATCTCCCATTTGCAAACCAGAGTTGTTAGTAAAATCCTCACCGTGTGGAGCAGATTGCCATGTAACCAGAACCTCGGAGATTTGAATAGCAGAAGAAACACTTTCCATGGAAACGAACGTTGTGTGACTGAGGCTGGGACAACAGAAAACTACGACTTCAGAATCATTTAGTAATTTTCCTATTTAAACCCAAAGGCCTGCAGGGTGTCCATGTGTCACACTTCACAATCCATAGACTTGGGTGCAAACTCTACAAGACAAAACATTCTGAAGGTTTCCCAAAAATCAGCACAACGACCATTATTTACTTTCAGTGTTGTGTGTTCCCTGTGCTCCTGTGTTCTGGTTTAGCAGAAATGTTCCTCCTCCAATGCCCCACCAATGCCCCCCAAACCATAGTCTTCCAGTGCAGTGTGTAGGTGGGTGCCTACTGTGGGGTAAATCTTGACAAGGTTCTACTTTTTGTGTTGATTTTGGTACTGCCTTTTATGGGTTACTGGTGTACTGTGCTACGGGTTGCCTGGAAGTTAGGAAGGGGTTAAAGGGATGCTAAAGGTTAATATATATATATATGTTTTTAAATAACAAACATGTCATACTTACCTGCTGTGTGCAGTGGTTTTGCACAGAGCAGCCAGGATCCTCCTCTTCTCGGGTCCCTCGCAGGCGTTCCTGGCTCCTCCTTTCTGTAGGGTGCCCCCATAGCAAGCTGCTCGCTATGGGGGCACCCGAGCAGGCATGTTCCCAAGCAGCTGCTCCATGTGTCCATTCACACACAGAGCCATGGCTTGGCCCCCTCTCCTCATTGGCTGACTGGCTGTGATTGACAAGAGTGCGGGCACTGCTGCACACAGGTTTTTTACCTTCATGCATAGAATGCACCTTCAGCCTTTACAACCACTTTAAGGGTTCCAGCCCCCGGGTATTCATGCCTCTTCCCCCTTGTGGTGGGCTAAAAACACAGGGGGAGGCAACCTTGCTGGGGTTCTGGGGTCTTCCATGGGTAAGTACAAGGAGGACTGCACATTTTTGAGTAGGGGACTCCTCCTTGGTGGATACCCAGTCAGGGTACCAAAGACGGATCATGGACTGCGCTGAAAGGATTTTATTCATGAGGTATGAGCTGAGCAAGCTGAAGATAGGAATAACTAGAGCTGTGTATGGAGCAATCTGTGGGAGACTCTTTTATACTGCTTTGTGTTTGCCAAGTTTCAGTAAAAGTTCTAAAATTCCAAGGAAGTGCACAGTCAGAAGTTTTTTAGAAAATGGGTTCTTGCATGACTTAAAAAAGAGCTGGACTTATATTGGGGATGCAGAGGGGTGGTGCAGGAGCATTGCAATTGTCTATCCTGCAGTGGAGTAGAGTAGAGAAGGCTGTACTGCTATTACTAAGGGTGACCGGAGCAGTGTTGGGAGCTAAAGCAGCCAGCGGGACGTGGCATGTGGTGACTTGGCATGGGTGACAGAAGACCTTGGTAGTGAGGGGGGCTTGCACAGATGAATCCCTCCCTTGCGATCGGTGCCCCATACACAGGACTGACATTATTGCAATGGGGTAGTTTATGTGTCAATGCTGTAGGTCACAAGAGAGAAGAAAAGTCCAAGAGAGTGAGGATTCTTGGGAGTGCAGAAGCTCGGGAACATGTAGAGAGTTTATTGCTCTGAGAGAGAGAAATCTCAGATTATCACTTGGAGTGAGGTGACATGATAGGTTGCTCTGGTGGAGTTGGGTACAGGTCCCGCGGTATCCCCTCAAAAATGCTGCATCTACTTAGAGAAGTCAAGTACAGTTAAGAAAAGTGTCAATCACTAGAAGAGCATCATTATTATTATTATTATTATACAGTATTTATAAAGCGCCAATAGTTGGCTCAGCGCTGTACATTACAAAGGGGGACAGAACATGTGACAGAACAATACCAATACAATGCAAAACATGAGGGGATCGAGGGCCCTGATCCTTGGAGCTTACAATCTAGGAGGGAGGGGATGGTGGCACAGGAGGAGATAGCTGTGGGGGATGGAGTGGTAGGAAGAGTGGAGGAGGTCGGCAGGTTAGCAGGGGGTGGGGTAGGCTTCCCTGAAGAGATGGGTTTTCAGGGTGCGCCTAAAGGAGAGGAGAGTAGGTGATAATCTGATGGGTTGGGGCAGGGAGTTCCAGAGGATGGGTGACACCCTGGAGAAGTCCTGGAGGCGGGCATGGGAGGAGGAGACCAGGGAACTAGAGAGAATGAGGTCTTGTGAGGAGCGGAGTGTGTGTGCTGGGCGGTACTTGGATATTAGGTCAGTGATGTAGTTTGGGGCAGTATGATGTACATCAGTGTTAGGATTTTGAATTTGATCCGTTGCGCAATCGGAAGCCAGTGGAGGGATTGGCAAAGGGGGGTGCAGGACACTGAGTGGAGGCCAGTGGAGGGATTGGCAGAGGGGGGTGGTGGAGATGGAGCGGTTGGAAAGGTGAATGAGTCTGGCAGCCGTATTCAGGATGGACTGAAGCGGGGATAGCCAGCGGTGAGGCAGGCCAGTGAGGAGGGAGTTGCAGTAGTCGAGTCGTGATATGATGAGGGAGGGGATGAGCTGTTTAGTGGTTTCTGGGGTTAGGAACGTGCGGATTTTGGCGATGTTGCGGAGGTGGAGTCTGCATGTTGCGGAGGTGGAGTCTGCATGTTGAGGAGGTGGAGTCTGCACGAGTTTGTTAAAGATTGGACTTGGGGCTGGAAGGATAGGTTGGAGTTCAGAATGACACCAAGTACTCTGGCCTGCGGGGCGGGTTTGATGGTGGCGTTGTTGGATGTGATGGAGAAGTCAATGGGGGGTGGTGTCCAGGCTGGGGGGAAGACAAGAAGCTCGGTTTTGGAGAGATTCAGTTTAAGGAAGTGGAGCGACATCCAGTCTGATATGTCGCTCAGTAGGTGTGTGATTCGGGTGGAGACCGAGGGGGTGAGGTGGGGGGTTGAGAGATAGATTTCTGTGTCGTCGGCATAGAGGTGATAGTTGAAGCCGTGAGAGTGTATGAGTTGGCCAAGGGAGGAGGTGTAGATGGAGAAGAGAAGGGGCCCAAGGACAGAGCCTTGAGGGACCCCAACAGAGAGGGGGAGTGAGGGGGAGGTGATAGCGTTATAGGTAATGCTGAAAGAGCGTTGTGACAGGTAGGATGAGAGCCAGGAGAGAGCAGAATCTCTGAGGCCGAGGGAGTGTAGTTTTTTGAGGAGGAGGGGGTGGTGGACTGTGTGGAAGGCCGCAGAGAGGTCGAGGAGTAGGAGCACTGAATAGTGGCCATTAGCTTTGGCGGTTGAAAGGTCGTTGGAGAGTTTGAGTAAGGCGGTTTCGGTGGAGTGTAGGGGTCGGAAGCCGGACTGTAGGGGATCGAGGAGGTGGTTGTCGTTGAGGTGAGAGCATAGGCGGGCGTAGACTAGGCGCTCGAGGAGTTTAGATATAAATGGGAGCAGGGAGATGGGTCTGAGGTTGTTCGGGTCATTGGGGTCCAGGGAGGGCTTTTTAAGTATGGGGGTGATGTGTGCATGTTTCAGAGGGTCGGGGAAAGTGCCGGAGGAGAGGGAGAGATTAAAGATGTGGGTGAGGGAGCATAGGATGGAGGGGGAGGGAGGTTGTAGGAGTTGTGAGGGGATAGGGTCGAGGGGGCAGGTGGTGAGGCGGGCATCAGAGAGGATCTTGGAGACTTCCTCGATGGTAGTAAGGTCAAAGGTGAGGAGTGTTGGGGGCTTCAGTATGAGGAATGTAGGGTGGGGTGGAAGTGGAGGTCAGAGCAGTGGTGGGGCCGTGGGAGAGGGGTGATGAAGGGGTAGTTGAGTGAGGGGGAAAGAGTTAACTCTGTCCTGCTCCGGTCTAAGACTGGAGTGCCGCCTGAACGCCAGATTCACATGACCGTGGTCTCCTCCTTCTTGTGCAGACATTATCATACATTGCTTCACAGTGTCCTTGATTGGGCACATTAAGCCCCGCCCACAGAGTTAGTAGAACTAAGGGGCTATCAGAGGCACTCATCAAGAGTGGTCAACTCTGCCTGTCCCTTCCACCCAGCTCTTTCATTCATAGAAGCTTCTATGAATGAAACACAATCTATGAATGGAGGACATGTTGATGATTGAAAGGTCCATGTTCCCTCCATTCATAAAGCCTGTTATATTTATAGAAGCTGTAGCAGTGATTTCTATGAATGGAGAAGGTGGGTAAAAAGGGCGGGCAAAGTCAAGCATTCTTGATGGGTGCCTATCACAGCCTCTTCGTTCTATTAATGTTCACAGCACTTGGAGATTATGATGGGGGAAGAGGAATCATAGAAAGAAGATTTTGGTGCAAGGAGGCAGCATAAGGGACACATTTCACTGAAAGTAAGTCATGTCCCTTGTGCCAATTTTTAATTTTTTAAAAAAAAAATTAGATTAACCTAGGCTTTAAATCTGTTTTCATACTGTGATAGACCCAACCATGACAGGAACTAGCCTTCTACCCACTGATTATGGCCTATGGAGGAGACTGGGGATTTTGTCTGCTTCTCCCGGTCAGAGCACGGAAAAGAGCTCAGTACAGCCTCTGATCCCATAGAGAAAGCAGATCATTCTCTCATGATGGACAACAAGGTGATGAACGCTGAGAGCGAGGCTTGGATTCATTCTCTGAATAAAGACAATCAAGCTTCCCTTCTGGAGTGATGGAAAGGTGTAATGATAATCTTGTGCAGGTTATCGGTCAGAGGAAATATGGGCCCCTCCTGCAGCCTGGGTTGGCGAAGCTCCTCCACTTGGAACAGAAATCTTTATCCTCAATCTCCCTCAAGAAACATCTGAAGATAAATTAATTCCATTTTTTCAGACTGCTGGAACATTGTATGAGTGTTGTCTTATGACTTTTCTAGTGGACAGATTATACAAGTGAAAGGCAAACAGCTGAAACGGTTAATTAAATTACTGTTTGATTAGATCAATGTGAAATGTTAGCTGTTCATGTGTTAGATGTACTGATGATATTATTGTTCACAGGTTCCATTGTTTAGGATCATGTGATCAAGTTCTTATCTGATTCTGTGTGGTGTAAATTCTGTGTGAAGCAGAGCTCCAGTTTCATCTCAGCTAGTGTTGTCCAGTCCTTGGGTGCGATGCCCAGCTATAATACCTTAGTCTTGTGTCCCAGCAATTCAGCAGGAAGCAGTTCTCTGAAGGGAGCACCCAGGTGGGGTGCCAGGTTGGCCGTCACACATAACAAGTACTCAATTTGTGAATTTGAAGTAATAAAAACAAAGCACTGAAGATGTGACCCACCATTATTCTGGTTGTCTAAGTGAAAAGTTGATAAACAGAACCCAGCGGAAGCCAATGGTTACATTGTGGGAGGGTATAAGGTGTAGTGAACCCATAATAAAGGTCTACAATTAAAGTTTCTATTCAGCAGTAATAATTAACTCCTATGTGCCCATAATTCTGTTTATTCTGCCTTCCGTGCCAATTGCCAGATGATCCTTCCACCATCTTCTACTATATATCTGATGATGACATTCAGAATGTTACAGTCAGGGGTCAGAGGTCAGGGGTTAGGCTTGGAGACCAGTAGCAATAGCAGTAGAGAGGCTCCCACAGACCCTCCCACAACCCTGGTTGATGATGCGGGCTAACCCAAGATGTAGGGTCTAAGCACTAACCCGTATTCACCAGAGCTTCTGATGGTGGAGATGGGTTTTGCTGCATCTTACAACTAGGTCACAGTAATCAGCATTGCCCACCAGGAGGACCAGGAGTCCAGTAGCAAATATCACAGACTGGGATAAAGCAGAAATGTAGCCAATAAACAAGCCAGAGGTCGGTAACAAGTGATTTCAGTTTGGGATCAAGCAGAAGCATAGTTGAGGAACAAGCCAAACGTCAGTAATGGGTGGTAGAGGAGATAAGGGCAGCTGCAGGCACACTAAGGAGCAAGATATCAGCTGCAGAGAGCACAATAATCTGGCAAACAGGAGGTGCAAAGGCATTGCTTAAAAGGTACAAAGCAAGATTACCTAAGGAATCAGACAGGATGCTGTCCAGAATCTCAGGTGGCTCAGGAAGAAGGGCTACTGAGGACTTAGCAGAGGTTGTAAGTTCAAATCCTGGTTCTAACAGAGAAGATCATAGCAGTTTCTATTTTCTCATTGTCAACCCATCTGATATTTCTGCAGTATCAGTGTACAGGACGCCATATACCTCATGCCTGTGACTATACAGGCAGCCACACCTCCTGGTCTGCTCTTAGCTGTAGACCATGGATGCTCAACCTGTGGCCCTCCAGCTGCTGTGGGACTACAAGTCCCATGAGGCATTGCAAGCCACTGACAGTCACAAGCATGACTTCCATAGGCAGAGGCATGATGGGACTTTTAGTCCTGCAGCAGCTGCAGGGCCACAGGTTGAGCACCCATGCTGTAGACTGACTGTAGCTCCTATAGGGAGCTTGCACACGACTGTAGGTGGGGAGTGTCAAGAGATGTCAGTCACCTCTTTATGCCCACCTACAGACTGAGGACGCCTGTTACATGACGCTAAAGTGCTTCAGAGATTTGCAACATTGTTGCCATTGGATGAGTATCACTTCAGTCCTCAGTTCTAGGGAGGGAGACAGACAGGGCAGTCACATGACCACTCATAACCCAAAGAACAGCAGTAATGGAGTCCCATGAGCTCTGTCCAAGAACCAGTCAGCTTTCTTCCTGGCCATGTAACTACTGTCATTATCATTTAAAATGGTCACAGTGAAAACGTAGGGAAATCTTTCCTTCACATCCATATCCAATACTACCTTTGTCAGGACATTTTTAACTATGCTTTCCTTGTTGTGTTATCAAAAACCTCACCTGGCCCAGCTTGGGAGATCTCACAAATAGCCACCAACCTGTATTATTGTTAGTCTTGATCCTAAGTAAGTGTGAAAAAAGTGTAAAAAAAAGTGCAAATCCATTTTTGGGCATTGTGGGGCATTGGGCAACATAGTTAACATAGATGGACCTCCCTATTGTGTGTATGTTAGCCTACATAACACCAAATGTTAACCCATGTGGTTGTCAGCACCGTGACTGCATATAGCATGTCTCCACCTGAAAACCAGCCTTCCTTAATGTGATTCATCAGTCCTGCTTGTCCTATCCTTGTGAGCACACTAGGAGTGGTGATGGTGAGCGGAAAGGAGCTAGCACCCAGATTGTCCGTATATGATAAGAGGAGCGAATATTAAGTGGAGCTTTGGCTTTAGGTATGTTCTTCCTGCAACCCATGTAGTAACACACTGCAGAAGACTGTAGATATGTGAAAGGGCCTAAAGGCACAGCATCATCATAACTCTTGACATCTTGTTGAATATAGAAGTCTTTGCATGGCTTCCATCTAATCATCAACCACATTAGTTCTGAAGGTCCTTTGGCTGTAGGAGCTGAATGTCCCTCTTCTGGTTCCAACCATTTCATGAGGAAGCCAGGAAGGAGGACCTTTAGAATTAGAATCACCATGTTCTGGGCTGCATAAAGAAGCTTGGTCCTCCTTCTCTTTCCAAATGGAAGATTTTCTGGAGAGTTCATGGACATAATTTCAGCAGCAGCTAATACTAACTGACTGACAACAGCTCAGAGACATCGCTAGACAGTTTGATGTCATGTGTCACCAGGTGTATCTCTTGGGATAATTCCACAGCCTGATGGACCTTTGTTGTGTCTGAGACTTTTGGTTTTACATCCTGATGTTACATTTAAAGCCATTCTGTGATAAAATTGTATATTTTCTTCCCCAACCCTATTACTCCAATAAAATTTTCATACAGTATCTAGTGGTGAGATTCGTGTCAAGTTCTCTCACCATAACTCTGCCCTGTGCTGGAGATGCGGTTCCAAGCCAGTTACAAGTCAGATATTCTTGCCAACATCAGCAACTGACCTCACAAAGGATCTTGGTTTAATTGACATAAATTCCAAAAGACATACCCTAGAATCTTGTGAGAAACCTTCCCAGAGGTGTGGAGGCTCTTATGGTCACAAAGGATGGGGCAACTCCATTTTAGTGGTCAAGGCTTTGGAACTGTATGACCAACAAACTTGCATAGGTGTGAAGGTCTTCTATCCACAGACCTTTGATCATATATTGCATGATTATACCATACTGGTGGTGTTTTCTGCATTGCTTATCATAACAGGGCCTACAGGACAGGAACTTATAACTCTTTACATTTAAAGCCAGCAAGAAACAGTTCCAATCGCACCAATAAACTTCAGTTTAGTTTCAATACAAAATCACTGAAGAAGTGTTACATTTAATGTTATACTGTACTACGTGTGGTTACCAGTAAACCCCTTCAATATGCTTTAGGCCAGTGGTCGGCAAGCCGCGGCTCGCGAGCCACATGCAGCTCTTTACACGCTTTAATGCGGCTCTTGTGTGCCGGGCGCCCGCTCCCCTCCCTCCTCTCGGGCGGCAGGGACTCTGCAGCTAGCCCAGCAATGGGCAAACTACGGCCCGGCGAACCTTTTAATCCGGCCCGCGGAGCGTGATCCAAAAAAAAAACAGCCAGGGCAGCGCGCTCAAATGCAATGATTGGCCAGTCTCGCTGCCACTCACATCCTGATAGCCAGTGATTGGCTGTCAGGATGTGTGTAGGCGGGGCAGCGTGAGGAACGTGAGAGGAGCTAGGCTCCTCTCACAGTCCGCCCTGAAGACCGGAACGGCGCGGGAAGACGGCGAGAGGAACGCGCGGAGCAAAGGTAAGTGAATTGACACAGGGGGGACTTGGCTTACTACTTGGGGGGGAATAGTACTGTGGGGGATGAAATACTATATGGGGGATGAATTACTATAGGGGGGATGAATTACTATATGGGGGATGAATTACTATATGGGGGATGAATTACTATAGGGGGGATGAATTACTATAGGGGAGATGAATTAGTATGGGGGATGAATTACTATATGGGGGATGAATTACTATATGGGGGATGAATTACTATAGGGGGGATGAATTACTATGAGGGATGAATTACTATATGGGGGATGAATTACTATATGGGGGATAAATTACTATATGGGGGATGAATTACTATGGGGGATGAATTACTATATGGGGGATTAATTACTATGGGGGATGAATTACTATGGGGGATGAATTACTATATGGGGGATGAATTACTATATGGAGGATGAATTACTATGGGGGATGAATTACTATATGGGGGATGAATTACTATATGGGGGATGAATTACTATATGGGGGATTAATTACTATGGGGGATGAATTACTATGGGGGATGAATTACTATATGGGGGATGAATTACTATATGGGGGATTAATTACTATGGGGGATGAATTACTATGGGGGATGAATTACTATATGGGGGATGAATTACTATATGGAGGATGAATTACTATATGGGGGATTAATTACTATGGGGGATGAATTACTATGGGGGATGAATTACTATGGGGGATGAATTACTATATGGGGGATGAATTACTATATGGGGGATGAATTACTATGGGGGATGAATTACTATATGGGGGATGAATTACTATATGGGGGATGAATTACTATATGGGGGATGAATTACTATAGGGGGGATGAATTACTATGGGGGATGAATTACTATATGGGGGATGAATTACTATATGGGGGATGAATTACTATAAAAACTTATTGAAACTAAAAACAGTGTACCATCCTATGTATTTTCAGTTTTAAAAATGTGGCTCTCAAAATAAATTTCAATCGTGGTTTTGGCGAGATTTGGCTCAGTTGAAAAAAAAGGTTGCCCACCACTGCTTTAGGCAATAAACTGGTTAAGTAGCAGCGAGATACCACACAAAAAAAATAGAAATCAACCTGCATCACATGCAAAAGAGATTTCTTCTTCTTCCGAGCATCATGTAAAGCACCTGGTCATGTGATCATATTCCATAATGTCAGATATAGAAGGTTCAGTGAGTATTGGCGTTAGTTGGATTCCAGCTGACATCCTCAGGTCACCTCAAGCTGACAGAGCCAGGATCCCGGGCAGGACAAGACATGTTTCCTCTCCGGTGGATGTGGTCGGCATTTTGCCTCTTGCAAGGTTTGGTGGTAATTTATTTAAATTTCTACATTGTCTTTTTCAATGGAAGAAACCTGACAGAAGGTGGTAAGAGGAATCCAGTTAGCCTAATCCACATCGTCATGGGTATAAATAAAATGGCCATGCGCTGCTCATGGATTGTAAATGATGTGAAGCTTTGGTTACCATACATTACTGATTTACCTTTCTACAATATCTCATCTTTATCTATTACCTTCCACATATATTTTAGCTACTGGTTGACAGTCTGGCTCTGCATTTTTTACTCCATCTTTATCACCAACTTCAGCCATCGAATTTTTGTCTGCATTAAAAAGAATCTGTTGGCTTTCCTGCCTCAGGTGCTTCTCTTGACGGGAGTCGGATCACTGGCCATAGCTTTTCTTGCATGCAAGTGGAGATACAAGACATTTTCCTTCATACATAATCCTAGGAATAGAACAATCACTGAAGATGCTGACCTTATTTTATTTTGTAAGTTTGGTGCCATCATCTTTGGGTCCTGCCTTCCATTTATCGGCATTGCCATCTCCCTCTTGGTCTCCGTGTCATCTATTCTGAAGCACATCAACAACGTCAGCCAGACTGGTTTCAATGTTCAGGTCCATGTCACCCTCATAAAAGCAATGGCCATGCTTCTTTTTCTCTCAGTCTTGTTCTTCTTCTGTTACACAAGTAATCTCATAAAAGTGCACAAGTCTAACGATCCTTTGTATTTTATCATCCAGATACTAATGCTGATGGTCCCAACAATGGAATCCATAGTCATTATCAAGGCTAGTCCCAAACTGGGGAAGAACTTTCTGAACTGGCTCTGTTTCAGGGGAACTGGTGGCGGTTAAGCTGAATCATCTTGGGGTAATCAAAAATAAAAAAAATTAGGGTGGGGAGGTCCTTGAGTCAGCTGAGCTAGCTAGGAACTTTCATGGATGTATACATGTGTGTACTGAAGAACTTCTGTTGTTTATCAGGTAGCAAGGCTTACATGTTCCATGTCTGGACATACCAGCTTGTCTCCTTGAGCACACACAGCTTCAAAGCCATGGGGGTATGTACAAAGGGTGCCTATCATTTTTTTTCTACCCATATATTACACTTTTTTTAAAGCATTCAAAAAGGATATGCTATATCACCGATGTCCGCAACAAGCATTGGTTTGGTTTGTACTATGGTTGTGTCACTCTTTGGATCTGTGGAGTTTAGCCAACCTTTTGGAGCCAGTTGGCAGAAGTCTTGACCATTTCTATTCTAAACTAAAGAGTTGTGTCTGGATTTTGGGCTTTAATCTTTAAAGACAAGGCGAGGGAAAATGATTGTACACATTTCAGATTTATTTCCAAGTCCTCCAAGAAGAGAATAATGAGGTTTACTGTAAGTTCTGAACATCGAGCTTGATCTGCCCAGGACCCATATTCATTCAAACTGAGACCAGTCAGTTAATCTTCTGAGTGTGAAGACAATTTCTATCAAAGACCTGATAAATGACTCGGACACAAACCCGTGTGACCTCATCGATCTCATGATGACAATAACGAATACCATTCCTCAATGCTGTAGGCTGCATTGACTTTAGGACCAGGTCTGAGAGGATCACTCTGCTTA
This sequence comes from Staurois parvus, assembly GCF_062004578.1. Lineage (NCBI taxonomy): Eukaryota > Metazoa > Chordata > Amphibia > Anura > Ranidae > Staurois > Staurois parvus. Next base: position 611,078 of record NW_028317830.1, read on the forward strand.
AAACATGTCATGTATGTAATTACAACAATATGAAGGGAGGATTGAACCGATGGTGCATGCCAATGTTTCATTCATCCTTCATGCTTGTATATGAAAACAAAAAACTGATACATCAGTGGAAAGAAAAGAGCTTAACTTGTCTATCTCATGAGGGAATTGGTGAACAATGGTACTAGATGTGTGATAGCTGTGGATGGCATTATTATGTTTTGAAGTGAATAAATAGTGATGCGCTATATAACTGTCCCCTAACTCACTGTGCAAAAAAAATATAAAAAACATAAAAGTACAACAAAATTCAATATGGTAAATAAGTAAACACCCAACACAGCCTCAATCAAACTCTAAGATGAATGCCCAATCAGGGCATCAATGAGTGATGTGAACTCCATATCCTACTATAAAAAGATGACCTAATAACCACAGTATAAAGTAACGCGAAAAAAAATATTTTATTATAATAAACACCCGGCTGACCCCCTATCATGGGCCATAGAAAGACTGGGAAAAAATGGGATAATAGGTAATACATGAGTAAATGTTAATATAAAATATAAAAACATAAATAGAGACTAAAAAGTGAATTGGCAACAATGAAGTTCATAAAAAGTGACAGTCCCTGATATCGGTACATCCATAATCTGTAATTCCGTGAATCTTCCCCCTTTGGTGCACTGTGATATCCACCACCACCAGGCATGCACGCTCACCTCCACAAACTGACCCGCATCACATAGGTCATCTAGGCATGACTCCAACTCCTCATTGGTCTGCGTGTCCTGGGCGCTGGGAACCCCACATCACCGGAACCCACAGGATATCGTAATCAAAGAGAGGGGCTCCTCACAGTGCAGTACGGTCACAATCACTAAAAAATCTCAAATAATGCAAAGAGTGCGCTCACATAAAATATAATATTCACCCTCAAACAGAATGGATAAAGGCAAACAAAGATGGCGGCAATTGTTGCCGTACTGGACATGACGTCACCACACTTTCGCCCAACGCGTTGCGTCACGCATCACGTGACTTCATCATTTTATTTCATTTAATTCCATGTGTTGTGGTGGAACACGTCATGGTGCTTGCTGCTGTCTAGTTTAGTTTTCATTCACCTTTTTGGCAGCGGATAAGTTCCTTCCTATTATTATTATTATTATTATTATGTTTTGGCTTTTTAATTCAGAGTGTTTCAATATTTGGTTCAGGGCAAATTCTTCTGGGTTTAGGCAAATTCTTCGAAGTTAGGTCAGTCGGGGGTTTTATTGGCACTGTAGTTATCTATGTTATACGGCGGTCCCCAGTAAGGACATTACCTGCTTCTTGGGACAAACCAGGACATGATGGTCTTAATGCTCCCTGTCTCAGGTCTATGGTGCCCCCCCTGCGGTCAGGTGTATTGCTTTGACCAATAACAATGCACTGTCAGGGTGCAGTGCATTATGGGGTGCAGTGCATGGTGGGGTGCAGTGCATTGTGGGGTGCAGTGCATAGTGGGGTGCAGTGCATGGTGGGGGACAGTGCATTGTGGGGTGCAGTGCTTGGTGGGGTGCAGTGCATTGTGGGGTGCAGCGCATGGTGGGGTGCAGTGCATGGTGGGGTGCAATGCATGGTGGGGGACAGTGCATGGTGGGGTGCAGTGCATTGTGGGGTGCAGTGCATTGTGGGGTGCAGTGCTTGGTGGGGTGCAGTGCATTGTGGGGTGCAGTGCATGGTGGGGTGCAGTGCATTGTGGGGTGCAGTGCATTGTGGGGTGCAGTGCATGGTGGGGTGCAATGCATGGTGGGGGACAGTGCATTGTGGGGTGCAGTGCTTGGTGGGGTGCAGTGCATTGTGGGGTGTAGTGCATGGTGGGTGCAGTGCATTATGGGGTGCAGTGCATTGTGGGGTGCAGTGCATTATGGGGTGCAGTGCATTGTGGGGTGCAGTGCTTGGTGGGGTGCAGTGCATTGTGGGGTGCAGTGCATTATGGGGTGCAGTGCATTGTGGGGTGCAGTGCATGGTGGGGTGCAGTGCATTGTGGGGTGCAGTGCATTGTGGGGTGCAGTGCATGGTGGGGTGCAATGCATGGTGGGGGACAGTGCATTGTGGGGTGCAGTGCTTGGTGGGGTGCAGTGCATTGTGGGGTGTAGTGCATGGTGGGGTGCAGTGCATGGTGGGTGCAGTGCATTATGGGGTGCAGTGCATTGTGGGGTGCAGTGCATGGTGGGGTGCAGTGCATTGTGGGGTGCAGTGCATGGTGGGGTGCAATGCATTATGGGGAACAGTGCTGATATTTATGGCTGGTAATTGAATGACACCATTGATGAAAGCCATTGGTTGCAGAATATTGGTGTCACTGTCCGTGTTTCACTGTCAGCCGTATTGCTGTGTTGTTAGTGACTTCATTATAAAATAAAGCTTAATGAATTTTTCTGTTTCGCAGTCCGAACTTTCACACAATTTTGGGTTTAAGAACGTCTGCAGAGAGCAACGAATTTCAGGAATAAGTAATTGGTCGGCATAATCATTTTAAATATTTTATATTCACATTGGAGGCGTTGTCGTACATCGATCGAAGAAATCAGGGGGGTCAAAGTCAATGTAATCATGAGACATAACATCATCATAATTGCCCTCAAAGGGCCGGTTGTATCAATATGACTAGATGTCCAGAGCACCCCCCCCCCTTTACATCAGATGTCAAGAGCCCCCCACCATTAGAAGTCAACTCCCCCACCAAGTGCAGGGTCTGAAGGAGGACCAGAGGAGGGATGGAGTCAGCTGCCAGAGTCTGTTCAATTAGGAGACCAGGGTAGGTGGAGATGAGGGGGTGCTGCGGCTGCACAGAGAGGCGCAGGATCTGTAGGAGAAGTTCTGTCCTTTTGTCTGATGCTGACTGTTGAGACTAGGGGAGGTAGAGATGTGGGGGTGCTGCAGCTGCACAGAGAAGCACAGGATCTGTAGGAGAAGTTCTGTCCTCCTCTCTGCTGCTGACTGCTGAGACTAGGGGAGGTAGAGATGAGGGGGTGCTGCGGCTGCACAGAGAAGCACAGGATCTGTAGGAAAAGTTCTGTCCTTTTCTCTGCTGCTGACTGCTGAGACTAGGGGAGGTAGAGATGAGGGGGTGCTGCGGCTGCACAGAGAAGCACAGGATCTGTAGGAGAAGTTCTGTCCTCCTCTCTGCTGCTGTCTGCTGAGACTAAGGGAGGTAGAGATGAGGGGGTGCTGCAGCTGCACAGAGAAGCACAGGATCTGTAGGAGAAGTTCTGTCCTCCTCTCTGCTGCTGTCTGCTGAGACTAGGGGAGGTAGAGATGAGGGGGTGCTGCGGCTGCACAGAGAACCGCAGGATCTGTAGGAAAAGTTCTGTCCTTTTCTCTGCTGCTGACTGCTGAGACTAGGGGAGGTAGAGATGAGGGGGTGCTGCGGCTGCACAGAGAGGCACAGGATTTATAGGAGAAGTTCTGTCCTCCTCTCTGCTGCTGACGCTGAGACTAGGGGAGGTAGAGATGAGGGGGTGCTGCGGCTGCACAGAGAGGCACAGGATCTGTAGGAGAAGTTCTGTCCTCCTCTCTGCTGCTGTCTGCTGAGACTAAGGGAGGTAGAGATGAGGGGGTGCTGCGGCTGCACAGAGAGGCGCAGAATCTGTAGGAAAAGTTCTGTCCTTTTCTCTGCTGCTGACTGCTGAGACTAGGGGAGGTAGAGATGAGGGGGTGCTGCGGCTGCACAGAGAAGCACAGGATTTATAGGAGAAGTTCTGTCCTCCTCTCTGCTGCTGACACTGAGACTAGGGGAGGTAGAGATGAGGGGGTGCTGCGGCTGCACAGAGAAGCACAGGATTTATAGGAGAAGTTCTGTCCTCCTCTCTGCTGCTGACTGCTGAGACTAGGGGAGGTAGAGATGAGGGGGTGCTGCGGCTGCACAGAGAGGCACAGGATCTGTTGATGACTGCTGAGACAAGGTGGGAGCGGCAACAAGGGGGGTGCTGCAGCTGCTGGAGAGTTGCCAGGGCCACATGGAATGCCCTGGTGGACCGGAGTCAGCCATGACTGATGAGACTAGGGGAGGTAGAGATGAGGGGGTGATGCGGTTGCATCGATAGGCGCAGTATCTGTAGAAGTTCTGTCCTCCTCTCTTCTGATGACTGCTGAGACAAGGTGGGAGCGGCAACAAGGGGGGTGCCGCACCTGCAGGAGAGTTGCCAGGGCCACATGGAATGCCCTGGTGGGCCGGACAGGACTTGTATTTGACACATGTGGATTAAATGATTAATATCGCCGGCTCAATAATTCGTTCAAATGTCCTGACAATCAATGTTTGACGCTCACCCCCACACAGAGGTCAAATCTAAAAACCAAAACCGAATGCAGCCATCACACCCAACGGCTGCTAAGCTGAAATCTATGAAATGTGTTCTCCTGACACGTTGAGGTCACAATGGAAAGTAATGAGAATCTGGTTGGAATCCAGGAATCTGGCCTTGTCTGGCGATCTTATATCCAATGTGTAGTCAGGTCATCTCAGCTTTAAAGTCATTATAAACCTTTAAAATAATAGACAGGCTTGTGGTCTGGTAAGAATCGGGGGGGGGGGGGGGGGTGCTTGCTCCCTTCCCTTCCTGGGCTGCATGCTCAGATAAGGGTCAGGTATGGATTTTGGGGGGCCTGCACCATTTTTTTAATTTTTGGTGTGGGGTTCCCCTCAAAATCCAGACCAGATGCAAAGTGCCTGGTATGCATTGGGGGGGGGGGGGGGGCACACTGGGTTTTCTTACATTCTGATGACAGTAGATACGTCATGGTTGTTAATGAGGCAGCGGCCGCCGGTTCCTCATCAACCAGCTACTCTTCACAATGAACTCAAAACGGATTTGCTCTCCCCCCTCCTTTCCTGGACTGCTGGGATGCATGCTCAGATAAGGGTCTGGTATGAATTTTGGGGCGCCTGCATCATTTTTTTCAATTTTGGTGTGGAGTTCCCCTAAAAATCCATACCAGACGCGAAGTGCCTGGTATACATTGGGGGGGGGGCCCACACTGGGTTTGCATACATTCTGATGACAGTGGGTGAGTCATGGTTGTTAATAGAGATGAGCGAATCGAACCTGGCGAAGTGGAATTCGTTTCGAATATCAGGAAAAATTCGATTCGCATCGAATCCGAATTTTAGCAAACTTTGGGTGCACAAATCGAATTTTTCCCGATCAGCCGGCAAAAGTGTCACTGCAGAGAGCTCCGCTATTTCTGACAGTTCTGACAGTTCATTTACAGCGGTTGAAACATTGTATCTATTTGTTTCCATTTAGGATACAGATGTTTTTATTCGGAAATAAATAGATACAATGTTTCAACCGCTGTAAATGTGAAGGAACTGTCAGAAATAGCGGAGCTCTCTGCAGGGACACTTTTTGCTGTACTGGAATACTTCTTCTTTTCATTCTTCTTCTTCTTTTCATTCTTCTTCTTCTTCTTTTCATTCTTCTTTTCATTCTTCTTCTTCTTTTTTTCATTCTTCTTCTTCTTCTTTTCATTCTTCTTCTTCTTCTTTTCATTCTTCTTCTTTTCATTCTTCTTCTTCTTTTCATTCTTCTTTTCATTCCTCTTCTTCTTTTCATTCTTCTTCTTCTTCTTTTCATTCTTCTTCTTCTTTTCATTCCTCTTCTTCTTCTTTTCATTCTTCTTCTTTTCATTCTTCTTCTTCTTCTTTTCATTCTTCTTTTCATTCTTCTTCTTTTCATTCTTCTTCTTCTTCTTTTCATTCTTCTTTTCATTCTTCTTCTTCTTTTCATTCTTTTTTTCATTCTTCTTCTTCTTCTTTTCATTCTTCTTCTTCTTCTTTTCATTCTTCTTTTCATTCTTCTTTTTCTTCTTTTCATTCTTCTTCTTCTTCTTTTCATTCTTCTTTTCATGCTTCTTTTCATTCTTCTTCTCATTCTTCTTTTCATTCTTCTTCTTTTTCTTCTTTTCATTCTTCTTCTTCTTTTCATTCTTCTTCTTCTTTTCATTCTTCTTCTTCTTTTCATTCTTCTTCTTCTTCTTTTCATTCTTCTTTTCATTCTTCTTCTTCTTCTTCTTTTCATTCTTCTTCTTCTTCTTTTCATTCTTCTTTTTATTCTTCTCATTCTGCTTTTCATTCTTCTTTTCATTCTTCTTCTCATTCTTCTTTTCATTCTTCTTCTTCTTCTTTTCATTCTTCTTTTCATTCTTCTCATTCTTCTTTTCATTCTTCTTTTCATTCTTTTTCTCATTATTCTTTTCATTCTTCTTCTTCTTCTTTTCATTCTTCTTCTTCTTCTTTTCATTCTTCTTTTCATTCTTCTTCTTCTTCTTTTCATTCTTCTTCTTCTTCTTTTCATTCTTCTTTTCATTTTCTTCTTCTTCTTTTCATTCTTCTTTTCATTCTTCTTCTGCTTCTTTTCATTCTTCTTTTCATTCTTCTTCTTCTTCTTCTTTTCATTCTTCTTTTTATTCTTCTTCTTCTTTTCATTCTTCTTTTCATTCTTCTTCTTCTTCTTTTCATTCTTCTTCTTCTTTTCATTCTTCTTCTTTTCATTCTTCTTTTCATTCTTCTTCTTCTTCTTTACATTCTTCTTCTTTTCATTCTTCATTTCATTCTTCTTCTTCTTCTTTTCATTCTTCTTCTTCTTCTTTTCATTCTTCTTTTCATTCTTCTTCTTCTTTTCATTCTTCTTCTTCTTCTTTACATTCTTCTTCTTTTCATTCTTCATTTCATTCTTCTTCTTCTTCTTCTTTTCATTCTTCTTCTTCTTCTTTTCATTCTTCTTTTCATTCTTCTTCTTCTTCTTCTTTTCATTCTTCTTTTCATTCTTCTTCTTCTTCTTTTCATTCTTCTTCTTCTTCTTTTCATTCTTCTTTTCATTCTTCTTCTTCTTCTTCTTCTTTTCATTCTTCTTTTCATTCGTCTTCTTCTTTTCATTCTTCTTCTTCTTCTTTTCATTCTTCTTTTCATTCTTCTTCTTCTTCTTTTCATTCTTCTTCTTCTTTTTTTCATTCTGCTTTTCATTCTTTTCATTCTTCTTTTCATTCTTCTTCTTCTTTTCATTCTTCTTCTTCTTTTCATTCTTCTTCTTCTTCTTTTCATTCTTCTTTTCATTCTTCTTCTTCTTTTCATTCTTCTTCTTCTTCTTTTCATTCTTCTCATTCTGCTTTTCATTCTTCTTTTCATTCTTCTTCTCATTCTTCTTTTCATTCTTCTTCTTCTTCTTTTCATTCTTCTTTTCATTCTTCTCATTCTTCTTTTCATTCTTCTTTTCATTCTTTTTCTCATTCTTCTTTTCATTCTTATTCTTCTTCTTTTCATTCTTCTTCTTCTTCTTTTCATTCTTCTTTTCATTCTTCTTCTTCTTCTTTTCATTCTTCTTCTTCTTCTTTTCATTCTTCTTCTTCTTCTTTTCATTCTTCTTTTCATTTTTCTTCTTCTTCTTTTCATTCTTCTTTTCATTCTTCTTCTTCTTCTTTTCATTCTTCTTTTCATTCTTCTTCTTCTTCTTTTCATTCTTCTTTTCATTCTTCTTCTTCTTTTCATTCTTCTTTTCATTCTTCTTCTTCTTTTCATTCTTCTTCTTCTTTTCATTCTTCTTCTTCTTCTTTTCATTCTTCTTTTCATTCTTCTTCTTCTTTACATTCTTCTTCTTTTCATTCTTCTTTTCATTCTTCTTTTTCTTCTTTTCATTCTTCTTCTTCTTCTTCTTTTCATTCTTCTTCTTCTTCTTTTCATTCTTCTTTTCATTCTTCTTCTTCTTCTTTTCATTCTTCTTCTTCTTCTTTTCATTCTTCTTTTCATTCTTCTTCTTCTTCTTTTCATTCTTCTTCTTCTTCTTTTCATTCTTCTTCTTTTCATTCTTCTTTTCATTCTTCTTCTTCTTCTTTTCATTCTTCTTTTCATTCGTCTTCTTCTTTTCATTCTTCTTCTTCTTCTTTTCATTCTTCTTTTCATTCTTCTTCTTCTTCTTTTCATTCTTCTTCTTCTTTTTTTCATTCTTCTTTTCATTCTTTTCATTCTTCTTTTCATTCTTCTTTTCATTCTTCTTCTTCTTCTTCTTTTCATTCTTCTTTTCATTCTTCTCATTCTTCTTTTCATTCTTCTTCTCATTCTTCTTTTCATTCTTCTTCTTCTTCTTTTCATTCTTCTTCTTCTTCTTTTCATTCTTTTTTTCATTCTTCTTCTTCTTCTTTTCATTCTTCTTCTTCTTCTTTTCATTCTTCTTTTCATTCTTCTTCTTCTTCTTCTTCTTCTTCGTCGTGCCCCGTGACTGCCCAAATGAGTGAAGTGTGCGGTGATTCTAAGATGGACGGCACTCATCTGCATGTCATACTGACTGACAGTATTATTTCTCTTCCCCAGCAGACTCCAAGGACATTTAAATTAAAGGTACAGTGTTCTGCACTAATATAAAGGCTCTCTGAAGCCTAGAAACCCTTTTTATAAGTTAAATTCGCAGCGAATAAATTCGCATCAAATCGAATTTCTCCCGCAAATTCGGCGAATCAGCCGAATCGAATTTTTGAATAATTCGCTCATCTCTAGTTGTTAACGACGCAGCGGCTGCCCACTCCTTAGCAACCAGCTATTCTTCACAGTGAATTTAGAACAGATTCAAAAATAAGGAATCCTTCCGATACCAACCGATTCACAAAGCGAATGCTGAAGATACAAAACAAACGCCGAAAGCAAATCCGTTCAACGTAACGAATATGACGAAGCAACATTTGTCAATAAACGAATGCATCCGAAATCAAACAACAATTTTCGGCGTGCCCATATAGTCCACTTTTAGTTGTTTAGAACCTAATGATGAGTAGGAAACAATTTATAAACAACAAAATAAAGGTTTGACTGCCCCAAGCATTCATCTCAGGCTCTCATTCCTCTTCTGTGAGGTTGGAGAGGGAGGGGCTTTATTTCAGCCATTGTTGTGTTGTGAGTATTGGTGGGGCTAGGTATGGCGTTGGGAACCATTTGTCCCGTAGATCTCACAATGTTCAAGCCTACCTTGGTGTAGTAGAGTAGACTTTTCCCTGAATAGGGGGTATCAACTACAATTTTTCCAGAGTAGAAATGTGGAAGAATGAGGGGACAACCATTTCGGAGCTAACAATGTCCATGATAGGAAGAGAACTTTGCTAAGAGGATAGTCAATGTGACATATAGCATTCTTACCCTCAACTGACACAGAAATTTTCCAGCTCACAGGACAACAATCAAAGCACAAGGAGATAGAGAGTCGATATTCCTGGAGTCGAATAACTCAGAGGATAACTCTTCACACATTTACACTGTAGCTGCCGACTTGAATATTAACAGAAACACATCATTCACAGCATCTTCTGACCTTGAAGAGATGTCAGGGAAACTCGCTACCACACCCAGGCAGGAATGTAACAGAATTTCAAATATGGCAGTGTCAGGGATCCCGGCCGCTCAGCGTCGCGCGCATGCGCAGATCGCCGATTCTTCCTGGCCGGCGAACACAGAGATCGCGGCGGCGGCCGCGCATGCGCAGTAGCAATCGCGGCCGCACCAATGGAAACACAGGGCGCCCTATTTAAATCTGCCCTGTGCATTTCCAAATTGCCGCAAGGTCTTGTTCCTGTTCCTGTGTTCCTGCTAGTACGTTTCCTTGTTGCCAAACTCTGCCTGTTCTGATTACGCTGACCCTCTCCTGCTCTGACCCCGGCTCGTTCCTGACCATCCCTCTGCCTGACCCTCGGTACTGCGCTGCCCGCTACCTGCTGAACCTGGCTTGTGACCCCGACCATTCTCCGCTTGCTCCCCCTGTACCACGCTGCCCGCACGATACCGACCCGGCTAGTCTGACCTCGCTCACCCCTAGCAGTCGCCCATCCATCCCGCTCGGATCGGGGTCTGTCATCCCCTTCACAGCAGGCTCATCCCGGGCACATACCCTCAGCGGGACCCCTCTGCCACCACCAGGGGTGCCCAGGGACGCGACCTGGTTCCAGTCTTGCACCAAGTCCATCCCCACCATCAGGGGCCCTGGTGAAAAGGCAGACTGGGACTTAGACTCCGCGTCCTGGGAAACCCCGTGCTGTGGACCACTAGAGATCCCGTTGGGCGGAGCCTGACAGGCAGTTTTCTTCAAAGAGGTAATTTCTTTATTTCAGAATATTCAGAGATTCAGCAGAAAAAAGTTTTAAATATCAGTTTAATGAAAAGGCAATGCAAGAAAATATTTACAGGAAAAAATATTACAAAGCAGACAATTATCAACAACAACATTAACCCCCCTGGCGGTATTCCCGAGTGTAGCTCGGAGTAAAGTTTCAGTACCAGAAGCGGTAACCCTGAGCTACACCTGGGAATACACTGCAGCATTGCTCCGGGATCCCTTTGGCACTTACCTTGTCCTTCGCTCCCGCGATGTCCCCCCTGCAGTTTCCCCGGCCATCTCCTCCGGCTGGTGCCGGCATCTGTCTTCTGGGTTCCGTTCCCTGCGACGTCGGGACGTACGGGGACAGAACTGGCGGGAAATTTGAAAATATCAAAAAGTGACATTCACTAAATACACTAAAATCACATCGTATAACATTCCTGTATCAAACCATTTCACATACATTGTGTCCCGAGTGCTTTGTCCGGCGCCCTGCCTGCATTTTTACTGTTCTTTCTGCCTGGAAACTGAGAAACGTCCATGGCGTCCGTTTTAGACCGGCTAGAGAACAGCGATAGTAAATCAGAACCACTTGCAGAATTGAGTGATAATGATTGGTGGGGGAAATTCCTCATCAGACACTGAAAACGATTCTGCGACTGAGCTCAGCGATGGGCCAACTTGGCGCTCTATTTCACATTTCAGTGTTTTCGGTTTGATTATATTATTGAATTACATTTATTATTATTATATTATTATTTTTTATGATTATTTATTATGTTATAATTTATGATTTCATATTTCAAGTTTTATCCTCCCCGGGATGTTTACTAGACTCTTGTTCGGACAGATTCCAGTGAGTTATTCCTGAGAATTACAGCCTACAATAAAAAAAAAACATATTTCCATGCAAAAAAATGTACCGCTTTGAGCACAGAAATATGGACATAATCAGACCGCCAGGGGGGTTACTGATGAAAAGGTTTGCGGTTTTCTAATCTGCTACAGAGGAAGTTCAGTCAGATGTTTTGAGGTCACCGTATCTCATAAATGACTCTTAGAAAGTATTTTATGATGGCTGTGGCCATATTTGGTCAATGAAATCAACCGGGAGACCTCGCCCTTTATTTCCCCTTATTGGCGAGGAATGGGAGATGTCATCTTGCATGAGTTCGTGACAAGGGTGGACCAGTGGGATTTTTTTTTTTTTTTTTCACGAGAGTGTCCTGTCAGAAATCAGAAACCAGGCAAGGACAGAAAGTGCGGTTTAAATCACACCTTTAATGAAACAGCAAAGATAACACTGATCAGGAAAGTAGTCAAAACAGAAGCCAGGGTTTGGATGCCAGAATGGGTAATCAGACAAGCCGGGGTCAGGAAACCAGAAGTCAGCGTAGTCAGGGACAGGAACCAGAAGAGAGTCAGCCAGACCGAGCTGTACACAGGAACACAGGCAGGGACACATTGGAGATCATAGACCACGCAAGGGCAAGGAGGAAATGAGCTAAGCTGCTAAAACAGCAAAAAGGGCTGGCTGTGGGCTGGACTAATGAGGCAGGTAATAGTATCCAGGTGAGTGGTGTGGAGACAACAAGTGGCTGGTAATTAACCAACAGCTGAGCAGCTTCTGAGCACTGAAAGAAAAGAGCTGCTCGTTAGGTAGCAGGAGTCCAGCCCTGACATGCCCTTTATCATTATTGACATGGATCTGCATTGCTGAATGACATGATGGATAATGAATTTCCATTGTGGGAATTCTGACGAAATTTGATTTTTAAAATTTTTTTTACTGGACATGTTTTTTAGCAAAAAGTAAAAAATATTGTTTGTTTGTTTTCAAAATTGTCGTTTATTTTTTTGTGTATAGTGCAAAAAATAAAAACTGCAGAGGTGATCAAATACCGCCGAAAGAAAGCTCAATTCGCGGGAAAAAAAGGACATAATTTAATTTGGGTGCAGCGTTGCATGACTGCGCAATTGTCAGTTCAAGTAACACAGCGCCGTATCACAAAAAATTGCCTTGGTCAGGAAGTGGAGGTAAATCCTCTGGAGGGCGAGGGGTTAAAAGTCAGCAGATACAGTTTTTGAAGCTGCTAACTTTTAATAAACACAAAAATACCTGAAACTCTGCTTTAAAGATGAAGAAAAGGTAGATTTTTACCACAAACATCCAACCTCTATGGGGAAAACATGAGAAAGGAGAGAGAGGAGCGCACCCCCCATAAGGAAGTTTAATGGACAAAATAAAATCAATGGTTGCACTCACAAGCAACTGTGGGGGGTCGTTTGTGAGCACGACTAGACTAGTGATAAAGGGGCAGGATTGCTTCGAAAAGCGTCCCTGTATTTTGGGGTACACAGGGTGACAACAGGAGGCTTTCGTCTCTTGGACTCCAGACCTTGCAGCAGCTCCATCCATCTCTGCCGACGGTGTCTTCTCCACTCCAGCCATTGCTTTCCCCAGCCAGTGGCCAAGGCGAGGATCTGGGATAAGTCTGACTCCGGACGTCTCCTCCAAGCCACCTCTATACCCCACTATTGATTTTATTTTGTCCATTAAACGTCCTTACGCATGCTACACTATGGGGTGCGCGCTCCTCTCGCTCTCCTCTCAGTGTTTAACCCCTTAATGCCGACCTTACACAAATATGTATCCTCACTGCGCTGAGCTTTATGCCGTGGGGCTGCATATTTGCGTATCTCCCTTTGTTGGGAGCACTCCCAGCACAGAGACCGGGGTCCCACTGTGAGCCCCGGGTCCCTACTAACGCTCGGGACCCGGAACTTCCGATTCCGGGTCAGCTGATTGCTGTGATAGCCTCTGATTGGCTATCACAGTGATCAGTCACCGTGAAGTCCGCCCCTATGTTTTCGCTCTCTGAATGGATGAGAGAGATACATTGTATCTCTCTCTCTCCTTTCAGAGAGAGAGAAAAAACAAACAACATAAATAAATAAATATTAAAAAATAAAATAAAGAAAAAATAGCTAGATCAAGGTTTGATCTAGGTCAGTGCCAGGGTTAGTGTTTGGTCAAGTAAGGGTCAAAGTCAGGGTCAAAGCTCAGGGTCAGTATATTTTGGGCAGGATTTTTTTTTAGTTATTATCAGTGTCAGTTAGTGTCAGTGTCACTAGTGCTGGTCCTCCACCCCACTGGAAAAACCATAAATTAAACTCTGACACCCCATGAAAGACTTCATCCCGATCACTGGAGGTTGATAAGGAATCTTGCTTAGTAGGGGTAGAAGTGTAACGGGAGGAAGTGGAAGGAGGAGGAGTGACGCCATTTTTCTGATGGCAGCTAGCATTCAGATGCTGCTCCCTATGAACTGGTGAGGAGATATGTGTATCTTCATACACATGGTGCTCAATGACCAATAGTATTGCCGCAATTGATTTCTACTAGGCAGTTTGAGACTGAAAATTACTATAGTACAGTCTACAACACATCCACTTCCAACGACCCATAGAGCTGAGCACTGGGCAGAGGGCTGAGGGATAGCAGAGCCCTACACCTTTGGAGCTCTATCATCCCAAGGAATAGGACGGCTGCTGACTCAGGCACCCAAGCATAGTATATCTGGCACCAAAGCATAGTCAGAGACCTCATCATCATCCCCTTCCTCCTCATCACAGGAGCTAACATGGCAGTAAGTTGCAGCTGCAGGGACACTCTGCCAGTTGGTTCCTCTTGTTTGCTGTCACCTCAATTTATGTTCCCATTGGTTTCTTCTTCAACCTCCACTGCAGGTCAGGTGCAAGTCCAATGACAGTTGTATGGAATGGATCCCGGAATGTTCGGTGGTGCATTTCCCGATGAACATAAAAAAAGCTCCAGATTTTATCAGAACACTCAAACAGCCCATATTTCATTGGAATCTAGGTTCAGGCCAAAAATAAATAATAGGATAGAAAAGCAACGGGTAGGGAGGGAACTGTTGCTATATAAGAAACAACTCCTAATCACAAGGATAAACTTGAGCTTGTTTTTTTTTTGTTTTATTAGTTTGTATTAATTTGTATAGAGTAAGGAGTGCATGGAGTGCCCAAGCAACTGCAATTTGAGGACAACTCCATAGCAAGTATGTACAAATCCACATACAGATATGTTTTTCTTGGAGTGCTCTCCAGCCCTCCTTGTGTACCAACTTAGACCCCAGATGAATTCTCCTCTTCACCCAACTCCCTGAGGGAATCCCTGAGCAAGGGGACCCAGCAACTGCCACTTTTAAATCAACAGTACCAGATGGGGGCTAGTCAGGTTTCCCACCAGAATGTCCTCTACCCTTATCCAGCCCAGGGTGTGTGGGATTACTTATTGCTTTCAGGCCTTATGTTGGGCTGTCTCCTTCCTTACTTCCCAGGCTGTCCTCTCTGAGGGGACGGTTGAGGCTGAGAGATCCACCTTACAAGATCCTTAGCCCCTCCCTGGACCCCCTCCCAGGCTCCACACTCCAGCCTTCTCACATCATCTTCCACCCAACACTGACTACTTCCTGCTCAGGCTCTCTCATACTTAAGGGCTGTCCTGTCCCCATGCCAATCCTCCTGCTTGAGGATTTTATCAGAGTCCCTTGAGTATACAGATCATCCCCTCATCACCTCCACCCACTGTCTTCTAGAACTTCTCAAGCTTCTAGAGCAGGAGGGAGGTATCAGGGGACTTCCCTGCAGAGCCCTGAGCCCTGACCCAGAGTAACCTGCCTGACTCATCCCAAGCTGACTCATACCAGGCTGCTGTCCAGCCTCTAACTAAAAATGTAGCTTGCTCCCCCTGGCTAACTAGAAGGGCACAACAGTTAAACTGTACTAGATATAGTTACCAGTAATTCATCTCTGTGGATAGACTGTCCCAATGTTTTAGCTGCTCTATATATCCCCTAAAGAGCTCTCAGTATGCTTGACGTATGTTTTAAGTGATGAACTGGTTAAAAAGTAGTGAGATATCACGCTTAAAAAAAAAAATCAACCTGCATCTCATGCAAAAGAGATGTTCTTCTTCCGAGCATCATGTAAAGCACCTCGTCATGTGATCATATTCCATAATGTCAGATAAAGAAGGTTCAGTGAGTATCGGCATTAGTTGGACTCCAGCTGACAACCTCAGGTCACCTCACGCTGACAGAGCCAGGATCCCAGGGAGGGCAGACATGTCTCCTCTCATGTGGGTTTGGTCGGCATTTTGCCTCCTGCAAGGTGTGGTGGTAATTTACTTAAATTTCTATATTGTCTTCATTCATGGGAGAAGCCTGGCAGAAGGTGGCAGGAGGAACCCAGTTAGCCTAATCCATATCGTCATGGGAATAAATAAAATGGCAATGCGCTGTACATGGATTGCAAATGATGTGAATTTTTGGTTAACTGATACCTTTAAATCACCTCTTTATTGTATTGCAATTTATTTTCTTGCCTTCCACTTGCATTTTGGCTACTGGATGACGACCTGGCTCAGTGTCTGTTACTCCATTTTTATCTCCAACTCCAGTCACCGAATGTTTGTCTGGATTAAGAGGAATCTGTTGGCTTTCCTTACCCAAATGCTTTTGTTGACGGGAGTCGGGTCACTGGTCATAGCTCTTTCATACATGTGGAATCATTTGGCACATGCCTCCATTTTATATTCTATGAATGGAACACAGAATGGGAGTTCTATCATTGACGGTGCATACCTTACTTTTTTTAGGGCCAGTGCTATCATCCTTGGCTCCTGCCTTCCAATAACCGGGATTGTCATCTCCCTCATGGTCTCCCTGTCATCTCTTCTGAAGCACATCAGCAACATCAGCCAGACTGGTTTCAATGTTCAGGTCCATGTTGCCCTCATAAAATCAATGGCCATGTTTCTTATTCTCTCATTCTTGTCCTTCTGCTTTTACATGGTTAATCTCACAACAATATATCAGGCTAAAGATCCTTTGGATTTCATCAGCCAGTTCTCAATACTGATGATTCCAACAATGGAATCCATAGTCATTATCAAGGCAAGTCCCCAACTGAGGAAGAACTTTCTGAGATGGGTCTGTTTCAGGGGAACTGGTGACGGTTAAGTTGAAGGATCTTGGGGCAACATAAAAATAATCAAAGTCACAGAGAAAAGTGAGTGAAGGCCTTTGAGTCAGCTGATCTAGCTAGGCATTTTCACGGTTGTGGGAGTGTATGTAATGAAGAACTTATGCTGACTTTACTTATATTCTTCATTTCCTAACATGACAGCTTATCTCCTTAAATACATACAGCCAATCACCACTTCAAAGCCATGGAGATATGTACAAAGTCTGCCTATTTTTTTTTCCCGTATATCGCACTTTTGTATGCTGACCAGGAGGGATATACTATATCACCGATGTACAAAACAAATATTGGTCAACTTCATAGGTGTGATTTGTACAAGGCTTTGGTTATTCTTTGGATCTGTGGAACTTAGACAACCTTCTGGAGCCATTTGGAAGAAGTCTCAACCCTTTCTATTCTAAACTAAAGAATTTTGTCCAGATTTTGCACTTTAATCTTTTTAAGACAATGTGAGGGAAATTGATTGTGAACATTTTACATTTATTTCCAAGTCTTCAAGAAGAGACTAATGAGGTCCCAGTTCTGAACAGCAACATTGATCTGCCCAAGACCCATATTCAGCACTGACTGCTGGTGACCAGAAGACCCTGAGATTTGTCAATTCGTTTTTTGAAGAGTCTGATGACAATTTATTTTAAAGACTCATACCGTGACCCGATAAATGACTTGGACACAAACCCATATGACCTCATCGATCTCATGATTGAAATAACTCATAGAATTCTGCAGTGCTATAGATTGCATTGACTTTAGGCTCTTAGCTGAGGAGCTCACTCTGCCTAAACCATGTCATGTATGTAATTACCCCATACAAAGAGACGATTGAACTGATGGTGCAACCCGATGGTTCATTCATCCTTCATGGTTGTAAATGAAAAAAAAACTGGTACATGAGTGGAAATAAAATAGCTGCCTTTGTGTATCGTATGAGGGAAATGGTGAACAGGGGTATTTGGTGTTGGCTAGCTGTAGATGACATGATTGTGTTTTGGCTGTTTTAACCACTTGCCTACCGGGCACTTATACCCCCTTCCTTACCAGTCCAATTTTCAGCTTTCAGCGCTGCCGCACTTTGATTGACAATTGCGCGGTCATGCAACATTGTACCCATATGAAATTTTGATCATTTTTTTCTCACAAATAGAGCTTTCTTTTGGTGGTATTTAATCCCCGTTGGGCGCTTTACTTTTTGCGCTATAAATTAAAAAAGTGCAAAAAATTTGAAAAAAAAAAGTTTGTTTCTATTATAAAATTTTTCAAACAGGTAACTTTTCTCCTTCACTGATGTGCGTTGATGAGGCAGCACTGATGGGCACTGATAGGCGGCACTGATGGGCACTGATAGGCAGCACTAAAGGGCACTGATAGGCAGTACTAATGAGGTGGCACGGATAGGCGGCACTGATAGGCAGCACTAATGAGGTGTCACGGATAGGCGGCACTAATATGCAGCACTGATAGGCGGCACTGATAGGTGACACTGATGATGGGTACTGATAGACGGCACTGACTGGCATCACTGCTGGGCACTGACTGGCGGCACTGACTGGCACAACCGCTGGGCACTGACTGGTGGCACTGACTGGCAGCACTGCTGGGCTGCACTGGTGGGTGGGCACAGGTGGGTGGCACTGGTGGGCACAGGTGGGCGGAGCTAGTGGGCGCACTGCTGGGCACAGGTGGGCGGAACTTGTGGGTGGCACTGCTGGGCACCGATCATCAGGGCACTGATCATCAGTGCCCTGATGATCGGTGCCGATCCTCGCTCTGACAACTGCCGGTTCTCGGCAGTACTTTCCTCACGATCTGACAGCGTGAGGAAAGTGCAGCCGAGAACCGGCACTTGCATTTCCCTGTGATCAGCGTGTCATTGGACACCGCTGATCACGTGGTAAAAGGCCGGTATGATTGGCCTTTTACCACATCTCGTGATCAGCTGTGTCCGTAGGACACCGATCACGGAGATCGCCGGGTGCGCGCCCCCTGGGGCGCGCAGGAGAGCGCGTTCTGGGGGACGTCATATGACGTCCACCCAGAACTGGCCGGCCGCAGTGAAGCTGTCATTCGGCTATCTGCGGTCGGCAACTAGTTAATTCAGAAACGTTTTGATATTTGATACAAAGCAAATTCTTCTTGGTTAGGTCAACTGGGGGTTGGCATTGTAGTTATCAATGTTTTACGGCTATCCCCTAGAATGACATTACCTGCTTTTTGCTTTTAGGGGTAAACCGAACCATGGTGGCCTTAAGTGTTTTGCTTTTTATCAATAAATACCATTTTTAAAGGTGATGCACTAGGCCCGTGCGCTCCCTCTTTTTGTCTTTTCATATACAACTCTATTTTAATGGTCATGATTTTGGAATGGTATATCCAAGAAGCTTACATAGGTGTGAAGGTCAGATGCTCACCCAGGTTTGATCAAATATTGTATGGGTATACCATACTGGTAGTGTTTTCTGCACTGCATATGGCAACAGGGCCTACAGGCCTGAAACCAATAACTCTTGAAATTTAAAGCCAGTAAAAAACAGCTCCAATGACATGTATAAACCTCAGGTTTAGTCTAAATGTACGACCACTGGACAGGTTTTATACTTAATGGTAAACTGTCCTATATGTAGTTACCAGTAGACTCCCTGTACATTATTTAATCTTTGTGTGTAGAGATTCCAATCCAGTCTTCCAGTTATCCAGTTTGTAGCACAAACCTATAAAGTTGCCTTACATAAATCCCTTCAAGCTATCAGTACATAGAACGTATGGTTTAAGTAATTAACTGGTTAAAAAGCAGAAAGATATCACACATAAAATTTTTTTTTTAAATCAACCTGCATCTCATGCAAAAGAGATTTTCTTCTCCCAAACATCATGTAAAGCACCTGGTCATGTGATCATAATCTATTATGTCAGATAAAGAAGATTCAGTGAGTATCGGCATTAGTTGGATTCCAGCTGACAACCTCAGGTCACCTCACACTGACAGAGCCAGGATCCCAGGAAGTACAGGACATGTCTCCTCTGTTGTGGATTTGGTTGACATTTTGTCTTTTGGAAGGTTTGGTGGCAATTTATTTAAATTCCTTCATTATCTTCTTCCACTGGAGAAGCTTGACAGAAGGTGGTAGGAGAAATCCAATGAGTCTAATCCACATCATCATGGGAATAAATAAAATGGCTATGCGCTGTTCATGGATTATAAATGATGTGACATGTTGGTCAACAGATCCTATTGATTCACCTTTCTACTACATCTTAGTTGTTTTAATTTCCTTCCATTTACATTTCAGCTACTGGCTGACGGCTTGGCTCTGCATCTATTACTCCATTTTTATTGTCAACTTCAGCCACCAAATGTTTGTCTGGATAAAGAGGAATCTGTTGGCTTTCCTGCCTCAAGTGCTTCTCTTGACAGGATTCGGATCACTGGCCATAGCTCTTTCGTACATGTGGAGTTATAAGGTGCGCTCCCCCATGCAATATTCTACGAATGGGACACAAATTGTGGGTTCTATCCTTGAAGATGTTTCCATTACTTCTTTTTATATGATTATTAGCATCTGCCTTGGCGCATGTCTTCCATTTACTGGGATTGCCATCTCCGTCCTGGTCTCCCTGTCATTTCTTCTGAAGCATGTAAACAACATCTGTCAGACTGGTTTCAATGTTCAGGGCCATGTAACCCTCATAAAATCAATGGTCATGTTTGTCATAATCTCAGCCTTGTCCTTCTCCTGTTACTTGATTAGTTTCCTAAAAGTGTATAAGCCTAATGATCCTTTGAATGTTGTCATCAAGTTACTAATGCTGGTTGTCCCAGCAATGGAATCTATGGTCATCATCAAGGCATGTCCTGAACTGAGGAACAACTTTCTGACTTGGTTTTGTGTCAGAGGAACTGGTGATAGTTAAGCTGAAACCAATCCAAAAATATTTAATATCATGTGGGGGGTGAAGGGTGGCTTTTAGTCAGTTGGCCTAGCTAAGAATGTTCATGGTTGTAGAAGTGTGTGAAACGAAGAACTTATGCTGTTTATCAGCTACAAATACTTCAAATCTCCATGTCTGGACATGCCAGCTTGTCTCCTTGAATACACACAGCTTATCACCACTTCAAAGCAATGGAGGGATGTACAAAGTCTGTCTAATGTTTTATACCAAAAAAGCATATATCACTGATTTCCACCCAAAATAAACAGACTCTTAAGAGCAATGCGTGAATCTGTGGAGCTTAACCCATCCTCTGGAGCTAAGTTATAACCTTTTTGTGTTGAAATTACATAAACCTATTAATATTCAAATCCCATAATAATGAAAACTCAAAAAGAAAAAACAAAAACAAAATTTGTAATAAAAAATTCAGAAAAAAGTGTCCCAATGAAAATTGTCCCAAAAAACAATAATAATGTCCAAAAAATATGTCCCAATGTTCAAACTTTATCCTCCAGTAGGAAAAATCTCATTGCATCCCGTGGTACCTCAAAAAAACAAAATAAATAATCTAGTGCATTACCTTTATAAATGATAAATATTCACTCCGTGCAAAACACAAACAACAAAACTGTGCAAAAACTGTATACATATATATATCTCCTGTGCACGTATGGATAAACTGTGACCACTCTGTGAACACTGCAACACTGTGTATCCACCGACACCAATAGTATTAAATACTATTACCCTCTGTCTCAATATACCAGCACGGATCTTCTCATTCTCTCCAAAGAAATTATTCCAAGGTCCTCAAAAGACAAGAAGGGTCTCAAGGCTCATATTCAAGGTATAGGTAAAAGATTTTAATATCCACTTACATTAAAATTTCATATATCCAGCTCCCCACATGGTTCCTATGCAAGTTCTAAGGTTTATGTAATTTCAACACAAAAAGGTTATAACTTTGTATTACTTTCTGGGGAGAAAGTGTGACTTTTTGAGGAATTTTGAGGTGGTATACACATACACATCCTCTGGAGCTAGTTGGCTGAAGTCCTAACCCTTTCTATTCTAAAATGAAAAGTTGTGTGTGGACTTTGGGCTTTAATCTTTCAAAATGAGGTGAGGCAAGTTGAGTGTAAACATTTCAGATTTATTTCCAAGTCCTTCAAGAAGAGATCAATGAGGTTCAAGTTCTGAAGGGTGTACCTTGATCTGCCCAAGACCTATTTTCAGCATTGACTGCCTCAAACAGAAGGTGACCCTGAGATCTGTCTGTTGTCCTTTTTGGGGCTTTAATCTCTTAAGACAAGGTGAGGGAAGTTGAGTGTAAACATTTCAGATTTATTTCCAAGGTCTTCAAAAAGAGAATAATGAGGTTCAAGTTCTAAAGGTCAACCTTGACCCATTTCCAGCACTGACTGTCACATACAGAAGGTGACCCTGAGAACTGTCCGTTGTCTTGACCATAGTTAGCCTTCTGTACAGTATAAACAATGTATTTAAAACACTGGTACCATGACTGTTACCTTTCATAGTGCTGTAGATCACATGTGGCTCACAGCTGAGGCAATCTCTGCCTAAAACATGTCATGTATGTAATTTCCCCAGTATGAAGAAAGGACTGAACCAATGGTCCATCTCTGATGTTTCATTCATTCTTCATGGTTGTAAATGAAAAAACTGGAAACAAAGGCTGACCTTGTCTATCTCATGAGGGAAATGGTGAACAGTGGCATTGGGTGTTTTCTAGTTTTAGATGATTAAGGTTTTTTGTTATTTTTATTTAGAAGTGTATCAGTGTTTGACTAATTTTGTCATTTTCCACATATATTTCAGCTATTGGCCCATCTTAGGGCCCACTATTAGGTCACATTTAACATTTTCAGCAGCCTGGTCCATAGGAATGACACCAACCTCAAAGGCAACCTTTAAAAGCACATTGTAGCTTTTTGGATTCATCTGTTATCCTGATAGAATTTGGATGTTTTGTTGGAGCTTTTTTTTTTACATCTAATCACTAAACTTTATTGCTATCACAAGTGGGCTAACAAGACACCTATGTGAAAGCATGGGCAAGTGAGTTTATGGAGACATTGGAGGTCTATTAGACCCCCAATGTCTCCTTTTTCCTCCACCGCAGCTAATCAGTCACAGATTGTGCTTGATTAGCTGTTTCACTGGCTACAGGAGCAGACTGAAAAAATAAGCTGAAAATGGAACTGATGAAATGCTCATTGCTTCAGGCATCATTACTCATAGCAGAGATCAGAGAACAGATGTTCCTCAATCTCTACCCGTTGCCAATATTAGTATAGTCTGCCATGATCCTGGACTTCCTAGGGGAACCACTATGGGTGGGTTTGGAGGAAGGCCTTTTCAGTACTATACAAGTGACTGGGTGGCTGTAGGGCTGTCCTGATCACTTTTACTGAACAGTCAAGCTCATGGCTGTAGCTGCAACCACGAGCTTACTTTACCCACTTGAAGTCCAGGTCTGGCTTTGTGGACATCAAGTATTTTAAGCTAACATGACAGGGATGGAGGTTAACTGTTGCTTTAACCTTTACAGGTTCCCTTTTGGTCTGATAAACAATCTATTGAATGTGTTTTAAGAACTCCCTGTGCTCCCTACCTGCTCTGCAATGTTAGAAAGTTATCCATCCTGCCAAATTCTCTCTGTGGAATACAGAACCCCACCCCCACCCCCACCACATGTTATGGGGAAGTGGTATGGATGAGGAGGTCTGTAGTCCTGCCTCAGGGTGACATCAGTGCTCCTTCAAAGATACAATACAGTGATTGAGCTTTGTCAACCTGGAATAGGAAGTGCATTACTGTCAGGATCATCAGATGAAAAAAAAGAGAAACCAAAAGGTAATGCAGCCACCACATCCAAGGACTGCTAAGCTGAAATATGTGAATGTTTTGCTCTTGGGTTTAAATACATCTTGAGGTCACAATGGGAAATGATGAGAATACAGTTGGAATACAGGAATAAGACCTAGCAATGTCTAGTGACCTTTTATCCAATGCGTAGTCAGGTCATCTCAGTTTCAAGTCTGTGTGCATTTCAAATAAAAGTCAAAACATTGTATTACCTTCACCCCATTCAGTGTGCCCTATCTTTTACACTGTTGTTCTGCCACCAGTGCATTATGAGGATATGGTTCAGTTCCTATTAACCTCTTGGATGTATGTAGAGGGGTATCTGGTACAAAAGTTCATACCGCTTGAAGGACCTCTTGAAACATTGAATGATTAAAAGTATCAGATACAGCTAAGGTGGGAACATCCCTCCCTCTTCTTCAGGGCTTGAGCAGGAGATGTTCATAGAATCACGGCAGAATCTACTAGGGGACCTGTGTTAAGGCTTGATGAAGACTAACATCTCCTGATAGCAATAAATGTTTCAAAAAGTCCTTCAAGTAAAATGATCTTTAGTTCTAGTCATCCCTCCATACACATCCAATAATTTACCCTCTGGTAGGGGCTCCTTTGTTGCTATCAGAGAGGTAGTAGCTGAGGAAAATAACAAGAACCACATAAATATATTTCAATCATGGATCTTCTTCTTTAAAGGAAAAATCGCTTTACGGAAGATCCATCGAATCCAATTTTTACTTCTATCAGCCCAGCACTATCACACACGCATCAGGCATTCCTATTGCATAGATAGGTTATATAGTATAGTGTGGCAGTGCGTTGAACTGCCAGGGTCTAGAAAGAAGCTATGACCCAGGATTCTCAGCCAGAGAGGTTGAGGGGCTCCAGGGAGCTTCTGTCATGCCGAGCAAACTGGCTTTTCAGGTTTCTCAGTGTTTAGTAAAGTCTGTTTTTGGACATGGAGCCCCCAAATTTGGACATGATCTGGGAGGGATGAAGTCTCCAATCCTGGGTCCAGGTTTTCAGAACCACACTAATTGGTCAGGTGTGTGCTGGGTTATTAGTAGCCTGACCATGGTTCTGGGCTCCACCCCAGCAGACAGAGGAGATCTTCGCCCAGGAGTCAGGAGGGCTCCATGTGGAAGCCAAAGCAGAAAGGGGCTGCATATTATGTACACAGAGTGGTGTATGAAGACTGTCTATGGGAGGAAGACAAAAGGCCTAAAGGGTTAGGCCAGAGCAGGAGAGCTGCATGCATAAGCCTGGAG
The DNA here is from genome assembly GCF_062004578.1 of Staurois parvus. Lineage (NCBI taxonomy): Eukaryota > Metazoa > Chordata > Amphibia > Anura > Ranidae > Staurois > Staurois parvus. The sequence continues at coordinate 635,346 of NW_028317830.1, forward strand.
GCTGAATGTGTTGGATGGAAATCCTGAAACCCCCTGTGAAGGAAACTCCTTGATTTTCTTTTGTCAATGTCTGCTGAACTTTGTTTTAATTAAACTGGGCAAGAAAAGAAGTGGCCTTGTCCTTTAAAACTCTACTGTTTGATGCCAGTTCTCACAATAGGTATATAATATAGTATATGAAGATTTGTTCTATGATATTATGATTTTTTAGAATCCAATGTACAGTCATGCTCATATGATTGATTGTATCGTATGCTTTGTAATCGAGTAGATAACAGTTTTGTAGACAACCCAATAAATGTTTGACTACCCCAAGCATTCATCTAAGACTCTCATTTCCCCTAGACAAAGCTGCTTTATTTCAGAAACTGTTGTGTTATGAGTATTGGTGGGGGTGGGGGTGGGGGTGGGGGTGGGGTTGGCAGCCAATTGTCCCATAGATCTAAAAATTTGTAAAACAGCCTCTGCTGTAACTCAACCTCAGTTGGAGAATAAGCAGGCAGTAAAGACAGAACGTCTATGGGTCATGTAAAAGGTGTCTTGATCTTTATTACAAACGTTTTAATAAAATAGACCAAAAGGTCAATAAAACCGTATGACCAATGCATGGATACACACGTGAAGAGAGAATGTTGCCAAAAAGATATGATACATGTATCCTTTAGCATAGAAAAACATCAAACCAACATCATGCCAACAATCTAACATGGCTTGTTTGGTTACAGTGTATTCTTCCAGTAAATCCCGACATATTTCGGAATATCATTCCTTCTTCAGGGAGGAAGGAAAGGGTATTATAAATGATAGTTTGTGCATGGGTGCAAAGAAAAGCAACAAAGAATGGATCAGAAGGCTTCACGAAGAGGTCACCCCCCCAAGGGTCCACTATCTCATCACAAGGATCCTGATATCCCCACAATATGAGTACACGTGTAAAACATGCTCATCGCTACGACCAATACTGCTCTACAACATATCCAGACCTCATGCATTTCATAGATACGTTATATCTGTAAGTACAAAAAGGAGATCAATTCACAAATCAGAAAAGATCGCACAACAAAAGTGAACGGTGACATACACTTACAAGCCACTTTATGAGGTCCGCCTTGCTAGTACCGGGTTGGACCCCCTTTTGCCTTCAGAACTGCCTTCATTCTTGGTGGCATACATTCAACAAGGTGTTGCTATTCCTCAGATATTTTGGTCCATATTGACATGAGTTACTGTTGCCTTTCTATCATCTGGAACCAGTCTGCCCATTCTCCTCTGACATCAACAAGGCATTTTCCTCCACACAACTGCCACTCACTGGATATTTTCTCTTTTTCGGACCATTCTCTGTAATCCCTAGAGATGGTTGTGTGGGAAAATCCCAGTAGATCAGCAGTTTTTGAGATCCTCATACCAGCCCGTCTGGCACCAACAAACATGTCACATTCAAAGTCACTTAAATCCCCTTTCTTCCCCATTCTGATGCTCGGTTTGAACTTCAGTAAGTCATCTTCACCACGTCTAGATGCCTAAATGCATTGAGTTACTGCCGTGTGATTGGCTGATTAGCAGTTTGTGTTACCAAGCAATTGAACAGGGGGACCTAATAAAGAGACCGGCGAGTGCATAATATACTGTATACTCTAAAATCCAAATTAGAACAGATAAAATATCAAGAGTAGAGACAAAAGAAAAAAAATCAGGTATAACAGATAGTAACAGATAGTACAACAGTTCTAGCACTCTGGAACGCCCATTCGGTCTGCAATAAACTCACCTCTATCCACAACCTCTTCGTGTCCCGCTCGCTTAACCTTCTTGCCCTCACCGAAACCTGGCTCCAAGCAGCTGACACTGCCTCCCCTATGGAGACCTAATCTTGACTCACTCACCCAGGCCCAGCGGTCAGAAAGGAGGCAGGGTTGGTCTACTTCTGTCACCTCTAAGCACCTTTCAAGTCCTCCCTAACCCTCCCTCTCTATCCTTCTCTTCTTTCGAGACCCACTGCATCCGGCTATTCTCTCCAACCTCCCTGAGGATTGCAGTGATCTACCGGCCTCCTGGCCCCGTGTCCCGCTTTCTCGACGACTTTGCAACCTGGCTACCCTACTTTCTGTCCTCTGAGCTACCCGCTATCATCCTCGGAGACTTCAACATCCCTATTAACGTCAATAACCTGGCTACATCCCAACTCTTCCACATAACCTCTTCTTTTGAACTAACGCAGTGTATTCAGTCCTCCACTCATTCCGACGGAAATACCTTGGACCTTGTCTTCTCCCACCACTGTACTCCCTATAACCTCTCAAACACCCCATTTCCCCTCTCTGATCACAATCTCATCACCTTCACAGTCTCCTCGTCCTCAAACACCTATCCCTCCAAACGTCAAACCATCACCAAGAGAAACCTCCGCAACTTGAACCCTGCCCCTTTCCACTCTGCTGCTGACCAACTTTACGGCAGTATCCTTCCCCTGTCCTGTCCTGACCTGGCCACTACTGTCTATAACAACTCACTATCAGCCGCTCTAGACTCGCTAGCACCCCCAACTACATGAAGCATTAGACCCCGACCGCTACAACCCTGGCAGACTGACCATACCAAAAATCTCAAACGATGCAGTCGTGCGCTGGAGCGACTATGGAGCAAAACCAGATCCCAACAAGCGTTCACTCGATATAAATCCGCCTTCCTAACCTACACTTCCTCCCTCCACTCTACCAAGCAAGCCTACTTTGTAACCCTCATCAATACCTTCTCCTCCAGTCCTCGCCAGCTCTTCTCTACTTGTAACTCTCTACTCTCTCCGCTCCCACCTCCACCCAGTACCTCACTCACCGCCCACGAGATTGCTAACCACTTCAAAAACAAGATCAACACAATTCATAGGGACATCACCACTGCTCAGACTTCCACCCCACCTAGCATTCCTCACACTAAAACCCCCTCAACACTTCACTCCTTCGACTGAAGAGGTCACTAAGGTCTTCTCTGAAGCCCGCCTCACCACCTGCCCCCTTGACCCTGTCCCCTCACAACTCCTATGATCACCCTCTTCCTCCATCCTACGCTTCCTCACACACATCTTTAATCTTTCCCTCTCTACTGGCACATTCCCCTCCCCTCTAAAACACGCATGCGCACATCACTCCCATACTTAAAAAACCCTCCCTGGATCCCACCGACCTGAACAACCTTAGACCCATCTCCCTGCTGCCATTTACATCCAAACTCCTAGAGCGCTTAGTCTATTATTACCTGAGCTCCCACCTCACCGACAACAACCTCCTTGATCCCCTACAATCTGGCTTCCGTCATCTACACTCCACCGAAACCGCCCTACTCAAAATCACCAACAACCTGCTAACCGCCAAAGCTCATGGCCACTATTCAGTGCTACTACTCCTCGACCTCTCCATGGCTTTTGACACAGTCCACCACCCCCTCCTCCTTAAAAAACTACACTCTCTTGGCCTCAGAGACTCCGCTCTCTCCTAGCTCTCTTCCTATCTATCACAGCACTCCTTCAGTGTTACCTATAACGCTGCCACCTCCTCTTCACTCCCCGTCTCTGCTGGGGTCCCTCACGGTACTGTCCTCGGGCCCCTTCTCTTCTCCGTCTACACCTCCTCCCTTGGCCAATTGATACACTTCCATGGCTTAAACTACCATCTCTATGCCGACGACACGCAAATCTAACTCTCTACCCCTCACCTCACCCCTTCAGTCTCCGCCCGTATCACTAGCCTACTGAAGGACATATCAGATTGGATGTCGCTCCACTTCCTCAAACTAAGTCTTTCCAAAACTGAGCTCCTAGTTTTCCTCCCAGCCCGTGCCCCCCCTCCCCCTGACTTCTCCATCAAGACCAACAACACCACCATCAGTCCCTCCCCTCAAGTCAGAGTACTAGGTGTCATCCTAGACTCCAATCTGTCCTTCCAGCCCCATGTCCAATCGCTGACAAATTCATACAGACTCCACCTCCACGTTCCTAACCCCAGAAACCACTAAGCAACTCATTCACTCCCTCATTATATCACTCCTCGACTACTGTAACTCCCTCCTCATCGGCTTACCTCACCTCAGGCTATCCCCGCTTCAGTCTATCCTGAATTCTGCAGCCAGACTCATCCACCTTACTCACCTCTCCGTATCTGCCACCCCCCTCTGCCAATCCCTCCACTGGCTTCCAATTGCCCAATGGATAAAATTCAAAATACTAACTGTGACGTAAAAAGCTGTTCATAATACTGCCCCAAACTACATCACTGATCTGGTATCCAAATACCACCCAAAACGTACTCTACGCTCCTCACAAGACCTCCTACTCTCTAGTTCCCTGATCTCCTCCCATGCCCGTCTCCAGGACTTCTCCAGGGCTTCCCCTATCCTCTGGAACTCCCTATCCCCATCCCTTCAGACTATCGCCTACTCTCCTCACCTTTAGGCTCACTCTGAAAACCCATCTCTTCAGGGAAGCCTACCCCGCTCTCAGCAAATTATTGAACTCCTCCACTCTTCCTACCACTCCATCCCCCACAGCTATTTCCTCCTGTACCACTATCCCCTCCCTCCTAGATTGTAAGCTCCAAGGAGCAGGGCCCTTGAACCCCCCATGTATTGAATCGTATTGTTACTGTACTGTCTCGTGTACTGCCTCCCATTATAATGTTATATTGTAAAGCGCTGAGCAAACTGTTGGCGCTATATAAATCCTGTATAATAATACTAATACTAATACAGGATTTATGGCTCCAACAGTTTGCTCAGCGCTTTACAATATAAAGGGAGACAATACAGGAACAATACAGTTCAATACAAGAGGGTAAGAAGGGCCTGATCCTGGGAGCTTACAATCTAAGAGGTTTAGGGCTAGGGTTAGGGTTAATGGCTAAGGTTAGGGTTTAGGGCTAAGGTTAGGGTTTAGGGCTAGGGTTAGGGTTTAGGGAGAGGGTTAAATGTTAGGGTTTAGGGCTAGGGTTAGGGATAAGTGCTAGGGTTAGGGTTTAATGTTAGGGTTGGGTTAGTGTTAGGGTTAGTTGTATTCATTAGGGTTAGTTAATTGTTATAATTAGCGTTTTAACTCTAACAACTACTACTAACCCTAAACCTAACATTTAACCCGGCACCCAAGCATAGTCAGAGACCTCATCCCTTTCTCCTCATCATTGGTGCTAACGTGGCAGTAAGCTGCAGGGACATCTATGCTAGTTGATTATCCCTGCCTGTTATCACCTCCCTCCATGCTTCCACCAGTCTCTTCTTCAACCTCAGATATAGGTCATGTGCAAGACAATTGGTTGAAGTGCATCATGGGATGTTTGGTGATGCAATTCCTGATGGGCATCCCAAAAGTTATGGATTTTGTCCAAACACCAGAACAGCCAAAATTTGGTCAAAAGTTAGTTTTAGGCCACACTCTTGGCACATCCTAGCCAGGACCTCCGGTACCTGAGACGGACTGAGCCCCTACTGCTGCTGGCTACGTAAGGATCTCCTACGTTCTGTGTCTTCCTATCTGCCTCATGTAACTCACAAACAATGTCTTCATTTTCTTTACCATTTGTTTCAATTTGAAATGCTGGGCACACATGTATCAAATCAACTTTATTAATTCTCTTGTAATTTTCTAGACCAGGCATGATTGGAACATATAAGTGGTAAAATATAAGGGTATAAGTGTCTGATAGTCAAATGGTTAAACCCCCAAATTATTTTTGTCATTGCATATAATGCTACCTTGACCATTCCTTCTTTATTATATGCAGTCCCAGTAAATATCTGGTTGTTCCTGCCATTTCCTTGGTCTTCAGCCTCACAGCAGATCCTTTGTCTCCTGTGTTGCCTCTATCAGCCCACATGCTCTGTTTATTCTCTAAGCGCAAACAGCTCAATTCCTCAGTTCTTTCCCAGATGCCATCCAACATGACTATCTTGTAGTCATGAACATCCTGTAGGTGGGCTCCAGCAGATATGAGTGGTAGATTCTTCTTCCTCCAATTTTGGGAAGGCTGTTTTCTATTCAATAATGACTGCCCACAAAGCCAATTCCATAAAAATGGTTTGGAGAGTTTTGCATGGAGAAACTCAAGTGTTCTACACAGAGCCCTGACCTAAACCCTACTGAACACCTTTGAGAAGAATTGGAACTCTGGTGAGTCAGGTCCTCTCATCCAACATCAGTACCTGACTTCAACCCTACTGAACACCTTTGGAATTAATTGGAACACTGATTGTGAGTCAAATCCATAAAAAACATGGTTTCACCACTTTGGTGTGGAGGAGCTCAAGTGTCCTGCACAGAGCTCTGACCTCACCCCCATTGAACACATTTGGGATGAATTGGAACACAAATTGGCAGTTGGGTCTTCTCATCAAACATCTGTCTATCCACCACAGGGTGATTGATTTAGACAAAGCCTCTGGGTGGAGTCCATATCTGGATTAAGCCTGCCAAACCCTTAGGGTCACACTTGTCATAGTGCTTGCATCACGTGCTGCAAGCTCCCTGTTTACCTGCCTCGTTCCCATACCTTGACCAGTACCTCCGGCTATTCCCGCCTTGCCAGCTAGTTTGGATTTCCTTGCTATCAACCTCATATTGGACTTCTCTCTGAACTTTTCCTGCCTTTTGACCTCAGACTTGACCCTGACTACTCTTTGACACTATAACATTGTGTAGAAGACATGCGGGCAACTGAATACCGGTGGGCCTGCTTGCCTGATGAGAAAGTAGACTACTATAGGTGAAGAACACAGAGCCAGCTTTAGTGCCTGACCACAAAGAGGTCGGCGAGACACTTAACACCATTGAGATGAATTGAAACACTGATTGCAAGCCAGGTCTTCTCATCCAATGTTAGTACCTGACCTCACAAATTCCTACAGACACCCCCAAAATCTTGTGAAAGTCTTTCTAGAAGAGTGGAGGATTTTTTTAACAAAAAGTGGCAACTCCATAATAATGGCCATAGATTTGAAATTTGATATGTCTAACAAGATCATATACTACAGTAGGTGCAACAGGAAGTGGCCATATTGTATGTAAAAATACCATAGCAGTGGTGATATCTGCCTTAGTAGAAGGGTCTACAGGAGAGCAGATACTGAAAGTTTGAACCAGCAGGAAAAACTGCTCCAATCAAATGTGTAAACTGTACTACATGTAGTTACCAGTTAACTCCACTATCATTTATTCATTGTTTAGTAACTGTGGAAAAACTGTTCCAGGGGTTTCGTTGCCTAGTCAGTAGCAGACACTTCTAAAGGTGTCATATATGATCCCTCTAAAGAGCGATCAGTACATATAACTTAGGTTTTATGTAACGAACTGGTTAAGAAGTTGCGAGATATCACGCATAAAAAATATAGAAATCAACCTGCATCTCATGCAAAAGAGATATTCTTGTCCCCAGCATCATGTAAAGCTCCTCGTCATGTGATCATATTCCATAATGTCAGATATAGAAGCTTCAATGAGTATCGGCATTAGTCAGATTCCAACTGACAACCTCAGGTCACCTCACACTGACAGAGCCAGGATCCCGGGCAGGACAGGACATGTCTCCTATCTGGTGGATTTGGTTGGCGTTTTTCTTCTTGGAATGTGTGGTGACAATGTATTTAAATTCCTACCTTGTCTTCTTCCATGTAGGAAGCCTGAGAGAAGGTGATAGGAGGAACCCAACTAGCCTAATCCTCATCATCATGGGAATAAATAAAATGGCCATGCGCCTCTTATGGATTGTTAATGATATTTTTGATTCACCTCTATATAATATTGCAGCTTTTGTTATTTCCTTCCATATGCATTTCAACTACTGGCTGATGGCCTGGCTCTGCGTCTATTACTCCATCTTCATCACCAACTTCAGCCACCAAATGTTTGTCTGGATTAAGAGGAATCTGTTGGCTTTCCTGCCTCAGGTGCTCCTCCTGACGGGAGTCGGGTCACTGGTCACAGCATCTTTTGCTTCCATGTGGAGATACAAGGTATTTTCCTCTACACATAATTCTGCGAATGGAACAACCATTGAAGATGTTTCCCTTACTTATTTCTATAAGATCAGTGCCATCGTCCTTGGCTCCATCTTTCCATTTATTGGCATTGCCAGCTCCCTCCTGGTCTCCTTGTCATCTCTTCTGAAGCACGTCAACAACATCTGCCAGTCTGGTTTCAACGTTCAGGTCCATGTCACCCTCATAAAATCTATAGTCATGTTTCTCATTCTTTCAGTCTCTTCCTTGGTATTATACATAATTAATCTCACAGCGTCACTTGAGCTTAAAGATCCTTTGCAATGTACCATCTGGTTACTACAAGTGCTGATTCCGACGATGGAAACCATGGTCATTATACAGGCCAGTCCCAAGTTGAGGAAGAACTTTCCAATCTGGTTCTGTGTCGGGGGGACAAGGGACAGTTAAGTTGATGCATCTTGAAGAATTGCAAAGATAATCCAAGTCACAGAGGAGGTGGAGGTCTTAGAGTCAGCTGATCTAGCTAGGAACGCATGGTCATAAAAGTATATGTAATGACTAACTTATCTATCAACTAGATAAACTCAAGTTCTCTATGATCACCGCTCCAAAGCCATGGCAGCATCTGTTTTCTTCTACCCAGTGTGAAAAACAGCCCACATTGCCCCGGGCAGCGCCATGGATGGGATTTACCTGCTGCTGAGACTCTGACATTTTATGAAACAATCTGGCGATAGTGAAAGGTCTCCATAGTAGTGTACAGGGCACTAAGCATTGGCTTAGTGCCCTGTACCATATTTATGGACTGGTAAGCTGCAATGTATTCCAGTTCTGGTGTTAGCTGTTTTTTGTTGATTTTGATCTCCTTATACATTATTTTAACAACAATAAAATCAAACTAAAAACCATCCTCTGTTGTCCGGTTATTCAATGGTACATGGCATTGTAGACATGGGAATCCCATGGAAGATATCAGATGGATTGTTCAGTTTACATCACAGCATAGAAAACTAAGTTAAAGTAAGATTCCGTTCCAATCCAACTATACTCATATCTGCTCCCACCACTATTCCCACCAAGTCTATTCTAACTGTAAAGGACAGATTTGTATACATACCTATTCTGAGGGAGCTCCGGTCTGGTCACATGGTCAGCAGCCGGCTTCAGTGAAGAGGAGAGATCAATGGCTGCAATGCCTGGGTGGTGATGTCACCCAAGGATCACTATGGGCACCTGTTATTGGCTGTCCCCTCCTCTACACTGAAGCCAGCGCTGGGAGCCAGTCACATGACCAGACTGGAGCATGCTCAGCATAGGTAAGTATATATCTTTCCTTCCACTGGGTAAGAATAGGCTTAGAATTGGAGTGGGGCAGGTTTAAACAGACATAGGATTTGACTGAACTTCCCCTTTAATGTAGACCTGGTTCCAGAAGTGGATGTAACCCCGAAGTCCCACATCTTATGAAAGAGTTGGAATAACCCGAGGTTCACAGTACTGTGATACATGGAGGTGAGTTGGTGCAAATGAAATGTCCACTGCTAGGTCCATAATCCCATTGATGGGGGAGGGGGGAATAGAAAGGGTTAAGGAGGAGAAGACCACTCCTGTGTCTGGCAGAAGATCCATGAGGGCACCAGGGTAGTTGTCACATCAAGGCAAGCCTTCAAGGTAGAGCAGAAGCAAGTCTCCAATGTCACATGTAAATAGAGAGGTAGAGAAGGTGCCACTGAGTGCAGACTGTGAGACATTTTTTAAAACAATGCTATGAATTACACTCACATTTCTGAAGATAAATGCAGGCACATCTGAAGTCTATGTAGTTCTCCAATACCAGTGTGCATGAGCAGTGGATGAGGAAGTTTAGATCCCAGGTCCAGAGCCGGCTGGAAGGTGGAACAGGACTGAAACACAGCCGCGATATGTGGTTGAACACAGGTGGAATGCAGAGTTCAGCATGACAACATCATCAGAAGTGATGCAATGACGGTTCAGAGCATGCGCACCAGTTACTGGGGCAAAGGAGAACAAAGGAGCATGCCCCTGTAGCTGGTTCCTGCACCCACAAATGTGCTGCGGGCTGAGAAGCATGGGGGTGCTATCCGGAATGAATGGCAGCCCAGTGTGCCTCATAGGAACAGCTCAATTTGGCTGTGGGTGGTTGCGGTTGAGTAAACAGGTATGATTCCTGAACCCACAACTAGCTAGCAGACTGCGGCCAAATGTGAACCTAGCCTAAGAGCATTTCTGATTTTCCATGTGTTTAGAAAAGGGGACGGAGGCCCCTTTTATGTTAAAAGGATAACTAATATTAGCAGAAAAGAGAGAGTTTGTGAAAGAAATCTGGTATATTTAGGCAGCTGTAGGTCTGATTGGTCTGATAGGATAACCAGATGGCAGTTTTTAGGGTTAGATATATTGGGGAGTTCCACTACATTTGAGATGAAGTCATGGACTGCCGGCCACAAATTATGAGCGTAGCAGCATGTCCATCAACAATGAAAGAAGTTGGCTATTTTACCACATCCATGGAAAAAAGTCAAACCCAACTGGCGTAGAGGAGCTGATGAAACAGTTCCAGTTAAATTACTCTATCTTTAGAGGATATCACTGAGCCCTTCTATGTTTCTTTAAACCCTGACCAATCAAATCCACACATTTTTTAAAACCATCTGTAGCAATCCCTAACCCCAGTCAGCATGTAAAAGGGGCAAGTGAACCTTTTAGGGTCTCTATTGTTGCTAGTCAGTCTGGGCTGGACTTCCTTTCCCCATTTAGGACATATAAAGTGGGGGTGGAGCTACTACGTGGAGTGCTGCATGGGAAGAGCAAGCTATGAAGATCCATTAGATGATAGTAATATAGATCTGTGCTTCCTCTTGGTGGGCCTGCTTCAGCAATGTCAGGGTTATGGACTGTGAGAGCAGCCCATGAACAGACTCAGGCTACCAATACACCTACTGTATGCAGGACCATGGGCTTTTATGGAGTCAACTGTTACGACATTTATTTGGACTTTGTGATATCAAATGATATGAAGCTAAGCATTTAAAAAAGTACCGTAAGTTTCCTGACTGGATAATCCATTAATGGGCATGCTGGGATGAGCAAAATGCCTGACATGGTAGCCCAACCTTTTGTGTCCCATGATCTACATAAGGAACCCTGGAGCTGGAACTAGCTCATGAACTGCCGCAATGAGGGTGCTAGGGTCAGCTGCAGCTCATTGCTCTAGATCAGCCTTTCTCAACCTTTTCAACCCAATCTCAGGGAACCCTTGCTGAAAATTCCTATATCTACAGCTGAGACATTAGTGTGATGGTCAGTGGGAAGAATTCTTTACACTTGTGGTCATTGGGAAGAACTACCCCCCATAGATACAGTAGCTAAAAGGATCAGTGGGAACTTATTTGAGTATCACGGTCAGGGGTCAGGCTTGGAGACCAGAAGCTATAGCAGTACAGAGACTCCCACTGACCAGCAGGATCGGTATATATGAAGGTCACCCTGGCAGATGACACAGGCTTGTATAAGAGAAAAAAGCCAGCACTCTGGGGTAGGTTCTGCAGTCCTGTGTTTATTTGCGGGTAACGGATGACAATGGGTTTCAGCCAGACTGGCCTTATTCATGACACAGGCTCACCTGAAGTATGGGGTCTAAGCACTAATTGGTATTCACCAGAGCACCTGGTGGTGGAAATATGTTCTCTGCATGTTAGTACCAAGTTGCAGTTCTCAGGATCACCCCACCAGGAGGTGAGCAACCTGGGGTCCAGAAGCAGATATATCAGGTTGGGATTGAGCAGAAGCTTTGAGGAACAAACCAAAGGTCAGTAATGAGTGGTAGTGAAGATACAGATGGCAGCAGGAGTGACAAGAAAGAGATTTTGGCTGGAGAGAAGGACAATAATCATGCAAACAGGAAGTGCAAAAGCTAAAATAGGAAGTTCATGGGAGGAGCAAAAGGTTCAAAGTTCAAGACAAGCAAGAAATAAGGCAAGGTTGTCTTAGGACATCAGACAGGGAACTGTTCAGCATCCTAGGTAGCTTTGCAAGAAGAGTTACTGCCAGACACAGAAGTCCGGGATTCTTACACTGAGATGCAGGAACTTATCTTTGCTCAAGGAACCCCTGACAACCTCTGGCCAACCCTAGGGCTCCGTGAATCCCTGGTTGAGAAATCCTGCTCTAGACCATTTTTTCTGGACCATGCATTTGCTGGTATATCCACTTGCAGTCTCCACCAGGGATGCATGTGACAGGGTAACAACACAAGAGTATGATTAGAAAAGAGTTGTCACCCTACATTAGGAAGAACCTGCTTTATCCACATACAGTATACTCAAGTTTCAGAGCTATCAGGGCTTTAGCCATTAGGCACACTCTAGTAAAAATTGGCAAGCAGCTAGGCATGAAGTGAATGTGACCAGGTACAGTTGGTGGGAATGTGGAAACACAAACAAGGCAGGTGTTTTGTTACACTAAAAATAAAATCATATTATTCCAGAGAAACTTTAGAAAAAACGGACCAGCGAAGTGGTAATTATTATTATTATTATTATTATTAATTGCAACTTTATATTTGTTATTATTATTATTGATTTATATTGAGCCTACGGTTTGTGCAGTGCTTTCCTGAAATGAATGGAGACAGTACAGTTATCATACAAGAGAACTAGAGATCAGGAGGAGATCCAAACCTTTCTTAGCTCCTGCTGAGGCCTAACCCACCATTGATGTGAACCAGTCCACAATCAGCTTCAGAGTTCACACATACCTGCTATGGAATGCATTTCTTCTGGTTTTCTTCTCTTCTTAGTCCACAGGGAGGAAGAGGAGCTGAAAGTGGCATAACAGGACACCATGATCCTGATTATGTGATGTTCATCAGGAATGGAGCCTTCTTGACCTACTGTATCTATGTAGTATACTTGATAAGCCCAACGAATGAGCTAAGTATCTCTTGACCAATCTAACAACTCCAAAAGAGGGAAAAATAATACAAAATAATTAAAAGGAAACACAACCTAAATGCACGTACTGTAACATATGCAAAAGGGGCAGAAAGATAGAGACACAAGGAAAAAGAAGAGGTACCAACAGAAAAAAAGGGTAAAATGACAGCTAAAGAGCAAAGAGATGAGATATCCTGTACACATGACCGGTGACTATGCATTGCAAATCTCCTCGACTCTAAAACCAAATCTTTCTTGCTCTGCCCTCTGCACTGGCAATCACTATAATAGTCCCTGCTCATGGGACCTCCCTCAAATGCTCTTCACCCACAAGGCTTACTGGTGGAGACCTCACACAGCTCTGTCCTGCTCCAGTCTACACTTCACAGACATCTGCTGAATGCTTCCTGACCTTTTCATTCCTCTCTTGCAGATGTTAACCTTTGCAGGACCCGAAATATTAATATTCAGTGTTGGAGGCTTTTTCCCACCCAAAAGCTCAGAATTCTGGGTCCCATTCCAAGACACAGCAATCGAGGGAAAACTGTAAGTCAGGTTTCCCCTTTTGCCGAATCACCCTGGACCCATAACTAGAGATGAGCGAATTATTCAAAAATTCGATTCGGCTGATTCGCCGAATTTGTGGGAGAAATTCGATTCGATGCAAATTTATTCGCCGCGAATTTAACTTATTTAAAGGGTTTCTAGGCTTCAGAGAGCCTTTATATTAGTGCAGAACACTGTACCTTTAATTTAAATGCCCTTGGAGTCTGCTGGGGAAGAGAAATAATACTGTCAGTCAGTATGACATGCAGATGAGTGCCGTCCATCTTAGAATCACCGCACACTTCACTCATTTGGGCAGTCACGGGGCACGACGAAGAAGAAGAAGAATGAAAAGAAGAATGAAAAGAAGAAGAAGAAGAATGAAAAGAAGAAGAAGAAGAATGAAAAGAAGAAGATTGAAAAGAAGAATGAAAAGAAGAAGAAGAAGAATGAAAAGAAGAAGAAGAAGAATGAAAAGAAGAATGAAAAGAAGAAGAAGAAGAATGAAAAGAAGAAGAAGAATGAAAAGAAGAAGAAGAAGAATGAAAAGAAGAAGAATGAAAAGAAGAAGAAGAATGAATGAAAAGAAGAATGAGAAGAATAATAAAAAGAAGAATGAAAAGAAGAATGAGAAGAATGAAAAGAAGAAGAAGAAGAAGAAGAAGAATGAAAAGAAGAATGAAAAGAAGAAGAAGAATGAAAAGAAGAAGAAGAATGAAAAGAAGAATGAGAAGAATGAAAAGAAGAAGAAGAAGAATGAAAAGAAGAATGAAAAGAAGAAGAAGAATGAAAAGAAGAAGAAGAAGAATGAAAAGAAGAAGAAGAAGAATGAAAAGAAGAATGAAAAGAAGAAGAAGAATGAAAAGAAGAATGAAAAGAAGAAGAAGAAGAATGAAAAGAAGAAGAATGAAAAGAAGAATGAGAAGAAGAATGAAAAGAAGAATGAAAAGAAGAAGAAGAAGAATGAAAAGAAGAAGAAGAAGAATGAAAAGAAGAATGAGAAGAAGAATGAAAAGAAGAATGAGAAGAATGAAAAGAAGAATGAAAAGAAGAAGAAGAAGAATGAAAAGAAGAAGAAGATGAATGAAAAGAAGAATGAAAAGAAGAAGAAGAAGAATGAAAAGAAGAAGAAGAAGAATGAAAAGAAGAATGAAAAGAAGAAGAATGAAAAGAAGAATGAAAAGAAGAATGAGAAGAATGAAAAGAAGAAGAAGAAGAAGAAGAAGAAGAAGAATGAAAAGAAGAATGAAAAGAAGAAGAAGAATGAAAAGAAGAAGAAGAATGAAAAGAAGAATGAGAAGAATGAAAAGAAGAAGAAGAATGAAAAGAAGAATGAGAAGAATGAAAAGAAGAAGAAGAAGAATGAAAAGAAGAATGAAAAGAAGAAGAAGAATGAAAAGAAGAAGAAGAAGAATGAAAAGAAGAATGAAAAGAAGAATGAAAAGAAGAAGAAGAATGAAAAGAAGAATGAAAAGAAGAAGAAGAAGAAGAAGAATGAAAAGAAGAAGAATGAAAAGAAGAATGAGAAGAAGAATGAAAAGAAGAATGAAAAGAAGAAGAAGAAGAATGAAAAGAAGAAGAAGAAGAATGAAAAGAAGAATGAGAAGAAGAATGAAAAGAAGAATGAAAAGAAGAATGAGAAGAATGAAAAGAAGAATGAAAAGAAGAAGAAGAAGAATGAAAAGAAGAAGAAGATGAATGAAAAGAAGAATGAAAAGAAGAAGAAGAAGAATGAAAAGAAGAAGAAGAAGAATGAAAAGAAGAATGAAAAGAAGAAGAATGAAAAGAAGAAGAAGAAGAAGAATGAAAATAAGAATGAAAAGAAGAAGAAGAAGAATGAAAATAAGAATGAAAAGAAGAAGAAGAAGAATGAAAAGAAGAAGAAGAAGAATGAAAAGAAGAATGAAAAGAAGAAGAAGAAGAATGAAAAGAAGAAGAAGAATGAAAAGAAGAAGAAGAATGAAAAGAAGAAGAAGAAGAATGAAAAGAAGAAGAAGAAGAAGAATGAAAAGAACAATGAAAAGAAGAAGAAGAAGAATGAAAAGAAGAAGAAGAAGAAGAATGAAAAGAAGAAGAAGAAGAAGAATGAAAAGAAGAAGAAGAATGAAAAGAAGAAGTATTCCAGTACAGCAAAAAGTGTCCCTGCAGAGAGCTCCGCTATTTCTGACAGTTCTCTGACAGTTCCTTCACATTTACAGCGGTTGAAACATTGTATCTATTTATTTCCGAATAAAAACATCTGTATCCTAAATGGAAACAAATAGATACAATGTTTCAACCGCTGTAAATGTAAATGAACTGTCAGAACTGTCAGAAATAGCGGAGCTCTCTGCAGTGACACTTTTGCCGGCTGATCGGGAAAAATTCGATTCGTGCACCCGAAGTTTGCTAAAATTCGGATTCGATGCGAATAAAATTTTTCCTAATATTCGAAACGAATTCCACTTCGCCAGGTTCGATTCGCTCATCTCTACCCATAACCCTACATGGGTGGGAATCCCTGAATATCTAAAAATAGGTTCCAGCTGGCAGCTTGGTTTCATCTAAAAATAGGTTCAATCTGGCATTCAAAAATAAGTTCCAACCTGCTTGGTTTCATCCACATGGAGTACAGGAAATCAGCTACATAATAAGTACATCTTAGATACACCAACGGGTTTCAGCCGTAAGACCTTAATCATAGCCTGATGGCCAACACAGGTTAGCGTATCTATACTATCCTTACCATGTAGCCAATATACTTTACTGCATCTGGATGAAACCAAGCTGCAGGCTGGAACTTATTTTTGGATGCAGCATATTACATGAGAGAGGAGCCACTGCCAGCCCGGCACCGACTCTTTTAGCTTCTATGTGAGCCTCCGTTGAGCAATGCTCATTTGTGTCTGTGTGGACTCCCTGAGTATTCCCAACTGCTTCTTTTCTTCCCCCTTAAAGGACTACAACCCAAATTACAAGAACACATATTTCCCATCCAGGATCCATCCCTGACATCCTGTACAATACATATCAAGTCCTTACCTTTGATGAAAGTCTGGTATGAATGTCAAGGAAAACCTGTGCAAAAATAATGGATTCTGCTGAATGAGCTAAAAGCTTGGCGTTCAGACAAATGATCGAACAAGTAAAGTGAAGGAGCTCAGGCCTAGTTATCACTAATGATTACATTGTTACACTTGAACCATGCTGAACGATGCCGAGCCTAAAGGAAAATAGATACTGCAATGGTAAATCCTATTGTACAAACTACCAAACTAGTCATAGTCAGGGATGGAAAACCAGGACATTGCGAATGACTTGAATATTTGTATGTAGATCTGCATGTTCTGGAGGAATTCCATGATTTAGCTTTGGCCTGTCTGCTCTTGATCGACGTTTTGTACATTTCCCTGCAGACTAGATAAATCTGATACCTACCTCGTTATCTGAAGGGAGGTGGAGGATACTCATTACCTGAAGGGGGAAAGTGGAGACTCATTTCCTGAGGGGGGACGGAGAAGACTCATTAACTGAGTGGGGAAGGAGGAGACTCATTACCCAAGGGGGAAGGTGTGGAGACTCATCATCTAAGGGGAAAAGGTGGAGACTCATCACCTAAGTGGGGAAGGTGGAAACTCATCACCTGAGGGGAGAAAGAGAAGACTCATTACCTGAGGGGGGAAGGAGGAGACTCATTACCTGAGGGGGGAAGGAGGAGACTCATTACCTGAGGGGGGAAAGAGGAGACTCATTACCTGAGGGGGGAATGAGGAGACTCATTACCTGAGGAGGAAGCTGTGGAGACTCATCATCTAAGGGGGGAAGGTGGAGACTCATCACCTGAGGGTAGAAAGAGAAAACTCATTACCTGAGGGGGGAAGGAGGAGACTCATTACCTGAGGGGGAAAGGAGGAGACTCATTACCTGAGGGGGAAGGAGGAGACTCATTACCTGAGGAGGAAGGTGTGGAGACTCATCACCTAAGGGGGGAAGGTGGAGACTCATCTCCTAAGGGATGAAGGTAGAGACTCATCACCTGAGGGTGGAAGGAGGAGACTCATTACCTGAGGGAGAAGGCGGAGACTCATCACCTAAAGGGGGAAAGAGGAGACTCATCACCTGAGTGGGAAGGAGGAGACTCATCACCTGAAGGGAAAGGAGGAGACTCATCACCTGAGGGGAGAAAGAGAAGACTCATTACCTGAGTGGGAAGGAGGAGACTCATCATCTGAGGGGAAAAGAGGAGACTCATCACCTGAGGGGGAAGGAGGAGACTCATCACCTGAGGGGGAAAGAGGAGACTCATCACCTGAGGGGGACGGAGGAGACTCATCACCTGAGGGGGACGGAAGAGACTCATCACCTGAAGGGGAAGTAGGAGACTCATTACCTGAGGGGGGTGAAGACTTGATAACTGAGGGGGAAAGATTGTCTTGATGAAGAAAGGCAAAGACACTGGACCTGAGGCAGGAGGGGTGGAGACTTATCACTTGGGGGGAGGGGCAGCTTAACACCTGATGGGGAATCTCTGGAAATTTTTGTAATCTTACCCAAAAAGTTTTAAGGTAAAGTTGATGCTTTTCTCCCGTGGTTTTTTGGGGGAAGTGACCAAACCATGCTGTGTGGCATTAAAGTGTGTCACAAAAATCAAATTATGATTCAAAGGAGCCCCTTCAAAGAAGATGAGACACATTCACGTCTCCCACTGCTGAACATTGCTGCAATATAGACCTCCAACTGAAGAGGCTTCAGAATCTGATTCTTCTTTAATTCCAGGTACTTCCCTGCTTAGCATTTCTCCCACCAATCACTATGTCACTGCTGTGTCCTGTACTGTGGGTGTCACACTCGCCTAGCCAGCGCTGCAGCAAACTAGCTCTTTGGTACCATCCTAAAGGAATAAGTGGCTCAAGCCACGTGTCTCTACTCCTAAGCCAAGCCCCCTGGACCTCCAATGTCAGCCTCCTGTGTTCCACATATTTCCAAAATCCCTTCACTCTTTTGCCTGCTGCAACTATTTGACTCCTGTACCTCTTGAGACTCTGTGACCCCTGTGCACCCCAGTGACCCCTGTACACTCCAGTGACCCCTGTGCACCCCAGTGACCCCTGTGCACTCCAGTGACCCCTGTGCACCCCAGTGACCCCTGTGCACTCCAGTGACCCCTGTGCACTCCAGTGACTCCTGTACTCCTGTGTCTTCAGTGACCCTATATCCCCATGCACTTCTTCTAACGCAGTGACTTCAATGACCTCAGTGCTCCATTGCCTTCAGTGACTTTATAACGCCTGTGCACTCCTGTGACCCCACTCTGTTCAGGGACCCCAGCATTTCTTTATCTTCAGTGACTTTATGACTCCTGTGCACTCCTGTGACCCCAATGTCTTTAGTGACCCCAGCGCTTCATTGCCTTCAGTGACTCTGTGACCCCTATGCACTCCTGTACCTCCTGTGTTTCCAATGATGCCAGTATATCCATGACCTCTGTGTATTCATTGACCCCAGTGTCTCCAGTGACTTCTGCACTCCCGTGTCTTTAGTGGCTTTGTGATCCTTTGCCCTGTGACCTCAGTATCTGTAGTGACCCCAGCACTTCTGCACCTTCAGTAATTTTGTTACCCCTGTAACCCCAGTGCTTTCAGTGACATTATGATCCATGTGCACCCCTTCGACCCCTGTACTCCTGTGTCTTCAGTGACCCTATGAGCCATGTGCACTTCTTTTAACTCAGTGGTTTCAGTGACCCCAATGCTCCTCTGACTTTAAGGAATTTAATACTCCTGTGTACTCCTGTGACCCCAGTGTCTCCAGTGACCCCAGTGTTCCATTGTCTTCAGTGACTCTGTAACCCCTGTGCACTCCTATAACCCCTGTGTCTCTATTGACCCCATTATACCCATGACACCTGTGTATTCAGTGACCCCAGTGTCTTCAGTGACTCCTGCAGTCCTCTGTCTTCAGGTACTTTTGACCCCTTGCAATTCTGTGACCCCAGTGTCTCCAGTGACCCCCGTGTCCATTGACTTCAGTGATTCTGTAACCCCTGAGCACTCCTGTAGCCCCTGTGTCTCTAGTGACCCCAGTATACCCATGACCCCTGTGTATTCAGTGACCCCAGTGTCTTCAGTGACTTCTGCAGTCCTCTGTCTTCAGGTACTTTGTGACCCCTTGCAATTCTGTGACCCCAGTGTCTCCAGTGACCCCAGTGCTCCATTGTCTTCAGTGATTCTGTAACCCCTGAGCACTCCTGTATCCCCTGTGTCTCTAGTGACCCCAGTATACCCATGACCCCTATGTATTCAGTGTCCTCAGTGTCTTCAGTGACTCCTGCAGTCCTCTGTCTTCAATGACTCTGTGACCCCTTGCAATCCTGTAAGCCCAGTGTCTCCAGTGACCACAGTGCTCCTATAACTTCAGTGTCTCTGTAACCCCTGTGCACTTCTTTGACCCCAGTGTTTCTAGTGACACCAGCACTCCAGTGCTTTCAGTGACCCTGTGACTCCTTGCACTCCTGTGATCTCTGTGTCTCCAATGGCCCATAGATACTCCTGTATCTCAAACGATCCTTGTGACTCTGAGGACCCCGGTGTCCCTGTGGCTCCTGTGTATCCAGTGACACCTGTGTCTACATTGACTCTTGTGTCTCCAGTGACTCCTGTCTGTCCAGTTTCCCCTGTGACTCCTGTGCATGACCCTAGGGTATTCTGTGCCATCCTGTGACTGCAGTGCTCACTGCGCACCTCCATGAGACCGGTGTCTCCACACATCCCCAGGTATGCTCCTGTATTTCTGAAACTGTCTCTCTGTGGATTCAGGCCCATGTCTGTGACATGGAGCTCACACACTGGTGACTAAAAGTGATAAATATTTAACTGTCATAGGTAGTATTTCCTTTAATATGATTAAAATTGCAGCACCCTCCTAGGCAGATAGGGGGAGCTAGTTTATTGTATTTTTAGTTAGAGGCTGAATAGAAGCCTGGTGAAATAGTCAGAGGGGGTAAAATTTTGATCAGGGCTGAGTAGCTACGCAGACCAGCTTTCTGAAACTTCCCCCTGATCTAGAGACTTGGAGAAGTCTCTAGAATTCAGTGGGCGGGGGTGAGGAGTGGCTGGTCTTCACTTTTAAGGAATCCTGTCCAATCCCCAAGCAGGAGGCTTGTCATGGGGATTAAGAGAGTCCAAGCTCAGCAGCAGGAAAGTTCAGGTGGAAAATGGACTGAGTAGGATGATGTGTGGAGCCTGGGAAGGGGTCCAGGAGAAGGGTCGACCTACACGCAGAGAAGCAGGAAGAGTGGATCTCTCAGCCTCATCACATACTGAGAGAGGACAGCATGGGAAGAAAGCAAGGAGTCAGCCCAGAGTAAGGCCTAAAGGCAGCCACCAATCCACAAACTGGCAGGACTGAGTGAGCAACCCCACACTCCCAGGTCTGGGTAAGGGGAAAGGGAATACAGGTGGGAAACCTGACTAACCCCCATCTGGAACCGCTTTCATTTAAGGTGGCAGCTTCTGGGACCTCTTGGCCAGGGAATCCCTTGGGCAGCTGGGTGAAGAGGAGATTTCATCTGGGGTTTAAGGTGGTACACAAGGAGAAATTAGCTGGCTCCCTAAGAAGAAAAGAGAAAACCCTTCTGACTACTTGTACATAGTTCCAGGAACCTGTCCTCAGCTTTACAGTTCCTTGGGCATCCCATGTATCCCTCATCCCCATCCAAGTTATCATCTCCTAAAAAAATCCCAAAAAACAAGTTCAAGGACTGTTTACTGTCTCTGGAGTGCAAGGCTGGAAGGAAATGCGTATTGCCTGGCTGGGCAAGGCTATAAGGGGACCCCAATCTCTAGCGACCAAGGGGGTAGTGCTACAAAAAGTACAAATATTTTTTGAAAATTAAAAAAAAATGTTGCATTCATGATAAACTATTGTGGAATGTGTATTATTTTTAGGTTTTTGGTGTATACAGTATTAAAGGTTTATTGTACCAGAAAAGACGGACCCCTCCCTCCCCCCAGACAAACACACAAGTTTTCCTGCTAACTAGTCTCTGATAAATTCCAAAGACACCCGTGTGCCGGCGGGTAACGTGAATCTCTGCCATGACTAGGATTACATGGAGCTCAGTACAGATGATTTGTATACGGAGAAGAACATAGACATGAAGTATGATACCAGCATACAAATATCCTTCATTTCCATAAAGATGGAGGAGATCTCCGCCGTGAATTGTGAACCGTCTCTCCGGGTCATGGTATCCAACTTCTTGGAAAACCAAAGCCAGGATCATGATGGAGGAGATCTCCTCCGTGAATTGTGAACCGTCTCTCCGGGTCATGGTATCCGACTGCTTGGAAAACCAAAGCCGGGATCATGTGATGATTGCAGATTCATCTAATCAGATCATTTTTAAATAATTGGATATTTTGTGAAATCCTTCAATGAAAACGCAGCAATGTGTCTATACAGGATGTGCTGACATGATTGAAAAGAGTGATAGTCATGTGATTTAGAAGCATATTTGTCATTCTTTCATTGGGGAGAGAAAAAAAAAAAACATTTGTTGACACTTTCTAACAAAAAGATGGCCCCTGTGCCATTTAGCCTTTTTATACAAAAGCAACATGAATGCTGGAAGATCGGTCAAAGAGGTGGAATTTGCAGTTCAATGTTTCTAAATGTAAAATAATACACCTATGGAAAAAGAATCCCTTGAGAGAGTATAACATTGGGGGTACAGTGTTGACCAGCACTTCAGGGGAAAAAGACTTGGGGTGCACTTATTACATATAATTGCAAAATGAGAACACAGTGTGGCCAGGCAGTGGGGAAATCAAATAGGATTCTAGGATACATCACTAGAGGGGTCACCGGCAGGAGGAAGGAGGTCCTGATTCCTCTATATAGATCTTTATATCACTAGAGGGGTCACCGGCAGGAGGAAGGAGGTCCCAATTCCTCTATATAGATCTTTATATCACTAGAGGGGTCCCCGGCAGGAGGAAGGAGGTCCTGATTCCTCTATATAGATCTTTATATTACTGGAGGAGTCACCGGCAGGTGGAAGGAGGTCCTGATTCCTCTATATAGATCTTTATATCACTAGAGGGGTCACCGGCAGGAGGAAGGAGGTCCTGATTCCTCTATATAGATCCTATCACTAGAGGGGTCACCGGCGGGAGGAAGGAGGTCCTGATTCCTCTATATAGACCTAGAGGGGTCACCGGCAGGAGGAAGGAGGTCCTGATTCCTCTATATAGACCTAGAGGGGTCACCGGCAGGAGGAAGGAGGTCCTGATTCCTCTATATAGATCCTATCACTAGAGGGATCCCCGGCAGGAGGAAGGAGGTCCTGATTCCTCTATATAGATCTTTATATTACTGGAGGAGTCACCGGCAGGTGGAAGGAGGTCCTGATTCCTCTATATAGATCTTTATATCACTAGAGGGGTCACCGGCAGGAGGAAGGAGGTCCTGATTCTTCTATATAGATCCTATCACTAGAGGGGTCACCGGCGGGAGGAAGGAGGTCCCGATTCCTCTATATAGATCCTATCATTAGAGGGGTCACCGGCAGGAGGAAGGAGGTCCTGATTCCTCTATATAGATCTTTATATCACTAGAGGGGTCACCGGCAGGAGGAAGGAGGTCCTGATCCCCCCATATAGATCCTATCGCTAGAGGGGTCACCGGCGGGAGGAAGGAGGTCCTGATTCCTCTATATAGATCCTATCGCTAGAGGGGTCACCGGCAGGAGGAAGGAGGTCCTGATTCCTCTATATAGATCTTTATATCATTAGAGGGGTCACCGGTGGGAGGAAGGAGGTCCCGATTCCTCTATATACATCTTTATATCACTAGAGGGGTCACCGGCAGGAGGAAGGAGGTCCCGATTCCTCTATATAGATCTTTATATCATTAGAGGGGTCACCGGCAGGAGGAAGGAGGTCCCAATTCCTCTATATAGATCTTTATATTATTAGAGGGGTCACCGGCAGGAGGAAGGAGGTCCTGATTCCTCTATATAGATCCTATCACTAGAGGGGTCACCGGCAGGAGGAAGGAGGTCCCGATTCCTCTATATAGATCTTTATATCATTAGAGGGGTCACCGGCAGGAGGAAGGAGGTCCCGATTCCTCTATATAGATCTATATATCACTAGAGGAGTCACCAGCAGGAGGAAGGAGGTCCTGATTCCTCTATATAGATCTATCACTAGAGGGGTCACCGGCAGGAGGAAGGAGGTCCTGATTCCTCTATATAGATCCTATCACTAGAGGGGTCACCAGCAGGAGGAAGGAGGTCCCGATTCCTCTATATACATCTTTAGTTGGACCTCATTTAGAATACTGTGTCCAGTTCTGGAGATCTCACTTACAAAAAGATATTGATAAGATAGAACGAGTCCAGAGATGGGGAAGAAAAATGGTGGAAGGTCTGGGGGGGGAATAAAACATATCAGGAGTGGCTTCAGGAACTTAACGTGTCCATTCTGGAGGACAGAAGGGAAAGGGGAGAGATGATTGAAACCTTTAAATACATCAGGGGGGTGAATAAGGTTCAGTAGGGCAGGATTTGCAACACAAAACCATGGGGACAGGATCTCCAACTACTTGGAGGAAAGTTCAAAACTCATTTCAGAAAGTATTATTTTACCGAAATAAATGCTTGGAAAAAATTCCAGCAGAGGTAGTGAGCCAGTTAACAGTAAATAGGTTCAAACATGCTTGGAACAAGCATAAACCTATACAAAAAAAGTTAACAAAAAATCCCCAAAACAAAACAACCCCCCCCCCAAAAAAAAAAAAAAATGCTGAACACACAAATGGCTGATGTTCAAGTCAAACTTACATTCAACTCAAACATCAAGCCCAACACTAGTCACTTACCTGGTGGAAGCTGAGCTGACGGGAGGTCTTCCCCCTCACCCTATGTCCAATACCTCCTGGAGGATGTAGCAGGAAAAGGAGAGGCGCAGGGGTCTGTGGTGGGTCCAGATGCAGAGCATGACAGTCAGGACACTGGTTCACAGATTGGACACATGAACCTGGAGGAATCCCTATAAATGGGTTCTAATAGGTACATTCAGGGGCACCACATGGTTATTAGACTATTATTAGTATACATTGTGTACCAACAGATTATGAAGGACTTAAAATGTAGCCCCCCAGCGGCCTACTGTCACCACTGCAGAGGCTTTCATCTTCACCCGGTCTTCCTTCCGGGTTCGCAAGCTGCGGTCGTCTGACTAGCCAAGCTGCAATGACATCACTGGCCATGCGCAGGAGTCTGGGGCCATGGCGCAGTGTGAAATACAGAGGAAATCATCATCAGGGGGAATGTTGGTGTTATACTGACACATTATTGGCATGCATGTATTTATGTTGAAAAAATATATCTGATGACAGGTCCACTTAATAAAATGTCGCTAGTGAAAGGTATCACAGGTCCACCCTCTAGTCCCCATGACCCAACTCACAGAGCCCCATTGAACCACACATACAGTTGCAAGAAAACGTATGTGAACCCCTTGGGATTCCGTGGAGTTTTGAATGAATTGGGCATAAAATGTGCTCTGAACGTCATCTAAGTCACAACAATAGAAGAACACAGTCTGCTGAACATAATACTACACAAACATTAGATGTTGCCATGGTTTAATTGCACATAACATGTAAACATTCACAGTGCAGGGAGGAAAAAGTATGTGAACCTTTGGACTTAACCTCCCTGGCGGTATGATTATTTCAGATTTTTGGTGCTGAAAGCGGTACCATTTTTTTGCATGGAAATATGTATTTTTTTTATTGTAGGCTGTAATTTTTAGGAAAAACTCACTGAAATCTGTCCGAACAAGAGTCTAGTAAACATCCCGGGTATGATAAAATTTGAAACACAAAATCATAAATTATAATTTAATAAATAATCATAAAAATAATATAAAAATAATAAAAAATTTAATTCAATAATATAATAATATAATCAAACCAAAAACACTGAAATGTGAAATATAGCGCCAAGTTCGCACATCGCTGAGCTCAGTCGCAGAATCGTTTTCAGTGTCTGATGAGGAATTTCCCCCACCAATCATTATCACTCAATTCTGCAAGTGGTTCTGATTTACTATCGCTGTTCTCTAGCCGGTCTAAAACCGCGTCTGACCTAAAGGGACACTTTTTGGACGCCATGGACGTTTCTCAGTTTCCAGGCAGAAAGAACAGACAAAATGCAGGCAGGGCGCCGGACAAAGCATTAGGGACAAAATGTATGTGAAATTGGTTGAGACAGCAATGTTTTACTATGTAAAATCTAAAAAAAAAGAAAAATGACATTTTTAAAAATTTTTAAATTTCCCGCCGCCGGCGGCGGCGGCGCCCGTACGTCCCGACGTCACAGGGACAGGACACAGAAGCCGGATGCCGGCATCGGCCGGAGGAGATGGCCGGGGACGCTGCAGGGGACACATCGTGGGAGCGCAGGGTAAGGTAAGTGAAGAACACATGCCGG
The DNA here is from genome assembly GCF_062004578.1 of Staurois parvus. Taxonomy (NCBI): domain Eukaryota; kingdom Metazoa; phylum Chordata; class Amphibia; order Anura; family Ranidae; genus Staurois; species Staurois parvus. Next base: position 661,308 of record NW_028317830.1, read on the forward strand.
AGCAGCGCCGCATGGTATTCCCGAGTGTAGCTCGGGGTTACCGCTTTTGGTACTGAAATGTTACCCCGAGCTACACTCGGGAATACCGCCAGGGAGGTTAATAACTGGTTGACCCTCCTTTGGCAGCAATAACCTCAACCAAACGTTTCCTGTAGTTGCAGATCAGACCTGCACAACGATCTGGAGTCATTTTGGACCACTCCTCTTCACAAAACTGTTTCAGTGTAGCAATATTCTTGGGATGTCTGGTGTGAATCGCTCTCTTAAGGTCATGCCACAGCATTTCAATGGGGTTGAGGTCAGGACTCTGACTGGGCCACTCCAGAAGGCGTATTCTGTGCTGTTGCAGCCATTGTTTTGTTGAATGACTTGTATGCTTTGGGTCATTGTCCTGTTGCATCACCCATCCTCTGCGGAGGTTCAGTTGGCGGACAGATGGTCGTACGTTTTCCTGCAAAATGTCTTGATAAACTCTGGAATTCATTTTCCCATCAATGACAACAATCCGTCCAGGCCCTGAGGCAGCAAAGCAGCCCCAAACCATGATGCTCCCTCCGCCATGTTTCACAGTGGGGATGAGGTTTTGATGTTGGTGTGCTGGGCCTTTTTTTCTCCACACATAGTGTTGTGTGTTCTTCCCAAACAACTCAATCTTGGTTTCGTCTGTCCACAGTATATTCTGCCAGTAGTGCTGTGGACATCCAGGTGCTCTTTTGCAAACTTCAAACATGCTGCAATCTTCTTTTTGGACAGCAATGGCTTCCTCCGTGGTGTCCTCCCATGTACTCCATTCTTGTTTAATGTTTTCCTGATTGTAGATGTGTCAACAAAAATGTTAGCATGTGCCAGAGATTTCTGTAGGTCTTTAGCTGACACTCTGGGATTCTTCTTTACCTCATGCAGCATTCTGCGCTGTGCTCTTGCAGTCATTTTTACAGGACGACCACGCCTAGGGAGAGTAGCAACAGTGCTAAACTTTCTCCATTTGTAGACAGTCTGTCTTACCGTGGACACATGAACATCAAGGCTCAAGGAGATACTTTTGTAACCCTTTCCAGCTTCATGCAAGTCAACAATTCTTGATCGTAGGTCTTCTGAGAGCTCTTTTCTGCAAGGCATGGTTCACATCAGACAGTGCTTCTTGAAACCAGTAAACCCAAAACAGGTGTCAGCAACACATCCAATATCATCACACTGATTGGAGTCAAGGTTGGTTCACTCCTGGCTCCAATTAGCTCTGGGAGAAGTCATTAAGCTAGGGCCTCACATACTTTTTCCTCCCTGCACTGTGAATGTTTACATGTTATGTGCAATTAAACCATGGCAACATCTAATGTTTGTGTAGTATTATGTTCAGCAGACAGTGTTCTTCTATTGTTGTGACTTAGATGCACATTTTATGCCCAATTCATGCAAAACTCCATGTAATCCCAAGGGGTTCACATACTTTTTCTTGCAACTGTATAACCCACTAATCCATGCCACTCACCATCTCACGTTTCATCATATACCATATCATCATATAATCATATCATTGAGCACGAGATGGTGTGAAACGCGTTAACAAGTCCTGCATTCATGTCCTGGTGTTTTGTGTGTCCCATGGATCAATAACTACACACTATATTCATCTGTCCTCCGGAGTGAGGCTCACCCTTCTCCCTGTTGCATTCCAGTAAGTGGGCAGGGTCTGGGTAGGACTGCTTGTCATTTGACAAACAAGACAGCAGCCTATAGGTGGTATTGAATGTGTCCTAGCGACCAATGATTTGGGATGAGGCCCTTGCCTCCTTCAACATGTGGAGAAGGTGCTTTGCCAGGGGGAGCCCCTTACTTATTCACATGCTATTTGGGAGCCCTTATATTTTAAAGGGGGCTTCCAGATTTTGGTAAGTCCTTGTTGCAGACTCTCCCAATCACTGGACCAGGGATGTGGGAAAGCGTTTCTTGTCCTCATAAACATGGCAAGGTACCTTCCCCATGTTGGGGGCACATGACCTGGTATAATTCAGGGAGAGAGAGTTGGAAGCTTGCCCCCCCTCCCCTTTCCTGGTTGGTGTGTTTTGTTTCTGTGAGCGTCATTCATTTTGATTGATGTGGATCTACATTTCTGAACAACATGATTGGTGATTTGTTTTTGTTTAATGAGGACCTTTCTCATGATGTTGTGTGTTTATTAACTATTTTAGTTTTTTGTACGCCTTAGTCATGTGGGGGTAGATATCTGGGGGACCTCCTATTTGACAGGCGGCTCCAAAATTTCAATAAGTCCTTTCCCACAGACCCCCACATCCACCAAGCCAGGAATGTGTAGAAGTGGCCCTTGCCCCCATCAACATGAGGACAAGGTGCTTTGTTGGGGGGGGGGGGGTCCCCTGTTAAGGTACATTCTGTATATTGAGGGCTGAAGGCATGTATCCTGGTATGGTTCATAAGGGGACACACACTCACTGCCTCCACTTTCTTGGCCAGCCAAGATGAATGCTCAGGTAAGACTCCAGTGAGGATTTTGGAGGGACCCCATGCCTTTGTTTTTTTGAAAGGAATACCACCTTGAAATACATACCATACTTTTATCAGTAAAGGCCTAGTATGGATTTTTAGGGGAGCTCCATGCTTTTTTTTCCCCTTACAATTCATACCAGGCCTTCATCTAGAATAAATAATGGTTAGAAACCATACAGCCAACCTGACAGGGCCCTCCCGCCCCCCAAAAACACAGTTTACTATGCTTCAGTTATGAACACAGTAAGTGATAGGTATCAATCACTCATTGTGTTCATTCAGGGAAGGAGCCAGTAAATGTGACATATTTACAGGACCCTTCTCACTCTCTCCATCCTGAAGGATCCTATTGTGTGCTTGCAGCTGCTGGTGGGAAGGAGAGAAGGGAAGCCGCCAGCACTCGGGGATGGGGGCACACAGGGGGGGCCTGAGTAGCAGGGGGAAATGTATGGTGCACAGGGAGGGTGATGGGTGCAGTGGAGGAGGGGCAATTACTGGAACCGATCTTCTGTATGGCTCTCTCTTCAGCAGCTGAAACCAAAGGGAGGGAGAGGAAAAGAAGCCGGCATTCAGCTGCTGCAGAGAGAGCCATACTGGGGACCACTTCCAGTAAATGACCCCCCATCCCCCCCCCGCCTTGCTGATCACCCTTCCTGCCTACATCCAATTCCCCCATCTGCCTGGGCCCCCCTGCTGGCCTGGGCCCCGTACAGGAGGACTGGTGGTATCCACGGCCTAAGGATCATGTATCATGTTGATGGGAACCCTTAGCCGATTGTTTTCAAACAAAGCAAAGACTCTGGGAAATGTCGTTTGGTGTCAAATGAAATGGTATTTTTGTTTTGTAAATGTCTCATGGATTTAGCACATCGTACAGGTGTGCCACTTTGGGGGGGATTTACTAAAGCGGGAGCACTCAGAATCCGGTGCAGCTGTGCATGGGAGCCAATCAGCTTCCAGCTTCAGCTTGTTCAAGGAAGCTTTGACAACAAAACCTGGAGGCTGATTGGTTTCTGTGCCGAGCTGCACCAGGTTTTGCACCCTCCAGTTTTAGTAAATAACTGCCTTTGTGTTCAGGTTTAAGGCACCCCCCCCCCCCCCAGGCATGTTGTTTACAGGAGTTTTTAAAGCTGTCCTTTAAGCCTTTTTCATAGAGCTGCTCCCCAGGGGACAGCGATTTTTTTATTAATTGTATTGACATTGGTACATGACCCCCCAGGGCAGTGCCCAGCCCCTCTATGTCTTTCGATTGACAATCCCTTACCAATTAGCCTTAGAAACGGCTTGAATTGATTTTCAAGATTCACCTCCCATTGACTTCTACAGACTTCACATTATTGTTCATAATTTGCAGATTCAGCCATTCTCTATCCTCTGGTGACCCATCACTCCATGGTACTTACCATGTGAGGAGTAGGGATGAGCTTAGTGTTTGATCCAAATGTAAGTGAATGGGTGAGGAATGGAGCAGGTTACATCATTACCTGGCTACATGGCCATGTGTGGACAATGAGGTCACCGCTATCCTCACCCCTTCCTTTATATGGATGATGATGGATCATGGAGCGGTCATTTGGACAGTGGTAACATTGGGATCAGTTATATGTGGTAGGTCATCATTTTTTTTTTGGCAAGTTGGCCAGATGAGGACATAATTATTGATAATGGATTAAAAACAAGAAGCATTTCTGGGAATTTTAATTTTTTTTAATAAAAACATTTGGGTGTTTTTCATCCTTTTTTTGTGTATATGAGTTCGGGGTACCACGTACCAAATGCTCATTTACATAGGGGGCCAGTATTTGGTGGTCCCATTATTATTAAAGGTCTTCCAGATTCTGATAAGTCCCCAAGCCACACCCCCCACAAACAGGAGCCAGGGTTGTGGGGAATGGTACTCTACAACATGCCCTCCTGGCAAGGCACCTACCCCATGTTGAGGACGTGTGGTCTGGTATGGCTAGGAAGAATTATGGTTCGGCATGGTATGGTCCCCCTCCATTTCCTGGCCAGCCAGGCTGCTCCACATGGAAGAAAAATATATTTGAAATGTACTTTAAAAATATTCTTCCCAGATATATTGACATGTATTTGAAATACTACAATTTTGTCCATATTCAATATATATATATATACATACTGTATGTTGAAATGCATTTTTATATACTACAAAATATATGAAAAATATTTTTAAAAATATATTTTTTAAAAATAAGTTCTTCAGATTTTTTTTACATATAAAAAAGTCATTTTAAAGTATATTTGTACATATATGTGTAAATGCATCACAAAAATGTAGATTAATTGTATTGTTAAAGACATACAGTATATTTGAAAATGTATTTTTTTTTTTTTGTATTAACAATTTTTATTGGTTTTCATGAAATACAAAAACAGTATATTTCAAAAGGTTAAGAAGAGAAAATAAACATAACAGAAAGATACATCGATGGCAAAATTAAATAGTATCAGGACCAGCGGAGTCATAAATATCAATGTAAAGGATATCAGGGCCTTGCAACGTGGACCGGCATAGAAGAAGTGAAAGTATCCCATGGGATCCAAATCATCTCAAATACAGCAAACGAACAACTATGTAGTGCAGTCAAATATTCCATCTGTCTTACATCAGCAATGAGTTTGTACAAAATTGACAATGAAGGAGGAGTAGAGGATAACCAACACATAGGAATGCTTCTCCTGGCCGCGGTCAGCACATGGACAGCGAGTTTCCTGGATAATTTAGGTAATCCTGGGAATGGTAGACCCAGTAAAAAATGTAAGGGATCAAGTGGGAGAGAGACATGCAGCAATGAATTCAACAAGGAAAGAACATGCTGCCAGAAAGGGGTAATGGAGCTGCATGTCCAAAAAATATGATAGAGAGAACCAGGGTCTCTACTACAGCGCCAGCAGACAGGAGAAGCACTCGGATTATAAGCATGCAGAACTTCAGGTGTTTTATACCATAACATCATAATCTTGTAAATATTTTCCTTAAAAACCACACAGACAGAAGATCTAGATGCATTTTCCCAAATTTTCTTCCATGTCAATAAATCAATGTCACGTTGTATGAATTGAGACCACCTACGCATGTAAAGGTGAGTATCATTGGATAAGGAGGGGGCTTCCATAAGAAGTTTATAAGTATTAGAGATTATACCCCTATGGTGGGGACCCTGCATACATAAACTTTCAAAGGGAGTAGGTTTCCCCAGAGTCAATGAGGGAGATAAAGTGGAAAAAAAGTGGCGTATTTGAAGATAAATATATAGGTGTTGAGGAGGTAAGAGGGCTTTTTTCTGGAGGACTGGGAATGAGTGTAACTTACGAGTCACCGGATGTACCAAGTGACGCAGTTGAAAAAGGTTAGCTACAACCCAATGCGACATCCGGGACATGGACATATTGTCTGGGAGATTAGGGTTATAGAGGACATTTGTCAGTGGGGAGCAATCAGAGGCCAGTGTAAATTTAGCCCTACATTTCCGCCAAACAGTCAGAGAAAAGTACATAGGTCCCAGAAATAAATGGCGAAAGGAGGAGACATCCACTGCTGAGGTCGACCAAAGGAGAGAGCATGGATGAGCTGGGGACAATTGCAAAGATTCGATCTCAGTCCATGTGTTGGGAGGATGATGGGAAGACCATGACATGAGAAAACGAAGATGAGTTGCGTAGTAATATGTTATAATATCCGGGGCCCCCAAGCCCCCCCTAGATCTTGGGGAAAGCAAAACGGAACGTGCAATCCTGTGCCGCCTATTGTGCCAAATAAAATGCAGGAAAGATTTCTGAAGAGAGTGAAGTTTGGACATAGGAATGGGAACAGGGAGGGTCGCAAACAGGTACAAAAGTTTAGGCAACACTGTCATTTTTAATACGTTAATGCGTCCTAGGAAAGAAATGGGCAAAGCATCCCATCGTTTCAGAGAGCGAGAAATTGCTATGAATAGTGGAGGGAAATTGGCCTCGTATATGGATTGGTAAGAGGAAGTAAGATTAGTACCTAAATATTTTAAAGAATGGGTACACCACCGATAGGGAAAGGCTTCCTGAAGCGAGGATAATGTGACAGGTGGGACGTGAATTGGGAGTGCCTCAGTTTTAGACATATTAACTTTGTAACCTGAAATAGCCCCAAATCGTTTCAAGATCTGATGCAAAATTGGTAAAGAAGTATAGGGACTCGTGAGTGTGAGGAGGATGTCGTCTGCAAACAGCGATAATTTGTACTCATGGGTATGGGAATGTATCCCGCGAATATCCGGATTCGACCTAATGGCTGTGGCCAGTGGCTCCAGGTAAAGAATAAACAGCAGAGGGGAGAGTGGACAACCCTGACGTGTGCCATTTCACATCTGAAAAGGGAGTGAAAGAAAAGATGCTAATCTGACCTGCGAAAATGGGGAAGAATAAAGGGCCTTCAAGGCTGCTACAAATGGACCCCGGAAACCAAACTTCTCCAAAACCATAAACATGTAGGGCCAACTTAACCGGTCGAAAGCTTTTTGAGCGTCCAAGCTCAGTAACACAGCAGGGGTGGAGGATCGATTAACCAGATCAACCAGATCAATAGTTCTCCTGGTGTTATCCGCAGCATGTCTGGAAGGCACAAAGCCCACTTGGTCCCTATGTATGAGTTTGGAAATAATTCCGGACAGTCGGTTGGCTAAAATTTTTGTGAAAATCTTGTAATCGGAATTAAGTAGGGCAATCGGACGGTAGTTGTCTACAATAGAGGGATCCTTATCGGGTTTAGGGATAACCGAGATATAGGCTCGTGAAAAGTCAGTCTGGGGTGTGACCCCCTTAAAAAGATCTCTGTAAAGAGAAAGGAGATGGGGAGCCAGGATACCAATAAAGGATTTATAATAGGTGTAGGGTAAACCATCCGGACCCGGGGCCTTACGAGAGGGAAGATGTTTAATTGTATCAAGTAATTCCTCTATCGTAATGTCAGCATTAAGAATGGCAATGTCTGAGGGAGATAGTCTCGGAAATGACAAGGAATCAAAAAAATTGTCAAAGGATAACTGTGTGAGAGGCGGGTGGAGGCCTGGGATCAAACAGTTATACAGTTTCTCATAGTAGGAGCCAAAAAGGGTTGCCATGACCTGAGGATCATAGGTAGGACTGCAGTTTGGTTGGATTAAAAGATCAGGCATCGTGGAAGGAGACTGAGCTTTAAGTCGATTGACTAACATACGATGGGGTTTGTTGGAAAATTCATAAAATTTCTGTTTAACCCACAGCAGGGATTGTGCAGCCTTACTGGAGTCGAGGGTTTTAATTTGGTCACGTAAAAATGTTACCTTCCGGAGTCCAGAAATGGAAGGCTTGGCCATCAACCGTCGTTCCGCCAAAAATAGTTGATGTACAAGAGAGGCCTTAGCACGTGCCGCAGATTTCTTTAAACGAGACCCCATAGAAATACAGAGTCCCCGAAATACCGCCTTATGGGCCTCCCATAAAATAGAGGAAGAGGCTACGGAGCCAACATTGAGGGTAAAATAGGTATCAAGTCCCCGAGACAATTCATCCCTAAGATGATCTGTGGAGAGGAAGGTCTCATTAAGGCTCCAATGACATGGTTTGGGTAAAGCGGGAGGAAAGAAAAGGTTTAAAGTCAGAGAGGCGTGGTCAGACCAGGTAATGGGGTTAATTTCAGAAGAGACCAAGAGTGAAAGCAAATGATCTAAGCGGGAGAAGCTACGGTGGGGGGTGGAGTAGAAAGTAAATTGTTTATGGGTGGGGTGTTTAATCCGCCAGGTGTCGAAGAGACGATACTCCCTTATCAGTCTACGAAAGGATTTTGAAGCGGAGCATTGCCGCTTCGAGGGTGTGGACTCAAAAAGAACTTTCCTGTCCTTATGGGGGGATAAAATCAAATTAAAATCACCCCCCACAATCACATGTGAAGTGGAAAAAGAGTCTAAAGCGGCGAGTGTTTGGGAAAGAAATTGCAGTTGACCCGTATTGGGGGCGTATAAATTCAGCAGAACAAAGGGAGTGTTACCCAGCATACATTCCAGAATAATGAAACGACCTTTTTGGTCAACTCTGGAGGAAACAATCCGAAGGGAGCAGTGCGACCCAATCAAAACTGCCACCCCAGCCTTCCCGGAGGGATCAAAGGCCGAATAGGCTTGGGGAAAAAATCTTGAGGCAAAACGAAAGGAGCCAGCTGATTTGAAATGGGTCTCTTGAACAAAAATAATGTCTGCTCCTGAGGATCGAAATTCCCTCAAAGCCATCCACCTTTTTTGAATGGAGTTGAGGCCCTTGACATTATACGACATAAACCGCAAAGCCATTATAAAATAACAAAAATTGAAGCAAATGTGTTAGCCTAAAAAAGAAATGAAATACCATCGATGCAATAGAAAAAAAAACAAAAAACAATAAAGTAACACAGAAAAGTGTAAACATAGAAATTGACATAAGTATCCATGGGGATATAAACTCGGGAACAACCAATTGGCCCAAGTCGTCTAGGCCTATGGCTAGACAAATTCGGGAGCAGCACGACAACCAAGACATCAGAAAAATCGTCATGCCCGGCCAGATAAAACAGAAGTGAGAAAATGCACCCAACAATGGTTCGGCCGGACAGAAAAGAGAAACCCAAAAAGAAAAAAATATTATGTAAAAAAACCCAGGAAGGAAGGATCATCACCGGAAACACATCGGAAGGGCACCCCAGAGAATCATCATACAGATGGATTGATCTACTGAGGGTGACGTGGACGCTGTGGGGTACGTGTGAGTCTCTTCCGACCTCCGCGGACTGGAGTCCAGATCTTGTTGGGGGTGGCGGATGGACGAGACGGAGTTGGTGGCAGAGGGGACACATCTTCAGGCAAAGGTGGAAGTCCCAGGCGCTTTAAGAAGGAATCCACCTCTTGAAGATCACGAAGCACGACTTGGGAATCATCCCTAGTCACGACCAACTGGAAAGGAAACCCCCATCGGTAAAGGACATGATGTTGTTGGAGGTGTGTGGTGAGCGGCTTCAGGGTTCGTCTCTTGGCCAAGGTAGTCGGAGACAAATCGCAGAAGAGTTGGAGTCTGTCACCTTTAAATTCCAGAGATGATTTGTGGCGAGCAGCTGATAATAAGGCTTCTTTGCTCTGAAAAAAGTGGAAGCGAACTATGACGTCGCATGGTCTGGTGCCTTCGACAGGTTTTGGGCCCAGTGAGCGATGAGCCCTGTCCATTCGCCAATCCGTTTCCGGAACCAATGGAGCAGTTGCACTAAAGAAGGACAGAAGGTGACGGTGCAATTGCGCATCAGCGATAGATTCGGACATACCGCGTATACGGATATTTTGGCGCCGTTCCCGGTTTTCTAAGTCTTCTTGCTGGAGTTGCATTTGGGACATGGAATGCTTCAAATATGCGTTATCCTCTTCCAAAACATGAACGTATTGCACCAAATCATCAAACTCCGTCCCCAATTTATCAGTGCGATCTCCAATCTGAGTTATTTCCCCTCTGAGATCTAATGCCAGCTTTCCAATTTCAGCGGATATGGATGCGGTAATATTGCGCAGAAAAATTTGCAACTTGTCATCGAGCGCTGAAAGTGTGAGGGAAGGAGACGGTATGGTTTGCTGAGATATCTGGGTGGAGGGAGGATGATTTCCCGATGCAGAGTATTCTGCTGCCCTCCCAGTTATATGCTGGGGATCCCCAGTTATATTATGGGGATCAGAGTCCTCCATCTGGGGCTGAGTCAGGGCAGAGGCAGGCATGGAAGCTGACAGGCATGAAGGTGCAGTACCCTCCGTGACCACCAGGGGGCCGGGATCTCTCCCTGGGTTCCTGGGCATACTGGAGGCCGGGGATTGCGGCCTGGACAGGAACCGCCGGAGCGGCGAGGGCCGCGAATCCGGTGGCTGCGGGGAGGGGGGCTTCCAGCGCCCTATCTTCCCCATACAGGTCTCTCCCTGGAGCCGGGCCGGGTGCCAAGTGGGTGGGACTCACCCTTATTAGTAGGGAAGCAGTGGCGTGTAGCAGGTGAGTCCGCGCTGGCCGGGGATGAGCAGAGCTCAGCTAGAATGCAGCCGCCATCGTCCCTGGCCGCGCATGCGCCCCCTGAAAATGTATTTTTTTAAATATTTTTCATATATTTTGTATTAAAATCGCAGAATATATATATATATATATATATATATATATATATATAAATATTTTGAAATATATTGAATATAGTCAAAATTTTAGTATTTCAAATATATGTCAATATATTTGAGAAGAATATTTTTAAAATATATTTAAAATATATTTTTCTTCCATGTGGGGCATGCTTGGATTAAGGTTCTGGTATGGATTTTCAGGGGACCTCAGCAATATTTTGTGTGTAAGTGAATGATCCTTAAAATCCATTATGTATTTTGGGGGACCTTTATGGTCTGTGTGCCATTTTTTATCATTTTCCAGCAATCTGAATATGGTACATGTTCCCCAGGGCAGTACTTACCCCGCCGTGCTGTTTTTGACTCCTCCTTATCTATTAGTCCAGAAAATGGGCATTTTTAAATTGACAGGTTTAGCTTCCATTGATTTCAATGGAGTTTGGGTTTAGCACCCAAAATTCTTTGAAGTTCGCTGACCTCCTGCTTGAAATGAACCCGCAGCACTTCAGCTCACCGTTAGCAGGGAAAGCAGAAAATTGCCCAACCAGTTGTCATCCTTTTCCTCCAGAACCTGTAAGCAGATCCTGGCACACTACACAACCAATGTGCAGCGCAGTGGGCGGCCTTGCTCTCTACTGTCACTTGCAGGTGAAATTATCACACAGATTTCCCTTCATCAGCACCAGGGGCTCACAACGGGCACAGTACCTGCCGTTGACAAAAGACTCACCCCCAGCCTTGCTTCTGATGCGGCCAGGAGGGAACTGGGCAAAGCCAGTTGCAATGGCAGCCAATGCTAAGTGTCGGGATGCCTGGCAGTGGGATTGCACCTCGGCTTAGGAATACATACCTGAGCAGGGGCCAGTGAGATATAGACTTGTTATTTTTGGTAGCCATTTGCTTCCTGTGTGGCCTGAAGTTGTAGCCACGCACCAGCGTATCCAGGGGCCACTTCCCTGTGACACTCTGCTCTCCCCTTCCTGTTACTCCATATTGCTTGATGTGTGGTGGACCAGAAGCTGTCTCCAGGACATCCACTTTTCCAAGGACTTGGTGAGTCCTATCTAGAGGAGCCCTGTCAGCTCATCACTCTGCTGTTCATCATGTGTAGACCCTTCAGTCTGGTCAAGGACTATCGGGCGACTACTCTTTTATCTCTTGTAATGTACTATACTTCTGCCCTGTTACTCTAAACCAGGGGTGTCCAAACTATGGCCCTCCAGGTATTGAGGAACTGCAAGTCCCATGAGGCCTTGCAAGACTCTGACATCCACAGACAAGATACCCAGAGGCAGAGGTATGATAGGACTTGTAGTACTTCAACAGCTGGAGGGCCATAGTTTGGACATCTCTGCTCTAAACGTATCCTTTGCTGTGCCGTATGGCTTCCCTGTGATCCTACTGCTTGTTCCTTGCTGGTGTCCTGTGAATCTGGATTTATGCTTTGAATGGCCATATTCCTGCCCCATGATCTTGCTGCCTTTCCCTTGCTATGCCCTATACTCTTACCCCTGGACTTGCTCCTTTTTCTGCATCCTATTTCCATGCTATGATCCTGCTGATTCTCCCTGGCTATACTACACTGTTACCCTGCACCCCCCATTGCTTCAATGTACTGAAATAGCCCCAATAAACCCCCAGCACCTCAGGTCCCTTGGGAATTCACCTCTGCGTGATCTCTTCATGAGATCCTAGTTCTTCGCAAAAGGAGCAGAAAAAAAAATATCTACAAACGTTCTCCAGCTTTGTCAGCACGGCACACCCAGGAGAACACGTTCTACTATCACATCTCTGTATGGTGTAAGCTGAGAGGCAAGCATTTGCATTGGTTGAATTCCAATAAATAGACAAGGACGCTCTAAACTGATCCATTCTGGTGAGACGGAGAGCAGCAGAACGGAAAATGGTGCTAATAGAGATTGTCAACTTTTTCATTGCTGTTGCAGAAAGCCTTCTGTCCTTCTGCCTCAACTTCTACATTGTGATCTTCTACATGAAAAGACTGAGGGACAGGGTAAGGCTGAACCCTTCCAGCCTCATCCAGTTGGTCATGGGAGCCACTAACATTAGCATGCGAGTAATGATGCTCGGATGTTCCATTGCTTTATTTTACCCTATATATCATGTTACGAGGTTTTACCACTCACTGTTGGTCATTGTCCCCTTCCACTTAAATTTCAGCTATTGGCTTATTGCCTGGCTCTGTGCCTATTACTGCACCACCATCACCAGACACCGGCTATTTATCTGGATGAAGAGGATCCTCGTGTCCTTCTTGCCTCACCTGCTTTTCATTTCTGCGGTTGTGTCTTTTATTCTGACTGTCCAGTCAGTCTGGTATCTTAATGTCTCAATCTCTCATGACAACTCCACCCTCAGTTACATTTTACCCAATTTTATATTCTCCATTTCAGACCTCAGTGTAGTACTGATCATCTGTCTCTGTTCCTGCCTGCCCTTCCTGATGATCTTCGGCTCCCTCATGGTGACCATGTCCTCTCTGTTCAGACACATCAAGAAGGTGAAGAAGAATGACTCGGGATTTGCTCCTCCAAACCTCCAGGCTCATGTCAGTGCTGTGAGAACGATGATATTATTCCTTCTACTTTCTGTCCTCATCAATGTCGCTGAGATGGTGAAAATCATGGCACCGTCATTCTTCGGTGGCTATCTACAGTTAATTATCTGGTTAATGGTAGCTATCTTTCCATTGGCAGAAGCTGCCATTATTATCCAGTCCAGCCGCAAGCTGAAGAAGATGGTTCCACAAATGTTCTGTGGTGGAAGATTTATGGAAGACCAGAACTAGGACTTCAGTCAGCCAATGAGTACCATTATATATGTACCATGAGAGATGTGTTATGGCATCATACAGGACTGATGTAGAGATGTGCGGAGTTGGTTGAACACATTCATGGTTGATTGGACATTCCATTCGTGGTTACATGGTACTGTGCAAAACCTGTATCTACAGAATAAAAGCAGATACTGAGATGTGCGGGAAATTACTGAACACATTTCCAATGTTTTGTCTTTCTGATTTTAACTGATATTGTTTATCCTTTTATTGGCACCAGTTTGTATCAAGCTTGCGATGTTCTGCACCCTTTGTGTTCTCAGTTTGTATCAAGTTTGCGATGCTCTGCACCCTTTGTGTTCTCAGTTTGTATCAAGTTTGTGATGTTCTGCACCCTTTGTGTTCTCAGTTTGTATCAAGTTTGCGATGCTCTGCATCCTTTGTGTTCTCAGTTTGTATCAAGTTTGCGATGATCTGCACCCTTTGTGTTCTCAGTTTGTATCAAGTTTGTGATGATCTGCACCCTTTGTGTTCTCAGTTTGTATCAAGCTTGCGATGCTCTGCACCCTTTGTGTTCTCAGTTTGTATCAAGCTTGCGATGCTCTGCACCCTTTGTGTTCTCAGTTTGTATCAAGCTTGCGATGCTCTGCACCCTTTGTGTTCTCAGTTTGTATCAGGTTTGCGATGCTCTGCACCCTTTGTGTCCTCAGTACAGGACAAGTTTAGTGGATGGACAGTCACATCCTGAGGACACTTCTCAGCTCCACCTATCTCTGATTACCATGAAATGAAGAGACATCTGTGAAGCAGTGGAGGAACATGGAGCTCAGTCATTAATAGGATTACACACCATAACAGCCTCCAGTTTCTAATTATGTGGTTAGGAGAAGGACAGGAATGGAAAGGACTTTATTTCTAGCAAAATACACTATCTAAACACAAATTAGGGAGCTGCAATAAGAAGAGTTGTATTAATACATATACAGTACTATATATAGCTGATGTATTAAAGCCTAACTCAGATAAACTGAAACAATATCCCTTGCAGTGGGGCTGTACCTGCACAAAAAGGGGTACTCACTCGTTTTGGTCTAGAGGAACAAAAAAAGATTCACTTACTCCATTCTCCAATGCTCCCCACACCTAGGCTGGTCCACGCAGCTTCCTCTCCTCCATGCTCCAGATATCCAGGGTCCTGACGTCATCAAAACCAAGGAAGGGTCCATATTCCTGCATTGTGTGTGATGGCACTGAGAGACAGTCTGTAGGCCAGATGTTTGGTACCCCACGGTGGAGTAAATGCACACAGAGACCAAGGAGTGCGGTGCGCTGTGTTAGATTAGTGCAGGACCAGACACAGTGGCAACAGGGCCTGAATATCATGGCCAAGCCAAGAATAGAGGAATCTTACAGTATGATTTATAGAACACAGTCTCTATGCTGTACAAGACACGGGAACAAGCTTACGATACCCAACATCATCTGATAAAGGGAGTGGATGATAGGCGGTGCGGTGGCAAGGGCACTCCTTATACTGAAAGAACTCCAAACCCAGAGCCACAGGCTTTGGCTGTTAGCAGAATCAAGCTTGAGGTCCCTATTCAGTCCCTTCTTCACCATACCTTTCCCTGCCGTAAAAACACGCTGTCCCTCACAGCGGGTTGACATAGCCACTTTGCAAATATGCACCAACTGCAGCGGGACAGTGTTATTTATTAGCATGGTACTCAATAAAGATGGGCATGGAGGTCATGCAATGCAGCAGTATCCAATCAGACAGCTGCTTCCCTTATGACACCTATGGAGTCCTGCACTATATGACATCTAAGGAGACCTCAGAGTAACAAAGCTCCTCTTACCTCCTTTCCCCACTGCATGGCGGCTCTCCCAGGTGGCTGAAGCACAGTGCCTACAAGTCCACTGCTAGAGCACGGGGGACAGTCCTCTTCTGAGGGAGCAGAGGATCGGGTAAGTAAAACTGTTTCTCCTCAACCATGGACAAAACAAGTTATTAAAACATGCAGTGCATGGGAAGCCCCACTGCAAGGGAAAATGTTATATTTCCCCAGAGTTGGGCTTTAGGCATTTAGTGGAGAGGTGACCTCCCTCTACTTCACATCCACCTGTAATAAACACGGAATGTAGCTGATGACTAAGGGTCATGATTCTGCTTCTTCATTCCATGTTTTCTTCTCATAGTAAGGAGTCATGGTGGCAACTTCTCATCTTCTTAAGGGCTTGATGTCTCCATTGGGGGATTTATTGGAAGCTTCACCATGTCCAGTGAATGGCCCATCTATGGTCAACTTTTGTCCAGATTGCATGGAAATCTTACTCTAAGATACATTATTTTGGGGAAAGGAAAATACTTCTTCATACAAATGATTCAATAATATTGGAAGTGGAAGCCAAGCAAACCTTACTTCCGTACCTTTTATATTATTGATCTGACATGGGTGTGTCATAGATGCCAACTGTCTCAGATTTACCAGGACAGTCCTGCATCCTGGACCTCAGTCCTGATTATGTTGTGTCCCTCACGATGTCCCAGGATCACAGTGTCACCCTTACGTTAGTTACTTGTTTAAAAAAATAATCATTATGTGTCTTATTAATGGATAAATGGCAATATTTGGTGCTTTTACGCTAAGGTTAAGATTCTTTAGGATTTTCCAGGATGTCTCTTACTTTGTAGTCCTTGGAATGTGTTGTTACAGTATCCTTGGATGATCTTGTTGTGCGGTTAGTAAGTCTCTTAATATTGTACAGAGAGGAATATCAGGCTGTGTGTCTCCTTAAAGACCAGGCCTTTTCTGACACTTTTTGTTTAGTTGTAAAAATTTGCTTTTTTTTTGTTAGAAAACTACTTAGAAACCCCAAAATGTATATATTTATATATTTATTTATTTATTTTAGCAGAGGCCCTAGAGAATAAAATGGAGAGTTTTTGCAATTCTTTGTGCCGGTGTTTGTGTAGTGGTTTTTCAAATCCAAAATCACTTTAATGAATTTTAATGCACACAAACACAATATAATACCCAATTTATGGTAAAATATAAAAGATGGTTTTATGCTTATAACTAGATGCCTAACTGGTCATGCTTTTTGCGCACGCTCACGAAATGGCGCTAAACTACAGTATTTAAAAAATCTCCATAGGTAATGCTTCAAAAGCCTTTACAGGTTACTAGTAGATAGTTAGAGAGGAGATCTGGTGTTAGAATTATTGCTCTCATTTTGACATGCACGGCAATACCTCACATGCGTAGGGTACCAATGCCTTTTCACATGAGCATGAGGGGATGGGTCCTCACAGATTGGGGCCACCAGACATCAAGCAGCTGTGCCGTCACAGTCCTGGCATGATAACAAGAGTCCATGAGGGACAGAGTAGCTGGGAGGTTGCAAGGACAGACATCAGAGTCCTGGTGTGATGGTATGTCGGAGGTCCGGAATGAGGGCACATCAGGTTGGGAGAGTGTCAGGCTAAAGCCAACATGTACAAGCAGAGCTCCTTACACACTTCTCTTCCTTTGGTTCATAGGACGTAGTGAGCTGCCATCTTTGCAATTCATGCCACCAATCAATGCCTAATAACTACCAATCATTCCCCTTAGCCCCCAGTCTTTTTTTTCCCTCATCAGGATGATGTCTCCATCTGTGGGCATCATCCCGGGATACCACTTGATGCCACAATCTATACAGCGTGTACATTAGGCCGTCTTCAAGTGGTTTGGTAACGCGTTCCATAATAACAGGAAATGAATGTCTCTTGTAATAGTTGTAAGCGGTATGTGTGCAGCTGGTGTACATAGTTCATGGGTTCACGTGTTGGGGGGTCTTATGAATGTAGCGGCGGTCACAATGCATGTGTCTCTGTACAGATGCCAGGTTTTGGCACAATCATCTCTTCTGGCTCTCCACAGTCATTCTAACGTCTTTATTGTATTTCCTCTTTACTTTTGTAACTCTTCTATTCCAAATAAAAACTTCCAAAAACATTAATTGTGAGCGGAGAGCGTGTTGTAATTCCTTTACTACTGTGCATGTGCAAAACCCAATAATGCTTATGTAGCACTTGTCACGATCGCAAGATCGCCGCCACCAACATGCAACAATCTCAGGATCGCTGCCACCAATATGTCACGATCGCGGCATCAGACCCCAGACCTTCTCACCAAACTCGTGACCGAAGGACTGGCCGATCCAAACCGCGATGTGACGTGCGTAACAATACCACGCCCAGCTGCACCCTGCACAACAATTTTCCAGCTAATGGACTACAATCTATGTACCTGCAACCGGAGCGATTGTTACTGGGTCGGGTTAATTACGCAACTAACCCTCCACACTGCCACCACCTCCTTTTTGTACAGAGAAAGAGGAAACTCGCATTATCAGTTATAACACTATAATGATTGAAATAATCGTCTTTATAAAAAGGTCCGCAGGCCGGTTATACAGAGGTTTAAACAAACAGTAGCGTCTCTTCAAAGGCAGGGATTCGTAAATTGCAATTAAGAACTATAGAAACAGTTAAACACTTTCAGAAAGAAAGATTTATTACTAAAAGGGTCAAACAGGTGCAATAAAATATTTCAAAGAAGATGTAACTAAGATATATAAATATACAGAGAACAATAGCACAGTAAAGAGATATCAGAGAGGTGAAAGGGTTAAAGTACTTGCCAAAGTCCTGAGTTTAGCAGATCCAAGTCAGAGCAGGAGGGTGCTTTAATCTCCCTATGTTAGGATGGAAAAATGGGAGAATTCTTCAACTCTCTCCTCTTAGGCTTGACAGCCTGCTTTAAAGTTTCCCAGCAGGGGGTGGTTCTGAAGTAGAAGACCAATCCCCTGTTTGGGGAGGGATCGTCAGGCGGAACCCTAAACTGGAGCCCACATCTTTCATAATTCATATTCTGGTTCATAACTTCCCATCTGCACAAGCGACAGTCCACCCGCGGGTATATTATGATGCAGACAAGCCTGGGTATTATTTAGATATGAATTATGAAATTGTATGCTACACGGTTCTATTTCTCTGCCTTCCCGTGCGCCCGAGATAAGGCGAGTGACCCATCAAATTGTTTGCCTGCTCATCGTCCATCTGATGATATGTCCGGCTTTTATGTCGGTCTCTCATATTCCAAGATTCTTGGGAATGCCTTGAACTCCAGGGAAGGCTCCCTTATCTTTTTACAAGGCGTAAAATTACACAGGTTCTCCAGACAGTGAGGCACCACGTGGCTCCCTGCTGGGATCTGGCCTGTGACACTTTTAACACACACATATTTGTCACTGTGCCTCTCAGGAAGGGAGGGGGAAGGGGAAGGATAAGGAAGAAAATGGAGATAACTAACAAAATGGTCGAACCGCGTCCATCTCTGATGCGCAAGTTTGCAACAGCACTCACCCCTGAAGGGGCCACTGAAGACATGGCCAGGTCTCCCACAACAGTACAGAGGCTGCCAGTAACACGCACAGTCTGATGCACACTGACAATAATGGCTCCGTCTAGGGCAGGGGTAGGCAACCTGCGGCTCTCTAGCTGTTGTGGGACTACATTTCCCATGAGGCATTGCAAAGATTACAAAACTGAGAGTTACAGCTATGACTTGCAGAGGCATGATGGAACTTGTAGTCCTGCGGCTCTCAGGTTGCCTACCCCTGGTCTAAGGGATGACTTTTTACTATTTATTTCTGAAGAGGGATCTAGGGTCACAGGATACTCCAAAATAATAACAGCAAATAACAGGAGGACAATTTTCACAATGAATCTTCATAACTGCAGTCACACATGAAAGTCCCAGATCAGGTCTTACTCACAGCTGATTTGGCATGGGAACATATTGGGTGCCTTCAGCTGCCTTTGAGCTCTTGCTGGGCGTCCAATGTGTCCCTCGCCTTGAAGGAGGAGTGGGCCCCCTTCAGGAAAACTTGCCCTTACTTCATCCAACCAAGGCAGAGACTATAACCCCTACTCAGTAAAGCTGCCTCCAGGGGCAGCAGTCCCAACAGAACGTGATCCCTCTGGGCAGAAGAAAGCATACCCCAGAGAGACCTCCCAGACATTTACCACCTCCCCAGCCACCTTCTGTACCTCTTCTTCCAGGGATTGGCTGGAGAATGATAAATATTCATGCTTGTCATTTCAATCTCCCTGCCCTATATTCTGGAAGCTTTGCGATTAGCTGATGTTGGCACACAAAGCACAAGTCCCTGCCCTGCTCCTATTCTTTCTAGAACACAATTTCTCCTGCCGAGGCCAACCACTCTGCCATATTGTGCCCCATTCCACATCGTGAGCCTCCACATGGCATTGCATGCCACTGACCTTCTACCCTAAGGAAGGATTGTCCATATGAGAAAAGAATCATTGCACTCTTACTGATGGTACTCAGGAAATAGCATACCAGTCACATCACATCAACATACATTCACTTGACAGTACATTGCATTTAGTGGACAGTCCGCAGCAGTCACAAAGCATATGCAGCACCTCAAACAGCCATCTCCCTCTCACACTCTCCTTTGACAAGCTCATAGGACTTGTTCTCTATAAGCACCTCCTCCATAGCTACCCCTCTCCTGGGACCCTCCAGGGAAATAGCCTCACTCAGGGAACTCTTGGCCCGGCTTAATACATTATTTGCAACCTTCCCTAGCCTCCACCGCAATACAGGTTCGGAAGTCTACCGCCAGTTGTCCGAAGTGCGGGTCTACGTCCTCCCAGCCTCCTGCACTGTCAATGGTCTCCACATGCTGGGTACATCTGTGCTGGTGTGTGGAGTTTGGCTCCCATTCCCCAGCTGCACTGGGGCTCCTCCTAACCTGACATGTATGTGGGTACAGACTCACCCATGACATCACTACAGGGGGGCTTTAACTAAAAGGGGCCTAGCACCTGATGACACTCTACTATTGTAAGCAGGCACTATTCTGGATCAGAGCCACCTAGTGGCAGAATAGTTGACTGCACCTGCCTGCAGACTAACAAATTGAATTGTTTTTTTTACGCATTCCCGTGCGTTCCCACACAGCAAATTTGGGTAGCCCATTAATTTCAATGGGTTGCCCAATGTGCAGAAACATTCGGACAGTAATCCAGGCACTATTTTTAAAATGAGGCTGCACCCTGCATTTTGATGGATGCAAACATACCCACATTTGATAGATGCATGCCACCGGCATGTATTTGCAGAAGGAAATTTGTTTCTTTGCAGTACGGGAAAACACATGTTTTTACACACGTAGTACCCTCTAGTGAGCTACTGGGGTTAGTGTGGGTACATTTATTGTGTATGACTCATAGTATCTGTGTGAGTATGTAATTAGGTCTGGTTCAGGGGCAGACTGACCATTTGGAAACTCGGGCACTGCCCGAGGGCCTGGGGTCAGTAGGGGGCCCCATGAGATGCCCCTGGTACCTTTTTCATAGGCTTTTTTGAGTTTGGGCAAGGACGCAGGGGCCCCATGATCCCCTATTGCCCGGGGGCCCCATGAGCTGTCAGTCTGCCCCTGGTCTGGTTACTGCAGGTCAGGCTGGATGACTTCACAGATTGGGACTCTATCGCCTCCACCTAGTTCTGGAGTACAATGGAAGCTTCCAGCAACCAGCGGGTAGCAGGGGTGGAGACCTAATCTGCATGTTTATGGAAGTCTAACCAATCCAAGGTTTGAAGGCCCTGGTAGAGTGCTGAGATCAATCCATAATTATGGGAGAGTCAGGTTGGAAGGCGAGTCGGGTGGAAGATGGAGTGCTGAGGAGACTGTCTGTGCCAGGGAGGGATCCCCTAGGTCTAGGGGGCTGGCCTCCAGGCTGGGCCAGTAGGGTCCATTCAGCTGTACGATATGAACAGGATCAAGGCTTGGGAGCAGTGGGAGCAAGGAGTACAGAGTGAGTACATCAGCACACCCAGGGATTCGCAAGGGGAGAGACTTCCTCCAAGTTTTCTAAGAACAGCGTTGTGCTTAACCCTTCATCCTTGTCCCTGGAGATCATCAGAACAGCCAGGAAGACTGGTAATGTCTACAGGTTGTGGAGCTGGGAGCAGTTCTACAGAGGAGAGGAGACATATGTGCATGTAGTTTGCAGTAAGCTAAGCTAGCTTTCAGAGGGGCTGCGAGTTCCTGGCCTGTAAGGGGCAGATGCTACTGATGCACAAAGAGTGACCACACTCAAGGAGAAGAACAGTCCAGGATCTGTTTCTGTAAACAGGAGGAAGTTGATTTAGTCAAGTTGGGCATCCCATGATCCCTATTACCCCATCCAAGTTATTTCCCCTAATAAAATAACAAAAACCAAGTTCATGGACTGTTCACTGACTGTGGATACAAGTGTGGAAAAATAAATGTTGCCTGGCTGTGCGGAGTTTAGGGGGACCTAGAAATATAGTGGACCTCAAGAAGGTAGCACTACACACACAAAAACATGGAGCCCCAAATCCCTACCAGACCTGTATGCAGTTTGGCTGGCTAGGAGAGGAAGACAGCAAGTGTATGCCCCCATCCCCAGCCATACCAGGCGACGTGCCCTCAATCTTGGGAAAGTGCCATGCTGATGAGGACAAGGGCCTCTTTCTAACATCTCTGGTCCCATGAATGTGGGGGTCTGAATCTGAAAGCTGCCTTTAAAATAAGTTGGCCCCAGATATTGCCACCCCCATAAGTGGTATATAGTTACTCCTGGGGGCATCCCCACCATTTGTTTCTTTTTCTTGCATGGGATTCCCCTAAAACCCATACCAGGCTCTTATTCCGGATGTGGTGTGTGATGTAATATGGAGTATTACCACACCAATTTTTCTCTTTTTTTGTGGGGTCTCTCAGACTCTCATTCAGGATGAGGGTCTGGTATAGATGAAGGGGATCCCTGGGCTGCTCTTTGTTTACAAACAGAATGAAGAGGCCGGGAACTGTCATTTAGCAGCAATTTGTAAATGTTGGTGTTGCTGTAGTCAGTGGTGGTTTTTGCCACTGTATGTGGGGGGGTGGGGGGTAGGGGGGAGAGAGAGAGATTCCAGCACTCACTCGCTGTCCACCCTGGGAGCCATGATCAGGGAAGACTGATGTTTTCCTACTGCGCTGATCTCTGACAATAATCCGGGAACGAGAGTCGGACGCCCTCCAGCAGCCCACACTGCCGTGCCTGTGCCTCACCTTCTCCCCATCCTCAGTCACTGGCTACCACGTGTGTCACTTCTGCCAGGAGGCCCCTGAGAAATGCTGCCCTAGGCAGACGCCTTGTTTGCCTTACTGTAAATACGCCCCTGTCTGTAGTAGGTTGTATACATCGTACAGATGGGTCACTTCACAGGCCGGGTCACAGACATGTTATTTAACAGAATTTTGCATTCTTAATGTTTCGCTTTCAGCATTAATAACGGTGAATTCACACTAGAATTGAGAGCTGCCAGAGAGTTTTACCGTTCCGGTAGCTCTCTGTTCCCAGCTGCGGTAGGGGGCAGTGTGGTGCGCGATTCAGCCCATCACATGCTTCCTAGCTTTTGTTTGTTTGTTTGTTTTCTACAAACTTTATATGAAGTGCACAAAATGTACACTTCATTCACAGCGGCGTATTAACCACAAGGGAAACAAGGCGTTTGCCTAGGGTTGCAATTTTTAGGGGGGGTGGCACTGCCCCCTGGAAGAAGGTTTGGTGGAGAGTGGCAGCAGCGAGGCCCAGGGGGCGGGTGTTTGGTGGAGAGTAGAAGCAGTGGGGCCCAGTGTTTGGTGGAGAGTGGCAGCAGCAGGGCCCAGGGGGGGGGTGTTTGGTGGAGAGTAGAAGCAGTGGGGCCCAGGGGGTGGGTGTTTGGCGGAGAGTAGCAGTAGTGGGGCCCAGGGGGTGGGTGTTTGGCGGAGAGTAGTAGTAGTGGGGCCCAGGGGGTGGGTGTTTGGCGGAGAGTAGCAGTAGTGGGGCCCAGGGGGTGGGTGTTTGGCGGAGAGTAGCAGTACTGGGGCCCAGGGGGTGGGTGTTTGGCGGAGAGTAGCAGTAGTGAGGCCCAGTGTTTGGTGGAGAGTGGCAGCAGCAGGGCCCAGGGGGCGGGTGTTTGGCGGAGAGTAGCAGTAGTGGGGCCCAGTGTTTGGTGGAGAGTGGCAGCAGCAGGGCACAGGGGGTGGGTGTTTGGCGGAGAGTAGCAGTAGTGGGGCCCAGTGTTTGGTGGAGAGTGGCAGTAGCAGGGCCCAGGGGGTGGGTGTTTGGCGGAGAGTAGCAGTAGTGGGGCCCAGTGTTTGGTGGAGAGTGGCAACAGCAGGGCCCAGGGGGCGGGTGTTTGGCGGAGAGTAGAAGCAGTGGGGCCCAGTGTTTGGTAGAGAGTGGCAGCAGCAGGGCACAGGGGGCGGGTGTTTGGCGGAGAGTAGCAGTAGTGGGGCCCAGTGTTTGGTGGAGAGTGGCAGCAGCGGGGCCCAGGGGGCGGGTGTTTGGCGGAGAGTAGCAGTAGTGGGGCCCAGTGTTTGGTGGAGAGTGGCAGCAGCGGGGCCCAGGGGGCGGGTGTTTGGCGGAGAGTAGCAGTAGTGGGGCCCAGTGTTTGGTGGAGAGTGGCAGCAGCAGGGCCCAGGGGGTGGGTGTTTGGCGGAGAGTAGCAGTAGTGGGGCCCAGGGGGTGGGTGTTTGGTGGAGAGTGGCAGCAGCAGGGCCCAGGGGGTGGGTGTTTGGCGGAGAGTGGCAGTAGTGGGGCCCAGTGTTTGGTGGAGAGTGGCAGCAGCAGGGCCCAGGGGATGGGTGTTTGGCGGAGAGTAGCAGTAGTGGGGCCCAGGGGATGGGTGTTTGGCGGAGAGTAGCAGTACTGGGGCCCAGGGGGTGGGTGATTGGCGGAGAGTAGCAGTAGTGGGGCCCAGTGTTTGGTGGAGAGTGGCAGCAGCAGGGCCCAGGGGGTGGGTGTTTGGCGGAGAGTAGCAGTAGTGGGGCCCAGGGGATGGGTGTTTGGCGGAGAGTAGCAGTAGTGGGGCCCAGGGGATGGGTGTTTGGCGGAGAGTAGCAGTAGTGGGGCCCAGGGGGTGGGTGTTTGGCGGAGAGTAGCAGTACTGGGGCCCAGTGTTTGGTGGAGAGTGGCAGCAGCAGGGCCCAGGGGATGGGTGTTTGGCGGAGAGTAGCAGTAGTGGGGCCCAGTGTTTGGTGGAGAGTGGCAGCAGCAGGGCCCAGGGGATGGGTGTTTGGCAGAGAGTAGCAGTAGTGGGGCCCAGTGTTTGGTGGAGAGTGGCAGCAGCAGGGCCCAGGGGATGGGTGTTTGGCGGAGAGTAGCAGTACTGGGGCCCAGGGGGTGGGTGATTGGCGGAGAGTAGCAGTAGTGGGGCCCAGGGGGTGGGTGTTTGGTGGAGAGTGGCAGCAGCAGGGCCCAGGGGGTGGGTGTTTGGCGGAGAGTGGCAGTAGTGGGGCCCAGTGTTTGGTGGAGAGTGGCAGCAGCAGGGCCCAGGGGATGGGTGTTTGGCAGAGAGTAGCAGTAGTGGGGCCCAGGGGATGGGTGTTTGGCGGAGAGTAGCAGTACTGGGGCCCAGGGGGTGGGTGATTGGCGGAGAGTAGCAGTAGTGGGGCCCAGTGTTTGGTGGAGAGTGGCAGCAGCAGGGCCCAGGGGGCAGGTGTTTGGCGGAGAGTAGCAGTAGTGGGGCCCAGGGGATGGGTGTTTGGCGGAGAGTAGCAGTACTGGGGCCCAGGGGGTGGGTGATTGGCGGAGAGTGGCAGCAGTGGGGCCCAGGGTAGTGGCCTGGGGGGTAGTGGCGGAGAATGGCAGTGGCCTGGGGGGCCCAGCACTGCTGTACATCAGATTCGGCATGGTGCGCAGCGATAAAATGCATTTCACCGCAGCATGCCGTGTTACAGTGTAAATGGGACGCATAGAACCTTTTTTCCCGGTGTGTCCTTGCGATGACAGACGTTTTATAATGCAGTACATTCAGTTTTGTTAATGCTTCAGTATGTCCCCCCCCCCCCCGGCTGTACTGCCCAGCCCCCCATTCCATGTGTTTGATGTTCCCCCAGACAGACACACAGACAGGAATCTCCAAAGACACCCGTGTGCCGGCGGGTAACGTGAATCTCTGCCATGACTAGGATTACATGGAGCTCAGTACAGATGATTTGTATACGGAGAAGAACATAGACATGAAGTACGATACCGGCATACAAATATCCCTCATTTCCATAAAGATGGAGGAGATCTCCGCCGTGAATTGTGAACCGTCTCTCCGGGTCATGGTATCCGACTGCTTGGAAAACCAAAGCCAGGATCATGTGATGATTGCAGATTCAGCTGAGAAAGAAAATTGTTCATAATTGTATATTGTGTGAAATATCTTGTATTTATAAAGGATGGGGAGACGTCATTGCTCAGCAACATTCACCCGATTTGTCACACATTCACCAGGTGAGGAGGAAACATCCGCTAACACTAGAGAAGAGCTGAACGGCCCGGCTTCCGTTTGGTAGAGGTTTGTTCAAAAAGTTCAAATGCTGAACACAGTTTGAATCAATAAGATAAGAAAAAAATCTGTAAAATAAAAAAAAATCACCTTTCTGGGCTAATAGGCGGGGTGGGGGGTCAAAAAATAGCACGGGGGTGCTGTGCTGTACTGTATGTACTAATGCAAAAAAAACCAAAAAAACAAATCCCCCCGGAAATTAAAAATCGATCTTCTAGGAGCAGTGATCGTTTAAATGCTTAAAGTGGAACATTAAAAATGTCCATTTCCTTTAACCACTTGAGCTCCGGAAAGGTTTTACCCCCTTCATGACCAGGCCATTTCTTGCTATTCGGCACTGCGCTACTTCAACTGACAATTGTATGGTCATGCAATGATGTACCTAAATAAAATGTACATCATTTTTTCACACAAATAGACCTTTGTTTTGGGTATTCTTTTCGGTATTCGATCACCACTGGAATGTTCACTTTATAAATAATAGTTTTAGCTGTCATGAATGGGTTTACCGGTCATGAAAAGCTTGATTATGGATTTGATCTGTGATTGGCTACAGCCAATCACATGATACAGGTAGCCAGGTACCATGTGATTGCTGTGGGCCAATCACAGATCACAACATTAAGCAAGCCTCTCATATATGGAAAGCCATTCAGGACAGGTTGTTTACATTGGTATCATGCGATCACTTTGACCAATCGTAGAGATCACATGATACCTGGTTATGGGTTACCAGTAACAGTGATCAGCTGTGGCATTTGTTGGCAATTAAAGCTGATTCATTATCTTTATAGATGTCCCTGTAGCACATCCTACCATGTGAACAAACTGCATAAAATACACCAACATGCATACAGGCTCTATAAGTCTGGGGGTACCTCGCATTAAAAAAAACTGCATGAGGTCCCCCTAAAAGTTCATACCAGACTCAAAGGGTGTGCCCCCCCTTTCCCCCATTTAAGGACATGGAGAAGCACAACCACCTCCAACGATGTGCTCCATTCTGCATCCATCCCGGCTGCCAGCAAACGTACCGTACTTAGTAAGGCTGTGATACAGCATGCAGAATGGCAATGAATCGTGCACCATACTGCCCCCTATTGCAGGTGGGAATGAACAGCAACTGTAAACTGGTCCAGCAGCTCTCCATTATAGTTTTCACCCTAAAACATTTCCTAAAGGAGAGTGAGAGAGAGAGAGAGAGGGAGGGGGAGAGAGGGAGGGGGAGAGAGGGAGGGGGAGAGAGGGAGGGGGAGAGAGAGAGAGAGGGAGAGGGAGAGAGGGAGGGGGCAAACCTCCTTAACAGGGACAAAGACAGAAATGGAAACAAATCTAGGAAGGATGTCATAGTATCTAAATAAACTGGACTCATGTGCCCCAATTGTGGCCACAGCAGGTAGCCGGAGCACCCCCTACTAAGCTAAATCACTGACAAACTGACCTTGCAGGCCTAGGGGACGTAGCCCTGTATACTCCTCTTACTCTCTATCTCAATGCGTGGGTGGGTGGGGGGGGGGGCAGTGAGCGGATCCTCAGCCCACCCTCCTGGTTGCACAGCTATACCCCCTCACTCCTAGGGGTATCAGAAGGCTGGCCCAGCTTCTCCCAGGGGCTCCGAGGCAACAGACTTAAGTGGGCCACATAAGTGGGCCCAGCCTTAGCCTACCTACTGTGGGAACTCACTTCAAATGGTAGAGCTCTTCGTGTTAAAGCACACAGCAACTCGCTTCTTTAAGGGCTTTTTTTGCCCACTTTTATTTAAAAGAAAAAGTTCAACAAAAATGCTCCCCACACAGGGGTATCCAATATCAAGCAATACCAACAAAGATTCAGCCTCCTGGCTTGTACGCAGTTCAATGTCTGTCTCCTGCAGACTCTTCCCAAATTATGGCTCTCGCACACAGCTGGCCACTAGCACACAGCTAGTCTGGCTTCCACCTCTCCTTGGTGAAGCCCACCTGACTCCAAGGCAGATACCTCCTGTCTGCCTGAGTGGAGCCCTCCTGACTCCGTCTGCCTGGGTGGAGCCCAGAACCATGGTTAGGCCTCTATAAAAAGGCCTGCACACACCTGTGCAATCAGTGTGCTGGGGGTTCTCAAAACACGGACCCCGGATTGGAGATTTCATCCCTCCCAGATCTCTTTGAAATCTCCAGGATCCGGATCCCAAAACAGACTTAATGAATAAATGAGAAA
The DNA here is from genome assembly GCF_062004578.1 of Staurois parvus. NCBI lineage: Eukaryota > Metazoa > Chordata > Amphibia > Anura > Ranidae > Staurois > Staurois parvus. The sequence continues at coordinate 689,363 of NW_028317830.1, forward strand.
ACTGAAAAGCCAGTTTCCTCTGCAATACATCAACTCTCTGGAGCCCCTCAACCTGCCTGGTTGAGAATCCAGGGTTTTCAGCTTGATTATGACAGTGGCATGACACCGCACTGTCACACTACATACAGGGTTTTTCATTTTTACAGAGTTTTCACAGCTTCTTTATAGGGAATGCTTTATTCTTCTAGCAGATTAGGGATGAGCCAACTGCCAAAAGCTCCTCCCGTGAACAATGGACATTGTAGCTTGAAATTACCTTTCCTCTTAGCTGATCCTAGTATGGATGTGTACAAGTGAAAGCCTCAGTCAATACCACCCTCAGGCCATGCCCCCCGACAGTTTTTTCCCCACCCACTGGGGCTTAAAATGACCATGGCAATATTTGGTTAATGATGTCCCCCCCATTCCTGCACCTTCCTTTTGGCCTTATTTATACCTAGTGTAGCAAGAACCAGCATTTTTGCCTTTCACCTACTGTAAATAGCTGTCATATGGCTGAGTACCATCAGGATAGGCCGTGTGCGCTGGGTCATCATGACAGGCCGTGTGCGCTGGGTCACTAGGATAGGCCGAGTGCGCTGGGTCATCAGGATAGGCCGTGTGCACTGGGTCATCAGGATAGGCTGTGCGCTGGGTCATCAGGATAGGCCGTGTGCGCTGGGTCACCAGGATAGGCCGTGTGCGCTGGGTCACCAGGATAGGCCGTGTGCGCTGGGTCACCAGGATAGGCCGTGTGCGCTGGGTCATCAGGATAGGCCGTGTGCGCTGGGTCATCAGGATAGGCCGCGTGCGCTGGGTCACCAGGATAGGCCGTGTGCGCTGGGTCATCAGGATAGACCATGTGCGCTGGGTCATCAGGATAGGCCGCGTGCGCTGGGTCACCAGGATAGGCCATGTGCGTTGGGTCACCAGAATAGGCCGTGTGCGCTGGGTCATCAGGATAGGCCGTGTGCGCTGGGTCACCAGGATAGGCCGTGTGCGCTGGGTCATCAGGATAGGCCGTGTGCGCTGGGTCACCAGGATAGGCCGTGTGCGCTGGGTCACCAGGATAGGCCGTGTGCGCTGGGTCACCAGGATAGGCCATGTGCGTTGGGTCACCAGAATAGGCCGTGTGCGCTGGGTCACCAGGATAGGCCGTGTGCGCTGGGTCACCAGAATAGGCCGTGTGCGCTGGGTCACCAGGATAGGCCGTGTGCGCTGGGTCACCAGGATAGGCCGTGTGTGCTGGGTCATCAGATGTTTTTTTTCCTCAATCCTTTGAAGACTGAGATTGAGCTTGTGACAGACCCAACCGGGACAAGGAGTTTTCAGCCTATCCTCTGCACTGTCAAGTTCTGGATGAGTGCCAGGCAAGGTATGTGTGTGACCTTTCCCTGTAACAACCAGACAACAGGTTGGTTCCATTGGCACACATGACATTCCCTAGCACAAGATGGCATGGTGTTAACCACTTCTGGGCTGTTCCTACAGAGCTGCCCCTGCCAGCACAATGCAAATTTTTCACACATCCTTCACAGGTTCTGGGAACGTGCATGGAAATGTGGGTTTCTGTGCATTTCCCAGGCCTTACATAGCTGATGACAGCTCAAGGAGCTGTCATATGGCTGAGTACCATCAGGATAGGCTGTGTGCACTGGGTCATCTGATGTTTTTTTCCTCAATCCAGTGAAGACTGAGATTACGCTTGTGACAGACCCAACCGGGACAAGGAGTTTTCAGCCTATCCAGAAATCTCTGCACTGTCAAGTTCTGGATGAGTGCCAGGCAAGGCATGTGTGTGATAGACCCAACCAGGACAGGGGCTTTTGGAGGGGACTAGGGGCTAGCCTTCTACCGACTGAATATGGCCCATGGGGGAAACCTGGGATTTTGTCTGCTTCATACAGTCAGAGCACGGAAAAGAGCTTGGTTCAGCCTCTGATCACATGGAGAGAGTGGATCAGTCCTCATTTGGAGGGGACTAGGGGCTAGCCTTCTACCCACTGATTATGGCCCCTAGTCCCCTCTAAAAGCCCCTGTCCCGGATGGGTCTATCACAGAGTTCTACAGTTATTTTTTCAGCAGTTGTTTTCTTATTCTGGGTCACAATCCTGCTCAAGGTCCTTTTGCCTCTCTTGGTCAGTTGACCATGCTTATGCTTATCAGATGACGCTTTCCCGGGAACTGTATACACCGTCATAACCTTTGATATGGTTCCTCACCACACGGCAAATAAACTGGCGACTTCAATCACAGAGGCACCAGCTAAGCCAAACCAACAATTTGCCCTCAGTCAGCTCTGACATGACTCCTTATTACTAGCAGCACATGCAGTGAATGAGGAAAGTGAGGCTTCCCATTTGTTAGCTAGGTGTCTCATCACACAGCGGAAACAAAGAATGTTCCATCACTTCCGCTTTCATTGCCAAACATGGTGTCACTTCCACACCTGCAAACCATGAAGTGCTTTGTCCAACCCCTGTGCATCACCTGAAGGGGAGGGATGGGGACTCATCAGCTAATGGTGAAAAGTGTGAACATATCAACTGAGGCAGAAGGAAGGGGCCCCCCACCGTTAGGGAAGAGACAAATCACCTGAGAGGGTAGGAGTGCAGGCACATCACCTGAAGAGGGGGATTGGGCTTATCACCTGATGGGGAAAGGCGGAGACACAGGACCTGAACAAGGAAGAAAGGAACACATCACTTGATAGGGGAAGGAGGGGACACATCACCTGATGGATAAAGGTGGTGACACTTTACCTGAAGAAGGAAGGCGGAGACTCATCTTGCTTGTTTTGTTTCAAATGTTTTATGAAGGGTTTCAGTTGTTGAAGATTTATAATATACCATAAGAGCAGAAAATTGCTCCCTAGGTTTTGTTCCAGGATGTCCGCAATGACAATGTACAGACCATTGGTATATTATACATGTTTTTTGCTCAATGTTTTTGTTTTTCAAAATACAAATTCATATCTGTAAGGAGAGTTCAGATTCAAATTTAATTGGCAAGTGGAAAAAGAATAGAGCCAACACATTTCAAGGGTTTTGGACTCCTCTTTTTTTCAGGGCAAATACTATCAGAGATTTGAAGGGGAACCAGTGGAGGGAATATTTAAAGATCTTGGTGTTTATTAGTGTAAACCTAAATATCACCTTTAGGAGCCCTGAAGAAGGGGATCATAATCCACAGAAATTCTCTGGCTATGTTTCTTTAATCAATTACCAATAAAGTCTGAGATGAACTTTTCATGCATACAAGGTAAGCACACCAAGGTTTGTAGCGTGAGGAACCAGTGCTCTGCTCAGTACCTCCAGAAGTTAAGCAGCTCCAGACCCTAACAAGGTCACATCGGTCATTAATTCCTCTGTCTCCTCCAATGATTAAACAGCTCAGGAACCTGGGTTCACATGATTATGTTATGTCCGAGCCAGGGGCGGACAGACAACTCATGGGGCCCCCGGGCAATAGGGGATCATGGTGCCCCTGTGTCCTTGCCCAAACTCAAAAAAGCCTATGAAAAAGGTACCAGGGTCATCTCATGGGGCCCCCTACTGACCCCGGGCCCTGGGGCAGTGCCTGAGTTTCCAAATGGTCAGTCCGCCTATTATTATTATTATTATACAGGATTTATGGTGCCAACAGTTTGCTCAGCGCTTTACAATATAACGGGAGACAATACAGCAACAATACAGTTCAATACAAGAGGGATAGGAGGGTCCTGCTCTTCGGAGCTTACAATCTAGGAATGTTCTTCGCCTTTGGCAGCACGGCACACCCAGGTGAACACGTTCTGGTATCATATCTCTGTGTGGTGTACAATAGAGAGGCAATCATTTGCATTGGTTAAACTCCAATAATCAACCCAGGATATGCTGTCCAGATCCATTCTGGTGAGACACAGAGCAGAAGAACAGAAGATGTTGCTGCTGAAGATAGTCTTTCTGCCTTTTGTTTTCCTAGAAGGTCTTCTGTCCTTCTATCTCAACTTTTGCATCATGTTCTTCCACATGAAAAGTCTCAGGAATGGGTTGAAGCTGAATCTTTCCAGCCTCATCCAGCTGGTCATGGGAGCCACTAACATTAGCATGCGAGGAATGATGCTCGGGACTGCCATTGCTACATCATTCCCTATTTATCATGTTGTGAGGTTGTACCATGGTATAAACATCTTTGTCTCCTTCCACTTAAACGTCAGCTATTGGCTCATTGCCTGGCTCTGCACCTATTACTGCACCACCATCACCAACATCAGACACCAACTCTTTATCTGGATGAAGAGGATCTTCGTGTCCTTCTTGCCTCACCTGCTTTTCCTCTCTGCAGTTGGGTCTTTGATCCTGTCTGTCCAGTCTGCCTGGTATATTCATATCCAGGTCTCTGCTGGCAACTCCATCATCGGTTACATTTTTCCCAATTATGAATTCTCCATTTCTCATCCCAATTTAATATTGATTAGCTTTCTCTGTTCCTTCCTGCCCTTCCTGATGACCTTCAGCTCTCTCATGGTGACCATGTCCTCTCTGTTCAGACATATCAGGAAGGTGAAGAAGAATAGCTCGGGATTTGCTCCTCCAACCCTCCAGGCCCATGTCAGTGCTGTGAGAACAATGATATTATTTCTTCTACTTTCTGTCATCGTCAATGTTGCTGAGATCATTAAGCTCATGGGAATGTCTTTCTTTGTTCAGTCTGTACAGCCAATCATCTGGTTAATGGTGATTACCTTTGCATTGACAGAAGCAGCCATTATTATCCAGTCCAGCTGCAAGCTGAAGAAGGCATTTGCAAAAATGTTCTGTGCTGGAAGATTTATGGAAAGACAGAACTAGAGTTGCCATGTTTCTATATATACTATATATACCGTGAGAGATGTGTCATGGCTTCATACACGGTTGAAGTAGTGATGAGTTCAACTCAAGTGTGGTGAATCCAAGAAGAATTCAGACATTGATGGTCAGTTGTGGTCCTTTGGAGACCAGAAACTGGGAATTATAACACACAGACGTGGTGTGAAACACTTCTCTAGTTCCTAACAATGGGAATATATATGGAACTTGGTCTATATACTGTATAAACCTGGTCTATATACTATATATGTAAACTTGGTCTATATACTGTATATCCTTGGTTGATAAATTATGGAAAGCTGGTTTTTGAAGAGACAATTTGAACCAAGTTTTGGATTTTATTTGAGGAAAGAATAGAATAGAAACTCTACCGTCACATATTCACCCAGTTGGGATTTATTAGAGACGATGTATAGAATGGCTTACTGTGTCATGTATATATATTAGTAATAAGAAGAATACATTGTGCTGGAATGAAAGGTTTTGACAAAAGTTGTGTATTCTGCATTTTATTTTTTATTCTTTTTGTATTTTCTCTCTTTCTCTTTTTATATTTATTATTGAGTTCTATGTTTGTACAAAATCACTTTTCTTCTTCTGCTGCTTACCTTGTATTGGCTGTAAAGGCACAAGGTTTTTTTTTTACCGTGATGCATTCTTTGCATTCTCTGCATTCAAGTGTAAACAATGGGCCCCAGATGGTTTCACCCATAATGTGCTAGTAGGCATCCATATCATGGCAAACCTACCTTAAAACAAAGCCATCCAGCGGTGCACTGTCAGCTCTAACAGGGCTTCCATCTTCACCTGGTCTTCCTTCAAGGTTCACGTGCTGGGGCCTCTTGAATGGCAGAGCCATGATGACGTCACTCCTGTGCATGTGCACGGGAATCATGGTCATGGCACACGACTCTGGAAGGACTGTATGAGTATGCCGTACCTTCAGAGAGCATGCACTGGTGACATCTCCGTCTCCTATGAGTTTAGGAGGTATTCGCTGTACCTACAGGTAAACCTTATTATAGCCTTGCCCGTAAGTAGAAGTTCAAAACCGGGATTTACTACAGCTTTACGGTTAAAAAAAACCTTCTGTATGCAGCTCCCCCCAGCCCCCCCTATATACTTACCTCGATCTCACAATGTGCCCCAAAGCAACAGCTCTCTCTACTCTCTCTCTCCTCACTGAATAGGGAGGCAGCAGTGGGAGCCATTGAAATTAATCACAGGTAGTGAGATGGGGGTCAAGCTGTGCTCTGTGTGTCAATGGACACACAGAGCAAGGCTTGGGATCAGGCCCACGCTGGTGCCCCCATTGCACACAGCTTACTATGGGGGCACTCAGCAGGAGGGAATAGCCGGAAGCGCTAGCAGGAGACCCGAGAAGAGGAGGATCATGGAACCATTGCACACAGCAGGTACAGTGAGTATGAGCGCTGGTGGGAGACCCGAGAAGAGGAGGATCACGGAACCATTGCACACAGCAGGTACAGTGAGTATGAGCGCTGGTGGGAGACCCGAGAAGAGGAGGATCACGGAACCATTGCACACAGCAGGTACAGTGAGTGTGAGCGCTGGTGGGAGACCCGAGAAGAGGAGGATCACGGAACCATTGCACACAGCAGGTACAGTGAGTATGAGCGCTGGTGGGAGACTCAAGAAGAGGAGGATCATGGAACCAATGAACACAGCAGGTACAGTAAGTATGAGCAATGGTGGGAGACCCGAGAAGAGGAGGATCATGGAACCATTGCACACAGCAGGTACAGTGAGTGTGAGCGCTGGTGGGAGACCCGAGAAGAGGAGGATCACGGAACCATTGCACACAGCAGGTACAGTAAGTGTGAGCGCTGGTGGGAGACCCGAGAAGAGGAGGATCACGGAACCATTGCGCACAGCAGGTACAGTAAGTATGAGCGCTGGTGGGAGACCCGAGAAGAGGAGGATCACGGAACCATTGCACACAGCAGGTACAGTAAGTATGAGCGCTGGTGGGAGACCCGAGAAGAGGAGGATCACGGAACCATTGCACACAGAAGGTACAGTGAGTATGAGCGCTGGTGAGAGACTCGAGAAGAGGAGGATCACGGAACCATTGCACACAGCAGGTACAGTGAGTATGAGCGCTGGTGGGAGACCCGAGAAGAGGAGGATCACGGAACCATTGCACACAGAAGGTACAGTAAGTATGAGCGCTGGTGAGAGACTCAAGAAGAGGAGGATCATGGAACCAATGAACACAGCAGGTACAGTAAGTATGAGCGCTGGTGGGAGACCCAAGAAGAGGAGGATCATGGAACCAATGAACACTGAAGGTACAGTAAGTATGACATGTTTGTTATTAAAAAAATTGGTTTTCAATCATTTCAAATACAGTCTACAGGTCCATAGGGAGCCACACACTTTTCTATTCATGATTCTCCTTTTCATGTGGACAGGAGAAGTGATAATGAGCAAAGTCCAAGCATACAGAATGAGGACAGATACCGAGACGTGACAGATCATCTCAGCCTCCAGGGCCGGACCATTTGGTTAGAAGGACAGGAATGGAAAGTACTTTGTGTATAATAAAATCTCCTTCATTTCCATGAAGAGGAAACTAAACCTCACCGATGATTCCAAACCATCTACCTGGATCATGTTCTATGATGGCGAGAAATCCGATCCGAGGATCAGTTCATGACTCCAGTGTACTCCTCCATCACCGGAGGCAGAAAATCATTCCAGGAATACACCGGCCCAAAGGATTTAGTAATATTTTTCTCTGCTCTATATTAATATGTAATATGAAGATATATACAATGTTGCATGAAGTCATAATTAGGAAGCAATAAGAAGAGTTTTATATATATAATGTAGACAATACATATACACCAAGTCATGGCAGCACCAGTACCAAGAAGGTGCCATGCCAGAATAAATATAAATGTCAACAAATGTCAATAAAAAGGAACCACAAGAAAGTCCATATCAAACGTCCATGTTAGTAGGTAGGTGTACTGTGTAGGGGGCGGCTCCACAAGCAGCATATACAATGCACGCAGAAAACAGGAGGGGGCGCCAGCTAAGTGCAGCATTAGAGTGGTTCTGAAGGCAGAAGGTTTTTTTTTACCTTCATGCATTCTATGCACAAGTCTCCATGCACACTGGGGGGGGGGGGGGCATTTGAATAACGTTAGCTGTATAAAGTCACATTAAAAATATGAGTTTTTTACCTTTTTTTAGCGATTTTGCTTTAACGTTTAGCAGCGTTTTCCCTAGTTTTTCCTCATTTGCGTTTTTTCGCGTTTGTGACAGGAGTCACTTTGGCTGGGGGGCCCATGGAACCCAGCTCACTTTGGAGAGGAGGGAGACCCCTGTCTCAGCTCCCCATATCCCTCTTATGTGTAAGTCACCCTGTGCCTGTTAGGGGTACAGGGTGATCTGTCCTAATATTGGGGTGGGGGGGGGGGGTTGTGGATTGTTTGGTGTCATGTGGTTGCATCCCATTGTTCTATTGTGTGTCTTGCTTGGGAGCAAACTATTATGGGATGTATGTGTTTATGTGTATTAGCTTACTGGGGGGGGGTCTCCAGCAGCCCTCCCTCCTGATGGAACTGTCTGCTGGTGTGAAGTTTGAATACCTGTGTGTCTCTTGTTACTACATGTAGATTGCCCCGCCCTGTGTCATTATGCAGGGAGGGGGGATTGCCCCCTGAGTGTATATATCTTGCATCTGTGTTCAAATAAAGGAGTCTACCTCCTGGTTTACTTCAAGACTGGTGTCGTCTAGTCTTGTATGGTGGGCTGTGGTGTCTGTTGTCGGTGTCCGGATGGGGAAGCGGTATTCTAAATGAAGTACTCAAGCGCAGTCTGGGTCGGTTCCGTTACAGAGTTTTTCTTTTTTTAGCAAAAAAAATTGGGGGGGTCAAAAAAACCGCCCGTTTGCACCGCTTTACTGTGTTTTTCAGTGTTAGAGTGATTTTACAGCTACATAAGTCATCTAGAAACCCACTAGTCCTGTTTTTTTTTTCCTGCCAAAAAACGTTGATTCCAGTATGTGTGCATGGACACATAGGAGAACATGCTGGGGGGTTACTAGCTGTAGAAACAAAGGTAAAAGAATGGCAAAAAGCAAAAAACAGCAGCTGTAAAAACGTTGTGTGCATGAGGACTTAAAGCAGGGGTGTCCAAACTATGGCCCTCCAGGTGTTGAGGAACTGCAAGTCCCATGAGGCCTTGCAAGACTCTGACATCCACAGGCAAGACACCCAGAGGTAGAGGCATGATGGGACTTGTAGTACTTCAACAAATGGAGGGCCATAATTTGGACACCCCTGACTTAAAGTAAAAAAAAATGAAAAAAATTCTGGATGCAGCTCCCTCTTCAGCTCCCCCCCCCATACTTTCCTGAGCCCCATCTCAATCCAGCGATGTGCATGAGATCCTCGGCTCTCCTGGCTCCCTGCCTCCTCAGTGCCTCCGCATTAGCACACCCAGCTGTTGGAGTCAGATAAGAAGTCACATAAGAGCCCCTACCTGCAGACCTCTGTTGACCCCCCACATCTCCCCTTTCCATCAACATGGGGACAAGATGCTTTGCCCCCCTGGAAAAGTGTTCTCCCCTTGTTGATATGGCATGGCCTGGTATGGTTGAGGAGGCCACATGCTCTCTGCCCTCCCTTTCCTGACCAGACAGGCGGAATGCTGAGATAAGAGTCCGGAGTGCATCTGGGTGACCCAATTCAGGTTTTTGTTTTTGCACGGGGTCCTCCTTGCTCTTCCCCATCCTGAATAAGGATCTGGTATGAATGTTGATGGGAATCTCCATCCCCCTGTTTATATACGGATCAAAGTGAATGGGAAATGTCATTTGCCAGCAATAAATTTACTTTTTTCCCCTTTTGTAAATGTCACTTTTGCTTTAGTACTTTGTATTCCATTCCGCAGGAAGGTGTGTGGCGCCCCTCAAGAATGGTATCTGAAGGAACTCTACATTTTTAATATTGCCCTCTTGGCCTTATTAATGGAGCTGCTGCCTGCTGAACAGAATTTACAGACGATATGCTTTGCATTGGTAGATACCCCCATGGCAATGCCCAGCTACCCACGCCCTTTGCTTGCCGATCCCTTGACTATTAATATTGAAATGGCCAAAGCTGATTTACAGGATTCGCCCCCTATAGACGTCAATGGGGCTCAGTTTAACATTCGCAATTTCCAATTTTTTTTTTTTCAGTTTAGTGCATGTCCCTTGAACCAAGCCCAGGAACATTCCACTTATCCCCACAGACAAAATATTAACCCCTGGTTTGCCCTAATCAGCCCGGACTGATAACTCCCTTTTGCCCTTCTCCCCTTAGCTATTACTTTTCTGCTGTTTTTTTTATAAATCTTTATTTTTGTATCCATTCATATTAAAACTTTTTCAATTTTATTTGTTCATTTTTTTTAATTGAGTGCAAAAAAAAGGTGCAAAACATTAAATAAATATTAAATATTTTATTAATGTTATACATTAATCAACCAATTAGAATTATTAATATTATTAATAATAACATTAATTTAAAAATAAGCCTTTTCTTCATTTATAAATAACTTTGTGAGACTTTGTACAAGAATCATATTTTAGAGTCATTTTAAAAAAGAGAAATTATAGAATAAAATGGAGTTTTTTTTCTACAGTAACACTATTTATTTAAACTAACATTGATCCTTTTTTTTTTTTTTTTTTTTAAATAAAGATTGCATTGAAAATGAAATAATTGTTGTCACCGATTACAGGGATGTGTTTTCTGCGCACGGCTTTCAGTTGAACTGTTACCCCTTCCAGGTATATCTTACTAGTACACATGACATCAGTTGCGTTTGTACTTTCTAAACTCAAAACGTCTTCATTACATTACATTATTACATAACATTGAGTTTATATAGCGCCAAAGGGTTTGCTCAGCGCTGTACAATAGAGGGGGGGACAATACATGAAACATTACAGCAGCTACGAACAGCACGCGAGTGGTAAGAGGGCCCTACTCTTTTGAGCTTACAATCTGGGAGGGAGGGGGTAGTGGTACAGGAGGAAGTGGCTGTGGGGGATGGAGTGGTAGGAGGAATGAAGGAGAGCAGCAGTTAGGTGAGGGTGGGGTAGGCTTCCCTGAAGAGGTGGGTTTTCAGGGAGCGCCTGAAGGTGAGAAGGGAAGGTGACAGTCTGATGGATTGGGGTAGTGAGTTCCAGAGGATGGGGGAGGACCTGGAGAAGTCTTGCAGACGTGCGTGGGAGGAGGAGACCAGGGAGCAAGATAGAAGGAGGTCCTGTGAAGAGCGAAGGGTACGGGTAGGGTGGTACTTGGGAATCAGGTCGGTGAGGTAGTTAGGGGCAGTGTTGTGAATGGCTTTGTAGGTCATTAAAAATGTATTGAAAGGAAAAAGAGATAATTTTTTGCAAATGAATATGGTAGTTGTGTTTTGCGCTTTGTGAATGTATGTATTTGTTATCTTAGGTAATGACAAAGTTATTGATGAATCGACAGACCAAAAGCAGAAACGTAAACATTGTTCTGGTCCATAGAGGGTGTATGAGGAGAGAGGGAGGAAGGGGTTCATATTTCTGTCACTTTGCTGTTCCATATTTATCAGAAAATAGGTTACATTGTATTTAATCAGCTTCTGCCTCTTTTTCAAATATTGTTTCTGTTTTTTGCATATTTTGTGATTATTTTCTTACATGGCCTCCAATCTGATCTCCTGTGAACTTTCCTTTCATCTCCGGTGGAATCATTTTATATCTTGAAGATTCATATATAATTGTATAATAACACATCTGATGTTTTGTGGCTTTATTATCCTCTGCAGATTATTCTGAGCTCTTTTACACTTTTTGTGTTGTATCATTTGTTAGTGTTTGCTGCAGCTGTAGGGAGCTAAGCAGTGAGAAGTTTCCACAGCATATAATTTCATCATGGGCTGAGTTCATCCTCGGGGGTTGGACTCATTACCTGAGAGGGGAGGCTGGGAAAAATTACCTCAGAGGAGAAGGGGTAGACTCACCACCAGGAAAAGAAGGAAGAAATCTTCCTAGGGGGAAGGTGTGGGGACTCTTCACCTGAGGGGGAAGGTGTGGGGACTCTTCACCTGAGGGGGAAGGTGTGGGGACTCATTACCTGTCCGGAAAGGTGTTGGGACTCATCACTTGAGGGGGAAGGTGTGGGGACTCATCACCTGAAGGAGAAGGTGTGGAGACTCATCACCTGAAGGAGGTGTGGAGACTCATCACCTGAGGGAGAAGGTGTGGAGACTCATCACCTGAGGGGGAAGGTGTGGAGACTCATCACCTGAGGGGGAAGGTGTGGAGACTCACACCTGAGGGGGAAGGTGTGGGGACTCATCACCTGAGGGAGAAGGTGTGGAGACTCATCACCTGAGGGGGAAGGTGTGGGGACTCATCACCTGAGGGGGAAGGTGTGGGGACTCATTACCTGAGGGAGGAGGTGTGAAGACTCTTCCCCTGAGGGGGAAGGTGTGGAGACTCATCACCTGAGGGGGAAGGTGTGGGGACTCATCACCTGAGGGAGGAGGTGTGGAGACTCATCACCTGAAGGAGAAGGTGTGGAGACTCATCACCTGAGGGGGAAGGTGTGGAGACTCATCACCTGAGGGGGAAGGTGTGGAGACTCATCACCTGAGGGGGAAGGTGTGGAGACTCATCACCTGAGGGGGAAGGTGTGGAGACTCATCACCTGAGGGGGAAGGTGTGGAGACTCATCACCTGAGGGGGAAGGTGTGGGGACTCATCACCTGAGGGAGGAGGTGTGAAGACTCTTCCCCTGAGGGGGAAGGTGTGGAGACTCACACCTGAGGGGGAAGGTGTGGGGACTCATCACCTGAGGGAGGAGGTGTGAAGACTCTTCCCCTGAGGGAGAAGGTGTGGAGACTCACACCTGAGGGGGAAGGTGTGGAGACTCATCACCTGAAGGAGAAGGTGTGGAGACTCATCACCTGAGGGGGAAGGTGTGGGGACTCATCACCTGAGGGAGGAGGTGTGAAGACTCTTCCCCTGAGGGAGAAGGTGTGGAGACTCATCACCTGAGGGGGAAGGTGTGGAGACTCATCACCTGAGGGGGAAGGTGTTGGGACTCATCACTTGAGGGGGAAGGTGTGGGGACTCATCACCTGAAGGAGAAGGTGTGGAGACTCATCACCTGAGGGGGAAGGTGTGGAGACTCATCACCTGAGGGGGAAGGTGTGGGGACTCATCACCTGAGGGGGAAGGTGTGGGGACTCATCACCTGAGGGAGGAGGTGTGGAGACTCATCACCTGAAGGAGAAGGTGTGGAGACTCATCACCTGAGGGGGAAAGTGTGGAGACTCATCACCTGAGGGGGAAGGTGTGGAGACTCATCACCTGAGGGGGAAGGTGTGGAGACTCATCACCTGAGGGGGAAGGTGTGGGGACTCATCACCTGAGGGGGAAGGTGTGGGGACTCATCACCTGAGGGAGGAGGTGTGGAGACTCATCACCTGAAGGAGAAGGTGTGGAAACTCATCACCTGAGGGGGAAGGTGTGGAGACTCATCACCTGAGGGGGAAGGTGTGGAGACTCATCACCTGAGGGGGAAGGTGTGGGGACTCATCACCTGAGGGAGGAGGTGTGGAGACTCATCACCTGAAGGAGAAGGTGTGGAGACTCATCACCTGAGGGGGAAGGTGTGGAGACTCATCACCTGAGGGGGAAGGTGTGGAGACTCATCACCTGAGGGGGAAGGTGTGGAGACTCATCACCTGAGGGGGAAGGTGTGGAGACTCATCACCTGAGGGGGAAGGTGTGGAGACTCATCACCTGAGGGGGAAGGTGTGGGGACTCATCACCTGAGGGAGGAGGTGTGAAGACTCTTCCCCTGAGGGGGAAGGTGTGGAGACTCACACCTGAGGGGGAAGGTGTGGGGACTCATCACCTGAGGGAGGAGGTGTGAAGACTCTTCCCCTGAGGGGGAAGGTGTGGAGACTCTTCACCTGAGGGGGGAGATGTAAAGACTCTTCGCCTGAGGGGGGAGGTGTGAAGACTCTTCGCCTGAGGGGGAAGGTGTGGAGACTCATCACCTGAGGGGAAGGTGTGGAGACTACCAGGTCCTGTAGCTGCAAAGCAACCAGGATCATCACATTACCACCAACATGTTTCACTGTTGGTATGATGTTCTTTTTATAAAATGCTGTGTTGGTCTTACACCAGATTTAACAGGACACACACCTTCCAAAAAGTTACATTTTTGTATCATCAGTCCACGGAGAATTTGTAAGGTAAGGTTTTCATGGATCGTCTACAAGTTTGGGGTAGAGAATTCCATAGCATGGGAGAGGCTCGGGAGAAGTCCTGGAGGCAAGCATTGGGAGGAGTTGACAAGGGAATTAGAGAGCAGGGGCTCTTGGGAGGAAAGAAGAGAACAATTTGGTTGATATTTTGATTCCAGGTTAGCGATGTAGCTGGTGGCAGAGTTGTGGTTGGCTTTCATGATGGACTGAAGGGGGGATAGCCTATATAAAGATAAGCCAATGAGGAGGGAGTTACAATATTCGAGGCGAGAGATAACTTGGGAGTGGATTAGGAGCTTTGTGGTGCCAATGGTTAGGAAGGGGCATGTTCTGGAGATGTTGAGGAGGTTGAGACGGCATGCTTTGGACAGTGATTGGATTTTGAGCCGAAAAGATAGTTCAGGGTCCAGGATTATATCTAGTACCCTGGCATGCTGTGATGGATTGATGGTTGTGTCATTGATCTTGACAGAGAATTTGGGGGAAGGGGCACATGGGAAAAAAATATTATGAGCTCAGTTTTGGATAGATTGAGTTTGAGGAAGTGGCGTGACATCCAGACTGGTATGTCAGTCAGTAAGTTAGTGAAGCATGAAAAGAATGATGTTGTGAGCTGAGGGGTAGAGATATAGATTTGGGTGTTGTCAGTGTAGAAATTATATTGAAAGCCATGGGAGAATATCAGCTGACCCAGTGAGGAGGTGCAGTTCGGAAATAGGATAGGTCCAGGAACAGGAACCTTGGGGGACTCAAATGGAGAAAGGAAGAGGAGAAGAAGAAGAAGAATTGTAAGTGACGCTGAAGGTGCGGTGGGATAAGTAGGATGTGAACCAATGAAGAACACAGCCATGGAGACCAAAGGAGTAAAGTTTTTTTTGAGAAGGGGTTGGTCAACCGTACCAAAAGCAGCTGAGAGGTCTAAGAGTGGGAGTACAGAATAGTGTCCATTGGTTTTAGGTGTTAGTAAAGCATTTGTGAGTTTTAGACAGTTTCTGTGGAGTGTTGAGGGCAAAGTCCAGACTGAAGTGGATGTCAGTGACCATCGCGATGCATGGGTCTACACAGGCAAAGGTGTCTGCCAAGACGTGTAGGTGGCAGGGCACCCGGATCCAGGCACACCAGTCGTCTTGACAGTACTAGGCAGGCACTAGGACCTAGGCTACGCCTGTCAGGTGCAGGGCGGGCTATTTAAACCAGCTCTGCACAAACACTTGTTGCCGAATGATCTTTGTATCCTGTTACCTGTGTTGTGACTATCTTGATCTGGATTGTTTGACCTTGCTGCCTTCTCCTGTCCTGACCCTTGGCCTGCCTGACTCTGCTCCTGGATGTTCCCCTTGAAATCTGATCTTTTGGTATTGACCCTGCATGTGACCCGACTATCCTTTGCCTACCGTTTTGTACCTCACCGACCCGCTAGTTACTGACCCGGCCTGTATGACTCTGATTTAGCTCATCCATCCATCCCGCAGGGATCACTAGGCTCCCTCACATCAGACTCTTAGCCCCCTGGAGCTCCTGTCAGACTCCTCTACCCCTGTTGGAGATACCTAACAGCTGCGACCTGGTACCGAAGCGCTCCAAGTCCATCCCCACCATCAGGGGCCCTGGTGAACAAGTGCTCCGGTGCTTAGACTCCGCACTCTGGGGAGGCTCTGCCAGGGGATTGATAGAGGTGCTGTCAGGCGGTCCCTTACAGGGGATCAAGAAGGTTGTTCTTAATGAGGTGGTCTCTCAGTTGGTTGTAGACCAGACATTCAAGGAGCTTGGAGGAAAAGGGGAGCAAGGAGATGAGGCATAGGTTGTTAAGATTGGTGGGGTCCAAGGAAGACTTTTTAAGTATGGGGGTGACTAGTGCATGATATAGAGAGATGGGGAAGATGCCAGAAGAGAGGGAAAGATTGAAGATGTGAGTTAAAGAATGTAGGACAGTGCAAGAGGGCAACTGCAGTATTTGAGGGGGAACAGGGACTAGGGGGATGGTGGTTAGATGGGTGTTAGAAAAGAGTTTAGCAACCTCATGTATAGCAGAAGGGTTGAGTGTACCTGTGGAAATGGGGTGTACCTGTGGACATGGGGTGTTAAGTGGGGTGATATATGTAGAGTGGAGATCTCATCACAAATTGTATCGATCTTATTTTTTAAGCGATTAGCGATCTCCTGTGCAGTGAGTGAGTTTTTTGAGACTTCTGGTGTGATCTGTTTGCCAGGCTTCTAGGGGTTGGGGCCTGATTTTGTGTGTAGTAAGGGGGGCAAGCTCATTCAAGGTGGAGAACAGGGATCTATTGTAGACAGAAGTGGCTAGATTGCGGCAGGACAGGGGTGAGATTTTGTTACAGAGGTGGTCAGTATCAGAATGGAGAAGAGAAGGGTTGAAACGGAGAAGGTTTCTACGGGTAATTGCTAGGCAGTTGAAGGCAGAGGAGATGGAGGAGAGGGAGAGAGTGAAACTAATAAGGTGGTGATCAGAGAGAGGAAAAGGATTGTTGGAGAGGTTGTACGGAGTATACAAGGTCGAGGGTGTGGCCATCAGAGTGACTAGAAGCCTGTATCCATTGCTTCATGTCAAATGAGGAGGTTAGACTAAAATGTTTAGAAGTAGCAGGAGTGTTCGTATTAACAGGGATGTTGAAGTCACCGAGAATGATTGTGGGGATTTCAGAAGAGAGAAAGTAGGGTAGCCAGGCAGAGAAGTCATCAAGGAAAGTTGATACCAATCCAGGGGCCAGCAGACCACAGAAACTTTCAAACCGGAGAAAATAGATGTATACAGCTTCAAATGATGAGAGGGACACAGACTGAGGAGAGAGAGGAACACGTGTGTGTGTGTGTGTGTGGGGGGACATCTTCCTTATTAAGTTTCAAATGTCTTAATGTCTCATTAAAGGGTTTCTGTTTTTCAGCTGACATTTTATAATATACCATAGGACCAGATAATGGCTACCTGGGGTTTTTCCAGACATCCACAATGAAAATATACAGACTTTCAGGTCTATTACAAATATTTTTATTCTCAATTTAAAATCTCATATCTGTAAGAAAAGTTTAGTCCCGGATTACATGGATAACTGGTAAAAGGAAGACAGCCGACGTGTTTCGGAGGATTATGATTCTCCTTCTTCAGGGTACTTAGAGACAATATCAGGAAAGTAAACACTGCCAAGCTGGCCATAGATGGGTAGAGCTTCCAATGAAAATTCTTGTGATAAGTTCATTTGTTTTTCTAATCATTCGTAGGGTCAAACTGACGTTTGGAGCAGGATGGACACTTTTTCTTGACTGAACAAATTTCTAAGAGTGAATGTAGTTTTCATTCGGGAAAGTCCATTCTTATAAAAATCAAATGTTAAAAGCAAACAAAATCTTTTGAATGGCGTTCACATGTTCTGAGAATTGTCATATAGACAATATTGTCCTAAATATTGTCCTAAGACTTTTCTTACGAATTCGAAAATCTATTCATCTATGGCCAGCTTTAAACAACAAGACTCTTAAACGTTCTCTCAAGTGGTTCCAGAGCAAATTTCTGATATCATCTGTAAGTGTCCAGTAGAAGAGGAAGACCTGATCTCCTAAAATGCATTGGAGGTATTCATTTACCAATTACATAGTTTGAATCTGGACTTTCCATGTGTATGGCTCTTCCCTTGAGGAGCACTTATCAAAGCAAGCAAGTCAAGAGACTTCAGCAGGGGCATATCTGTGTCAGATTCTTGTGAACATGACCAAGAACTGTGCAGGCACTGGGAATAACCCAATGGTGTCATAGCTGAGTCTGTAGGCATGTGCAGTCTACATTCTCCACTGCAGGTGGAGCTCATCTGGAATTGCAAGGCATCTGGGGGAGGAGGTCAAGAGAAACTGGGTTTCTCCATGACTCCCTTGGTCCCCTGGGATAGCGTTCTGATTGGCTGATTCCAGGTGAGCCTGGTGGCCATCTTGGGTCATGCAGAGTTTTTTTAAGTCCCTCCACTGGGTTTTGGTGTGAATTTTGCCAGTGGATAGTGCAGGGACAGGAAACTCATCTGACAGGGACAGCACTAGTGGTGGAGAGAGGTTCCAGAGGAGTAAGAAAAGCTTAGGGCCCTTGTCTGCAACTCAGCAAGCTTCCTTTTGGGATGGATTGGCCAGGTCACACTCCATTCTCTTTCACAGGTGCTGTCTCCAGCTCAGGTCTACCCACGGCTGACTCTCTACCCTAACTGGCGTGAGTTCCCCGGTCAGGAGTGCTTCCCCCTTGGGCTGTTTTACTATTTTACAAGTTCTGCAATACATTGTGTCAGGGTCTTGTCCACAGCAGAAGTTCTGGCGTTTCTGCCAATACTCTACATGGCCGCAGAAGGAAACATCAGCCTCAGTCTGGTGCCAGACAGCCTTTATAAGGAGGCTCAGCACTTCCTCTGGTTGCTGGATGACCTCTAGGTCCCCATGGTTTGTTCCTGTGACCTCCTGATTCCGACTCAGCTTGTACTTGGACTTGTCTGCTCTACTGAACCCCTGATCTGACCTCGGCTTGGCTAAAGGATACTCTCTCTCTCGTGTATGACCTCGGCTATCCCACCTGACCACGCCTGTTCTGATTCCCACCCGGTACATGACCTTTGCTTGAACCAACTACCCAGTAAACATCCAAATCCTGGAAGGCTTGCATACCACGCACAGGCGCCTCCTGTCTGCAGACCTATCCCCGTGCACCAGCTGTGCTCCTGAGTGGACCACCAACCAGCCCTCCTACAGGTGACCTGTGCAACTTTGGGCCTGACTCCCGCTGTCCCACTCTCAGGGGAGTCCGGAACTTAGCCGCAAGGGAAGCCCTCTCTCCATTGGCCTCCATCACCAGGTACGTGATACATTGTTTGTTTTTTGCAGTCAGGGACTCTGTGTGTGTTCTGCACCTACCTCGCTACACCTACCCAACAAGTTGGCCAGCCCACAACATAGATGGTGACCTTAGAGGAATGTCTACTTTCTTTGGGAGAGAAAAGCAGATTAAAAGATAAGTTTACCTTTGGGAACATGTTACTGTCTAGCCTGTCTGTACTGGCTGTCAGACACGGCCGCGTCAATGATTCACAGTGTTCTGTAGATGAATTAACTACAAGTCCCAACAGCTTTAGTGGTTGTTGGCTTGTAGTTCTCAACTACCACTGTGGAGTGCCGTGGTAGTCCACTGAATCTTCTTGTCAGTATAGCTGCTTGCCCATACACCCTGTACATCCCGTACATCCTGTATATCCTATACACCCCATACATTCCATACACCCCATACATCCCGTACATCCTGTATATCCTATACACCCCGTACATTCCATACACCCTGTACATCCTGTATATCCTATACACCCCGTACATTCCATACACCCCATACATCCCGTACATCCTGTATATCCTATACACCCCGTACCTTCCATATACCCCATACATCCCGTACATCCTGTTTATCCTATACACCCCGTACCTTCCATATACCCCATACATCCCGTACATCCTGTATATCCTATACACCCCGTACATTCCATACACCCCATACATCCCGTACATCCTGTATATCCTATACACCTCGTACATTCCATACACCCCATACATCCCGTACATCCTGTATATCCTATACACCCCGTACATTCCATACACCCTGTACATCCTGTATATCCTATACACCCCGTACATTCCATACACCCCATACATCCCGTACATCCTGTATATCCTATACACCCCGTACCTTCCATATACCCCATACATCCCGTACATCCTGTATATCCTATACACCCCGTACCTTCCATATACCCCATACATCCCGTACATCCTGTATATCCTATACACCCCGTACATTCCATACACCCCATACATCCCGTACATCCTGTATATCCTATACACCTCGTACATTCCATACACCCCATACATCCCGTACATCCTGTATATCCTATACACCTCGTACATTCCATACACCCCATACACCCCATACATCCTGTATATCCTACACACCTCGTACATTCCATACACCCCATACACCCCATACATCCTGTATATCCTATACACCCCGTACATTCCATACACCCCATACACCCCGTACATCCTGTATATCCTATACACCCCGTACATTCCATACACCCTGTACATCCTGTATATCCAATACACCCCGTACATCCCGTACATCCTGTATATCCCGTACATCCTGTATATCCTATACACCCCGTACATTCCATACTCCCCGTACATCCTGTATATCCTATACACCCGTACATTCCATACACCTCATACATCCTGTATATCCTATACACCCCATACATTCCATACACCCCATACATCCCGTACATCCTGTATATCCTATACACCCCATACATTCCATACACCCCATACATCCCGTACATCCTGTATATCCTATACACCCCATACATTCCATACACCCCGTACATCCCGTACATCCTGTATATCCTATACACCCCGTACATTCCATACACCCTGTACATCCTGTATATCCAATACACCCCGTACATTCCATACACCCCATACATCCCGTACATCCTGTATATCCTATACACCCCGTACATTCCATACACCCCATACATCCCGTACATCCTGTATATCCTATACACCCCGTACATTCCATACACCTCATACATCCTGTATATCCTATACACCCCATACATTCCATACACCCCATACATCCCATACATCCTGTATATCCTATACACCCCGTACATTCCATACACCCTGTACATCCTGTATATCCTATACACCCCGTACATTCCATACACCCCATACATCCCGTACATCCTGTATATCCTATACACCCCATACATTCCATACTCCCCGTACATCCTGTATATCCTATACACCTCGTACATTCCATACACCCCATACATCCCGTACGGGCAAACAGATATACTGACAGGTCTGCAGGAGACCTGCATGGCACCAGCGATCAGCTGATTGATGTTACAATACTTTCCAGACTCCTTTGGACAAAAAAATTAAATGCACATTTTTATTACCCGCAAAAAAAATGTCCATTTATTATTCTTGTGCAAAAGGTGAACTTATCCTTTAAGGTTTTGTCAGAGCATTGACACATTACTGAACACGGATGCAGTGAACATTAAAACAATCTCAAGATAGGTCCAGTTTAAAAATTGTCATCAATTAAAAGAAACAGAAATGTCAAAAAAGATTATAAGCTAAAAAAGTAAAAAAAATGATCTACAAATGTTCTTCAGCACAGCTAAGTGAGGTGAACACGTTCTAGTATCATGTCTCTGTGTGGTGTACACTGGAGAGGCAATCATTTGCATTGGGTAAACTCCAATGATCGACCCAGGACAGGCTGCATAAATCTTTTCTGCCGAGACGGAGAACATCAGAACTGAAAATGTTACTGCTAAAGATTGCTCTTCTGCCCATCCATGTCTTCGAATGCTTTCTGTCCCTCTATCTCAACTTCTACATCGTGATCTTCCACATGAAAAGACTGAGGAATGGGATGAAGCTGAACCCTTCCAGCCTCATTCAGCTGATCATGGGAGCCACTAACATTAGTATGCGAGGAACGATGATCGGGACTGCCTTTTTTTTATGGTTCCCTATTTCTGATGTTAGGAGGTTGTACTTTGCAGTAATCCTCACAGTCTCTTTCCATTTAAACTTCAGCTATTGGCTCATTGCCTGGCTCTGCATCTATTACTGCACCACCATCACCAACATCAGACACCAACTCTTTATCTGGATGAAGATGATCCTTGTGTCCTTCTTGCCTCACCTGCTTTTCTTCTCTGCAGTTGTGTCTTTTATCCTGCCTGTCCAGTCAATCTTTCATATTCACTTTGAAATTCTGGGTGACAACTCCACCCTTGGTTACAATGGGCCCAATGTTATATTCTCCATTTCTCATCTCAAAGAATTATTGATCATTTGTCTCTTTTCCTTCCTTCCCTTCCTGATGACCCTCGGCTCCCTCATGGTGACCATGTCCTCTCTGTTCAGACATATCAGGAAGGTGAAGAAGAATGGCTCGGGATTTGCTCCTCCAAACCTCCAGGCTCAAGTCAGTGCTGTGAAAACAATGATATTATTTCTTCTACTTTCTGTCCTCATCAATCTTGCTGAGATCCTTAAACTTGTGGCATTAGCTCTCTACTATAAATCTCTCCATCTGATCATCGTGTTAATGGTTAGTGCCTTTGCTTTGGCAGAAGCTGCCACTATCATCCAGTCCAGCCGCAAGCTGAAGCAGATGTTTCCACAAATGTTCTGTGGTGGAAGATTTATGGGAGGCCAGAACTAGAACTTCAGTCAGCCAATGAGTACCATTATCTACGGCATATGCTTTATGTAGGAATGAAGTAGAGATGAGAGAATTCAGTTCAACACAAGTTTGTGGAATCTAAGAAAAACCTAGATATCGGTGGTCGATTGAGGTCCTTAGAGAACGGAAACTAGGGGTTATAACTCACAGACTTGCTGTGAAACATTTTGCTAGATCTGAATGCTGGAGATTTATGTAGAACTTGGACTATATGCTATATAAAGTTGGTCTATAGAGAGATACATTGAACCTGGTTTGGAGTTGGAAGTATCTACCTAGTTGTATTTATTTCAGGTACTTATATAGCGCCGTCAATTTACGCAGCGCTTTACATATATATATTGTACATTCACATCAGTCCCTAACCCTCAAGGGGTGTACAATCTAAGGTCCCTAACTCACATTCATAGATACACATACTAGGGACAATTTAGACAGGAGCCAATTAATCTATCAGCATTTGGATTGTGGGAGGAGAAAATGCAAACTCCAGGCAGGTGGTGTCGTGGTTGGGATTTGAACCAACACTCCTAGTACTACCAGGCAGAAGTGCTAACCACTTAGCCACTTGAGAAGACATTATAGAATTGGTCCTGGGCTCTACTATGACGTATAGAATTCTTCACCTTCTCATGAGACATATGTTAGTCATAGGAAGAATATGTTGTGCATGAATTTAAATTTTTGGTAAGGGCTCCGCATATTATTGTATATCCTCTCTATAGATACTGTATATTATTGAGTATTTTCCCTGTATATTATTGTTTTCTACATAGAACATTTTTGTAAAGAACCTACATTTCTATAGGGTGCCAGACTTTTTTTAATTTATATTTATCATTTTAACCATTAGCCGCCCGGCCAATGGCCGTTTGGCGGCTTCAGATGTGTCTCTCCATTCCGGGTGCACGCCATTTGGCGTGCTCCCGCACATGCGCCGTTTGCGCTAATTCAGAGCGGCGCAGCAGCGGGATCTGTCACGGGCCGTGCACCTCGGACATGGCCGATGACAGATCCGAGTACCGGCTCCCGTTGCCGGTACCATGTGACCTGCTGTGACCAATCACAGCAGGTCACATGACAGTTGTATACAATGGATGGCTTCATTCATGATGCCATCCATTGTATACTAGTGCCTAGCTGTGAATGGCCACAGCTAATCACATGCACATGTCATGTGATTAGCTGTGACCAAATCACAGCTAAGCACAAAAAAAAAAAAAAAAAAAGCTGAATGAATCGATGTCATTCAGGTAAATGCTTGTTTATAGCAAAGTAATTCTTTGCTATAAGCAAATTGTGTAAAAAAAAAAAATACTGATCACTTCCCCAAAGTAGTACAATGTTACTATGGTAACATTGTACTATTTTGGTCATAGTAAAATATGAAAAAAAAATCTTAAAAAAAATAAAAAAAAATGTAATAAAAAATTAAATATAATAAAAAAATTAAAAAAAATTAAAAAAAAAAAAATATATTTTTTTTTCATACTGTCACCAGTCAGTGTCCCTGTTCACCGCCATGCCAGTTATATGATGACGCTGTACTGCACTGGTGACAGTATGTAAAAAAAAAAATAGTGAATATATTTTTTTTAATTTTTTCATTTTCCGAAAAATTATGACAAAAAAATACAACTTCAAAAAACTCGCCATGCCTCTTATGAAGTACGTCGGACTGTCTACTCTGCAAAAAGGGGTCATTTGGGGATATCTGTACTATTCTGACATTTGGGGGATATCTGTACCGTCCTGACATTTGGGGGATATCTGTACCGTCCTGACATTTGGGGGATATCTGTACTGTCCTGACATTTGGGGGATATCTGTCCCGTCCTGACATTTGGGGGATATCTGTACTGTCTTGACATTTGGGGGATATCTGTACTGTCCTGACATTTGGGGGATATCTGTACTGTTCTGACATTTGGGGGATATCTGTACTGTCCTGACATTTGGGGATATCTGTACTGTTCTGACATTCTTGGACCTCAAGAAATTAGATCGGCCGTCAGTACTTCAGGATTGATCAATATTCAGATCTATCCCATAGTTTGTGAACTTTATAACTTTCCTACACACTAAATATTACATCCTAATTTGGGTTATTTTCACCAAAGACATGGAGCAGAATACATCTCGGCCTAAATTTATGAAGAACAATTATTTATTTGTAAACTTTTATAACAGAAACAAAGAAAAATGTGTTTTGTTTTCAAAATTTTTGGTCTTTTTTTGTTAATTTAGCAAAAAATAAAAACCCCAGCGGTGATTAAATACCACCAAAAGAAAGCTCTAGTTGTGTGAAGAAAATGATAAAATTTTAGTTTGGGTACAGTGTTGTATGACCGCGCAATTGTCATTCAAAGTGTGAGAGCGCTGAAACCTGAAAAATGGCCTGGGCAGGAAAGGGTAAAATTGCCCGGTATGGAAATGGTTAAGAATAGATGTGATAGATAATATTTGAAAATATCCTTTTAGACAAAGCAAAGTTTAGCCAAAACTACCCTGGGTTGTGTTGGGTGGGTGTTCGGCAAACTTCAAAGAGTTCAAATGCCAAACCTGAGCCTCATTAAAATCAATAAGAGCTAAATCCCAAATTAAAACTAGGCTAATAGTCAATGGGCTGTCAAATAAGTAGCAGGGGTGTGTGTGTTTGGGGGGGGGGGGGGGGGGGCTCTGCCCTGAGGGACATGTACCAATGCAAAAAAAAATTAAAAATTTAATTGAAGCTGAAAGCATTTGCAAATAAAGAGTTTCAAATTGCCGGCAAATGACATCCCCTCCTGTCAGCTTTTTTTTTTTTAAATGTCATACAGACCCCAAAGATCCCACAAAATACATAGCAGACCACTAAGTTTTATTTGCCAGCAATGTGATTGTTTTTCTATGTAAATGTCATTATGCTGTAGCACCACCTTCAGCAAGAAAGAAATAAAAATGTGTAGAGCACCCCCCCATAAAAATGCATACCAGACCTTTTGGGTCTGGTATGGATTTTAAGGGCTACTTCATACAAAAAAAAAGCAAAAAAGTGTTATGCCCCCTAATAATCCATACCAGACCCCCTTGATCCATACCCGGCCACATACCCACAACATAGTGGGGGTGTCTTCTTGATGAGGACAGGGACTTCTTTCCCATAACCCTGGCCAGTGGCTGTGGGGTTCTGTAGGTTGGGGCTTTATTAGGATCTGGAAGAACCTTTAATAATAAGATACCATCCCTCTCCTCATGTGAAAGAGTAGGGGAACATAGTACATAGTACCCCCACTTATTCACAGAAAAAGACCTAAATGTTTGTCAAGACCTTATTTAAGAAAACAAAAATCTCCCAAAAAGTTCCTCATTGTTAATCATAATGCCTGACACCAGCTTACTTCTTGTCCCCAATGGAACGCATAGCCAAATGACAGCTCCCTGATTTTTTGTCATCAGCTGTATAAAGAGGGGGGAGGGGGGGGCAAGGATTGTGGAAACATAATTTCCCAAACGTAGCCATGTGACCATATTTAGGTAGTAATGTAACTCTATTCTGCAGCTCTGAGGGATCGCTGGCCATGTAGGTGGAAAGGCCATGTGGTGTCAATGGTTGGTACGGAAACAGGTTCAGTGACATGATGGGGGATGGGGGGATGTCAATGGTTGGTAAGGAAGCAGGTTCATTCCCATGACTACGCTTGTATTGCTGCACATGAATATATTGGGTGAAGGTTTTGGTCATTTGGGTTTTGTTTGCACGGTGTGTTTGTATATTGGTGTATCTCACAATAAATTCTATTATCCACATCACTCCTGAAGCCTGATATTCCCTGTGTCAGTCCACACATCTCTGGTCATATCTGGATTCCTGACAACCTTGTGGGTGGGTGGGCGGTCATGAAGAGGTTGTATTCCCATCACTCCTACTTTTATCCCTGTATATGAAAGCTTCCGTCGTACTTTTTATTACACAATGTCATTTACACTACAGTAACTACAATGTGAACTGCCATCTAAGGCGCAATGCTGATCATTTCCCCTTCATTGAATGGATTTCAGAGTAAATTGGTTCTTCATTTGGCGGTTATACTTTAGCTTTATGTTTCATATAGCCATTACCATGACCCTCCACCAAAAAGTCAACCCCAAATACATTCTCCTCACAGAAATACCAATATATGTAGAAAATAGAAATATCCAGTGTGTATATAATTGGTGGTTTGCGCCCATTGTAGGGCTAGGAAACATTTGGTGTAAATTTACATTTGGAATAAACTTCAGTTTGGGAGATTTCTTTGTGGCCATTCCAGATCCAAATATTTCCTCCACAAATCAGGGTGACTGTGGTAATCCCCCCGGTGCACAGAAGCTGCCTACCTACCACTCAGATGCCCCACAGTGAGGTTATTAGTACACTCCTGTCATCAATACAAAACCAACCCCCAACGTTATCTGAAGGTTCCAGTTCCAGGGGTCCTCTAACGTTATCCAAGTTTCCCTCAACGTTATCCAAGGTTCCAGTTCCAGGGGTCCTCTAACGTTATCCAAGGTTCCCCTGACGTTATCTGAAGGTTCCAGTTCCAGGGATCCTCTAACGTTATCCAAGGTTCCCCTGACGTTATCTGAAGGTTCCAGTTCCAGGGGTCCTCTAACGTTATCCAAGGTTCCCCCGACGTTATCCAAGGTTCCAGTTCCAGGGGTCCTCTAACGTTATCCAAGGTTCCCCTGATGTTATCTGAAGGTTCCAGTTCCAGGGGTCCTCTAACGTTATCCAAGGTTCCCCCGACGTTATCCAAGGTTCCAGTTGCAGGGGTCCTCTAACATTATCCAAGGTTCCCCCGACGTTATCTGAAGGTTCCAGTTCCAGGGGTCCTCTAACGTTATCCAAGGTTCCCCCGACGTTATCCAAGGTTCCAGTTCCAGGGGTCCTCTAACATTATCCAAGGTTCCCCCGACGTTATCTGAAGGTTCCAGTTCCAGGGGTCCTCTAACGTTATCCAAGGTTCCCCCGACGTTATCTGAAGGTTCCAGTTCCAGGGGTCCTCTAACGTTATCCAAGGTTCCCCCGACGTTATCCAAGGTTCCAGTTCCAGGGGTCCTCTAACATTATCCAAGGTTCCCCCGACGTTATCTGAAGGTTCCAGTTCCAGGGGTCCTCTAACGTTATCCAAGGTTCCCCCGACGTTATCTGAAGGTTCCAGTTCCAGGGGTCCTCTAACGTTATCCAAGGTTCCCCCGACGTTATCCAAGGTTCAAGTTCCAGGGGTCCTCTAACATTATCCAAGGTTCCCCCGACGTTATCTGAAGGTTCCAGTTCCAGGGGTCCTCTAACGTTATCCAAGGTTCCCCCGACGTTATCTGAAGGTTCCAGTTCCAGGGGTCCTCTAACGTTATCCAAGGTTCCCCCGACGTTATCTGAAGGTTCCAGTTCCAGGGGTCCTCTAACGTTATCCAAGGTTCCCCCGACGTTATCCAAGGTTCCAGTTCCAGGGGTCCTCTAACATTATCCAAGGTTCCCCCGACGTTGTCTGAAGGTTCCAGTTCCAGGGGTCCTCTAATGTTATCCAAGGTTCCCCCGACGTTATCCAAGGTTCCAGTTCCAGGGGTCCTCTAACGTTATCCAAGGTTCCCCCGACGTTATCCAAGGTTCCAGTTCCAGGGGTCCTCTAACGTTATCCAAGGTTCCCCCGACGTTATCTGAAGGTTCCAGTTCCAGGGGTCCTCTAACGTTATCCAAGGTTCCCCCGACGTTATCCAAGGTTCCAGTTCCAGGGGTCCTCTAACATTATCCAAGGTTCCCCGACGTTATCTGAAGGTTCCAGTTCCAGGGGTCCTCTAACATTATCCAAGGTTCCCCCGACGTTATCTGAAGGTTCCAGTTCCAGGGGTCCTCTAACGTTATCCAAGGTTCCCCCGACGTTATCTGAAGGTTCCAGTTCCAGGGGTCCTCTAACGTTATCCAAGGTTCCCCCGACGTTATCTGAAGGTTCCAGTTCCAGGGGTCCTCTAACGTTATCCAAGGTTCCCCCGACGTTATCTGAAGGTTCCAGTTCCAGGGGTCCTCTAACGTTATACAAGGTTCCCCCAACGTTATCTGAAGGTTGCAGTTCCAGGGGTCCTCTAAAAATCCATACCAGACCCTTAACCATGCAGCCAGGCTGGCCAGGAAAGGGGTGGATGAGCATGTCCCCGTTCCCCCTGAACCATTCCAGGCCGCATGCCCTCAACTGTGGGGGTTCATTGCCCCCAAGTTGTTGATGAGAAAAGCCTCTTTCCCACAACCCTGGCAGGTGTTTGTGGGGGTCTGCTGGTGGAGTCTTATCAGAATCTGGAAACCTCTTTAATAATATGGGGACCCCCAGATACCAGCTTCCCCCTTCATGAATAAGTATGGGTTACCTAGCACTTCTATTCATATACAAAGAAAAATAATTGTAACCTAGAAATAAAGACATTCAGACATTTGACAAGTCTTTGTTAAAGAAATAAAAATCCCCCAAAAGTCCACGATTGTAAATCCACCATCAAGCACGATGGCCAAAAAGTAAAAAAATGGACACTGGGGGTCACACGATCGATCCCGATGGTACTCTTAGCTGAATGGCAGCCCCTTGAACTGTTGTCAGCTATATATGGAAAGAGGTGGAGATGGTGGTGACATCATTAACCTAATATGGCCAGTGGCCATTGTATGGACCTTGATCACCTGCTGGTAGCGCTGTGGTGCCCAGAGCGGAAGGCTGTAGTCCCGGTGTCCACCAGCGGGTGTTTCCCAGCAGCCAGCACGTCCTAATAATCAGTCTCCACCTGATGCTGGCGGCTGAAAGACACCTGCTGGTGGACGCTGGAACTACAATCTTCCGCTGTTATCAGCTATATAAGGAAAGAGGTGGGGATGGTGGTGACATCAATAATCGAACATGGCCAGCTGCCATTGTAGGGACCTGAATCACCTGTTGATGGCACTGTGGTTCCCAGTGCAGAAGGCTATAGTTTTGGTAGCCACCAGTTGTTGTCTCCCAGCACCCAGCAGATCCCAGCAGTCAGTCTCCACCTAATGCTGACTGACTGGAGACACCTGTTGGTGCACACCAGAACTACAACCTTCCACTCCAGGAACCACAGTGCCACCAGCAGGTGGTCCAGGTCCAGACAGCCATATTTAGATAGTGACCTCATGGCTATTCCCACCACTGTGCTTACGAAGCTGTGGAATCCCAGCCATGCAAGACAATGTGCCCTGATATCAATGGTTCCTAAGTGCAAGCACCCATGGCTTCCTCAGGAACCAAAGACAGCGGAAAGCTTTTACAGAATCGGTATTACAACCACTTCTATATATGATTTTCTGCTCCCACTGAGCAGGGGGACCCATGGGCAAAAAGTTCAGTTGTCTGTCCAAACCCCTGAACAGCCAAAATTTGGCCTGAACCATCACACATTTGGAATGTAATTCTCTGCTCTGAATGTATTTTTTGCTAAGGAAAACTCCGCAATAAAATGAGGAGAACTCTGTGAGCTGGAAGAGTCACAATAATCTCCACCATAAATAGGATCACATGGGATTTCCATCGCAACTTCCAGGTTCTGATCATTTGTATGAGGAGAGGAAGGACATGTAAAGTACAATATGTACAATAGAATGCCCTTCATTTCCATAATGAGAAGAGTACAAGCTGTGGATACCCAACTATTAATCAATATCACGGTATCTGGTTGCTTAGAAAACAAAAAGAAAACAATTTTAGATGTAACCAGTTCAGCTCATCATCATGAACATGAGACGATGTGGATTACGTATGGAATATGGAACGTCTCCCATCTCATCAAGGAAATTATGTTTTATTTAGATTCTCTCTTCTTTATTTTGCTGCTCATTAAAACTGGTGATGAGCGAGATGAGAACATTTCTGTTCACGGGATGTTTGCCAACCTTTCCCCCCAAAACCCTGAACAGAGCTCTCAAACTCTATTGAAGTCTTTGGGATTTGAGACTTGAAAAAGGGGCCACACCCCTGAAACGCGTTGTCCCTGCTCTGGTTATTTATATCTTTTGGTGTTTCATCACCTCAACCATCCACAGCACCAGCCAATGTGGGGTATCTGAGGCCGGTGTGGACGCTAGAGAGGAACAAACAGGGGGATTCACTCATGGTGTCTGCTTGATGTTGGTGGAAATGTGAGTGTACTGATATATTACATTTTTATAATTAAAGAGGAATTTTAGTTATACTTTATACATTTCAGAGCAGCATGTGCAAAGTGGGTCATTTGATGGATCCACTTCACTTATCAAAATCTGCCCTTTTCCATTGAAAAACGTAGCCTGGAACTGCACTCACCCTGTAATGCCACCACGGCCATGCTACCTTGGCAGTGTGGGGTGCGCATTCGCAGTATGGAAGCAGGGACCTTGCGCATTCACATTTCCAACACAGAACTGTGCGTACACATAAGGGTCTATAGCTTCCTCTCCACCTTCCAGCCCTCCTCCAGCCATCTTCTCAGCTCTCCCCTTGCAGGTAAATGTCATGCAAAATGAAAATATTCCAGATATGAAGGGAACTAGACAATCCTACACCATTCACCTAGGACAGGGGTAGGCAACCTGTGGTTCTCCAACTGTTGCAGGACTACAATTCCCATCATGCCTCTGCAAGTCATAGCTGTAACTGTCAGTTTTGTAATGTTGCAATGCGTCATGGGAAATGTAGTTCCACAACAGGTAGAGAGACGCAGGTTGCCTACCCCTGTCCTAGGAGAATGACATAGGCTGGAGAGCAGACATATGAAACAAAGCATAGAAAAATGCAATGTTTCCTTCCAATTCTATTCACCCCTTGGCTCCTCCCAGTCCTGTAAGGGGTTTGTGATGCTGGGAGGTAGGGTGGGGTTTAGGGTCATGTGACCGCCGTGATTGGCTGTCATGGCAGTCCCATGATCAGAAAGCTCCCGACTGCAAGTAGGGATCGGGACCTTTGCATGCAGCCAACATGACAAACAGATTGAAGGTTTGCTGTAAAGAACTGACTGCACCAGGAGCATGCGCTCTCTTTTTTTTTTCCTTTGCACATATAGTGTTTCTGCCACCCGGTGGAGGAGGTGTGAGCTGCAGCTGCCCCCGGATGTTACATTGCTATTGTTACCTTTGAGGAGAAGTCTAGAGAGGCACATTTATGGACTATAGAGAAGCTCAATCATTGGATGGACATTTTTTGTACCTGTAATCTTGTATTTTTTTGTAGCTTTTCTGAAGGCCAATTTGTAAGATTTTGTAAAACAAAGGCCATGGGTGTCTGGGCACTGCCCTGGGGGGGGGCTTAAAGGGCAATATTAGGAATACACAACTCCTGTATAATAACATGCTTGTGGGATACCTTAACCCCTTGGCACCGGTGCCTCCTGGCTCTTTAGGGGTTTCAGATGCCAGGAGGTAGGGCAGGGTTTCTGAACGTGTGATCGCTGTAATTGGCTGTGACAGTGGTCACATGATCAGAAAGCTCCTGATTGCAAGTAGAGATTGGGAACTTTCCGCTAGCCACCGGTAACTGTGCCAGGAGCGTGCAGGGTGTGCGCCGTCAGCACTGTTCTGTTTACATTCTGATACGCATATATAGTGTTAAGGCCCACACACCGAGAGTCTGTACATATGTGTACCACTCAGGGGCGGACTGATGGGGCCCCTGGGCAATAGGGGATCATGGGGCCCCTGTATCCTTGGCCAAACTAAAAAAAACCTATGAAAAAGGTACCAGGGGTATCTCATAGGGCCTCCTACTGACCCCGGACCCTCGGGCGGTGCCCAAGTTTCCAAATGGTCAGTCCGCCCCTGGTACCACCCACATCAACAGATTAAACATGCACATGAAGAGGCACATCTGTAGGGTGTAATAGAGTGACCTGATTTTAGGATCCTGCTCTGTACCACCTTGTGACTTTGTGGCTTTACTCCAACTTTGATGCGTTTTCTGATTTGGTATTGCATTGCACAATGGATACTGATCTCAGCTTGCTCTGTGACTTAGCTTCTGCCTCTGATTCTGCTCCACACCGTTTTCAAGGGCCTGCTTGCCCTACATTCTGACTCAGCTGCTACTTATATGTATGGTCTTGCTGCATGCCTGTGTGAGATGGGGAAACAGCTCTCATTGTTTGAACACTGTTTGTGTGGAAGTAAATTAATGTTTTGACTGACATTCTGCGCTTTAGCCACAAGATGTCACTGTTTTTCTAACACAGCATCAGACTGCATAGATATTTGTATATTCATGAAGAGGTGGGGTTTTTCACACAGAGTTGGAGAGAACAGGAAGGAGAGAAGCCATGTTTTGGAGCATGGTGAATAAGGGGCCCTGTGAGCTGAGAATCTGATGACATCCAGGTGTGAAAGCGTCCCTCAGTAACCAGAGCTGCAGCTAAGTGAAGCTGATTGTGTCCAAGACCCTGATCCTGTTCAGAGAAAGGAAGATTGCTGCCAGGAAGGCTGATGAGAGCAGAGGAACTAAGCAGTATATACTGTGATACCGCATGCTTGTTGGAGAGACATTTGTTCTGTTCAGAGTCAGAGTCACTAGCGGATGCAAAGCAGACCCGGGTCAGTAAGATCGTGCACGCACCTCATTTCAGTGTTGGCGCCTAGAGACTGAGTCCAGGCCTATAGTTAGTTAGTTAGGGTCTCTGCTTGTGTCAGGCCACAAGTGTTGTTACTGATCATTGGAAGGACTCCACAACTTAAAGTGACATTTCACATTGGAGAGCTGATAAAATCCTACAAACTCACCCCAGACTGGCGTTTTGCTCAGAAGGAATACTCAGGCACGTGCTACAGGACCAGTTATGGGAGGGGGAATACTGTAGATTTGTGTAAGATTGTAAGCTGTTGTGCTGCACCGCAGGCTAGCCCATACCGTACCCCCATACACTGATTCCTGCTCTGTAGGGTAATAACAGGTAAGGTGTGGCAGCTTAGTTGTGCCCCCCAGTAGGTAAATTACTACACTTTCTACCTTCATCCATCAGATGGCGCCGTGCTGTGCAGCACAAGGGTCTCAGCCTTTGGGCTGGGTGTATGTAAATTTATTGTATGTTTCCAGCATTTGGGGTTGTGTTTATTTGCCACATCTAAGTAAAATTCTGTTGTGGCAAAAGCTGGTGTTGGGGTTGCTTTCCTCGTTCGTGACTTCACTGTATCCTGGGGAGCCCCCCCCCCCCCCGGTACACGGCTTACACAGGGATGTGCTATGTACAGGGTGCAGGGTTCAGAGGTACACCACATACGGAGTGTAGGGTTCAGCTTTATTGCATAGGTCCTTACCTCTGCATCGTCAATCCACATCCCATTTTCACCGCTCCTCAGCTCTGACCTCATCAATCCTCCCATCCCCCAACTCCGCACACCCTCCTTCTCTGCCCTCATCTTCCCCCTCCCCCACATGCTTCCATGCATTTTATCTTTGAAAAAACTCCCTGCATTGCAGGCAGCTCTACTTTTCTTATTTGCAGCAAGATCATCTGTGAGCACTGGCACCCATGAACCTGGGAACAGATGGTGAACATAGAGGGTGCAGCCTTCCACACAACATCCCCTCCAGCCCATGGCCACACTGTACCAGCACCTACATCTCCCTTGTCCATGCTGTAAGTGTAGGGATGGGAGGGACCTGTGGAGCCACTAGGAGAGGGAAACTGCCTCTGTAGGCACAGAAGCTGAGCTTCTGTGTTTACAAGTGACAGTGGTGAACAGGGAGCTGACGATGAGAGCCAGAAGTAGTGGAACTGAGTTCTACCAAGTTCCTTCAAGGCCCTAAGCCAAGCACGTGCTGAGGCCTGACAGCAACAGCTTGTCAGTAGAACAGGCTGTCTCCTACGGGCAAAGGCCCCAGGAGAATGGAGTTCTAAACAGGCCCTTCCAAACATTTATCTTCCCCCCAGCCATACCTTCTGGTGTCCCCTCTCAGGGATAGGCTGAGGTCAGACAAAGATTTGCAGCCCAAAGATTGATCCTCCTCTATTTCTGGAAGCTTCTTACAGAGCTAGGCAGGAGTAATCAACCACCAAGTTTAGGGAGACCTGACCACACTTAAAGAATAAATTGCTGTCAGTTGAGAACAGCAAAGCCAAAAAGCTAAATGTATCCAGCCTAGAGCAGGGTGCTACACGTGTACAGGTGCATGAACCATATTATGCACACGTGCATATCTTTGGGCATTGGCTGCTTACATGATCTTCAAGACAGGATCCCTACGAATGTGCATATGTGCAGACAGGACCATACATATGATCTTCCTGACAATGACAACACAATATGAATGTTATTTTCTCCATTGTTTGTCACATAGAAGAACCTTCATTTTCTTTTCCAATAATTTTATTTGGAAGATTTCAGAGAATACATTCCAAACAGTTACAAACAGTCGAAAAAAAAAAGATCTTTATCAATCTGAATTGGCCAATAATGACATTCAACATGGTATAAGACCTGTGAAGAAACTTTGACATCTAACCCACCCTGACCATAGCATGTCCTTGATTCATCCAAGCATCTCCCTAATAGTTACCGAACTTCACATTCAGGAAGGAAAGAGTTGAAAGAAAGAGAGAAAAAGAGTAGGTAGAGTATTCTGTGCCATGGTAAAGCTCAGTGACAGGATTCCAGAGGTGCCTTTGGACTCTAGGTATTCCCTGCAAGGTAGGTGATCCAGGGTTCCCAGACTGGGGCATTTTGTCACTAAGGAAAGTTGAAAAGTTCTCATTGACCGTTATCCAGGAAAGATTGGCCTTAATCAGGTCAAACGATATTGTGGAGGATTTCCACGACCTGGCTATAGCTATTCAAGCTGCTAAAAGTACAAAAGAGATCAGCCTTCTCAAGCGCCATGGAGCCTCCGAAATAAGATGGTACATTAAAGCCTGTTGAGGGTCTTTTTTAAGGTTTGTGCCTGTCAACGAAAATAAAAAATTGTAGACATAAATCCAAAATCTGCAGACTTTTGGGCATTCCCACTAAATGTGGAGGAACAAACCATCTTGGGAGCAGCCTCTAAAGCAATGTGGAGAGGCTCCCAGAATGAAGAACCTTCATTTTCTATATTTTATCTTTGTTGACATGCTTTTGACAGGGACTGGCAATATTGTCCAAATTTACATCATCAGATGAAGGAAAAACAAAGCCTTTTCCATCACACACATTGTCTTCTCTGGAATTGTTTCATATTACTATACAACTTATCTGGAAAAAATATGTACCATTTCCTCAAATGGGACAACCACAGCATCAAGTAGCAAAGATATTATTGGACAGAACCATAGGGACTTTCTCTTCCATGCTCTGACTGGCTATTGTCTCCCAATCTTCATGTCTTTCACATCTCTCTCATTCAATGTGATATCAGTCTGAGACACATCTGGAGGTTCTGGCACAATGCATCTTAGGTCACCCCAACACTTTGAGGGTCACCACAAGAACAATGATTCTGTAATGACCCATAATACAGTCTTGTACCTGGAGGTTGTTGACAAATTTCTCTTGTCATTCCAAAATGGAACCACTTGGGAGGTTCTTTGATGGGTGATTATCATTTCTTTACCACTATGAGTTCATTAGCGGGGATTACAAAACCTAGGCCACATTCTTTTCATAAAACTGACATATCTGGAGAATGTTCAAAGTAAATTAAATTAAAAATAAAAATATTAAAAAAATCCAGTGAAGGAAGAAGGAAAATGATATTCAGGTTTTCAGACGGTTCTGTAAAATGTTTCTAAGGTCTCATATTCCTTTTTATCTTACTATACAAACAGAAATCAATTATGGGGATTTGCATGTCTCTCTTTTCATCCCTCTGCACTATATCAGCGTAATCATTTATTTCATCCAGTCAATCAATAATTTCATCCATTGACACTGATCTGCACAGCCTGACAGCTGAACCTCTCGGACAACAAACACGGCAACAATGTGGTCGGTCTCAGATATAATTAGACTTGTCACCATTTTCCTTAATGTGGTGTCCGGTCTGACTCTGAATTCCTACATAGTCATTGTGTACATTCGGGAATGGAGGAAGAAAAAAGGCTTCAATGTGTCTGACAAAATTGCCCTCTTGTCAGCTCTCACTGGGATCACCTACCAATGCTCTTCCACCATTGATAATCTGATATTCTTTTTTGGGTCTCTCTCAGCACATGACAAAAGACAAAATCTACTGGCATTTGCTTTTTATATCTTTCTGACGTACGAGAGCATCTGGAACACGGCTTGGCTGTCCATCTATTACTGCCTGAAACTGGTCCAGTGTTCCCATCGTATTTTCCTTCAGTTAAAGAGAAGATTATCCTCTTCTATTACACAGATACTCATAATCTCCTTTGTGGGATCAATCTTCATAACTCTTCCACTTCCTTGGACCTTACATTTTCATTACCATAACATGACCAATGATCCATCTGTAAATCGTCATTCCATTGAAATAGATTTCCAATATGTTCCCCTCAGTATGTTTTTTGGTTCTCTTCTCCCATTTCTTCTGAGCTTCATCTGCATTGGGCTCAGTGTGAGGTCTGTCCTGTGTCATGTCCAACAGATCCATCAGAACTCATCTCAGTTCAGCTCATCTCCACAACTAGAGGGTCACCTCCGAGCAGTCAGGACCATGATCCTTCAGGTCTGCCTTTGCTTGGCTCTGTATCTGGCTGTCTTTAGCATGATCATGTTCTCCTCATACTTAGGAATGATTGTGAGAATATTTATTTTCATCATTGCTACAAGCTACCCTTCTGCTCTAGCTGTCATCTCAATCCAGGGGAACCCCAAGTTAAGAAACAGATCAACTACCTAGATACATTTTATGTCTATTTGATTTATTTCCTTTATGATTGTCATTTTCCATTTGGAAAGAGCCTCAGCCTAAGTCTCACTCTTCACTCTTCACTCTTTTCACTGTTAGATATCAGAATACTTTAACCTTACTTAAAAAAAATGGGGAAAGAGATTGCCATGGACAGTTTTAGCAATTTGTGAAAAAGCCAGAATAGATCATTTCAATCACAAGAAAATTCAAAATGGTGATGTTGACTATTATATTTAAACACCTTGATATTCATAGGTTTGACTGACATACATTAGATACTACTATATAGGCAGTTGAATGTGATAACCCCATCCCCCATTGCCCTATGTGGGTGCATAGTAATAGAGAGGAGGACCCCTTATCAGTTGCCCTCTGACCAAGTTCTCTTGGAGAGCACAAGCACCCTTCCCCCTTAAGGCTTTAAGCAGGAGGGTTGTTTTTCCAGCAAGAGGGAACGGCGCAGGGACTTGTACCAGTTGGCTCCAACCATTGGCCACTTACAAGCCCCCTTACATATATTAGATACATGGAAGCAGGGGCGGACTGACAACTCATGGGGCCCCCGGGCAATAGGGGATCATGGGGCCCCTGTGTCCTTGCCCAAACTCAAAAAAGCCTATGAAAAAGGTACCAGGGGCATCTCATGGGGCCCCCTACTGACCCCAGGCCCTCGGGCAATGCCCGAGTTTCCAACTGGTCAGTCCGCCCTTGCATGGAAAGAAACAGCCAGTTAAACAACTAATAAGCAATTGAATGTGATTGTCCCATCCACCACTGCCCCATTTGGGTGCAAAGTATGATAGATGTAAGCCCTTATCAGCTCCCTCTGTCCATATTTCCTTGAAGAACACAGGTCTCCTGTCCAACAGGTTCTCCCATCACCAGTCAGGATGTTTTCTAGATCTTCAGGAGGACTGCATGTGGTTGACAGTGGCATGTTATCTCCTTCTATATTCACTATGGTGTCCTTTTATCATGCAGCTGTAAATGACCGCTGCTCGGTTCTCTGGCATTCTCAGAGGAGACAGTTCTCCTCTGAATGCCTGTTCATGAAGCGGTGTAGATGACTTCTCCAAATGAGGAGAGAAGCGATCTACAAATGCTTTGAATGCTGGAAAATGGCTACTGTTACCGTAATCTTGTGAGATCACAGTCAGAGATCAGTCAAACACACAGTTTACATGGACGATAAATGACCTCTGCTTCATTTGCGGTCCCCCCGATTCTCCACCTCTGGGCTGGAGAATATGGAGGGAGAACACAGATCGCCAGTGAAGGGCTGACATCGCTCCTTCATATACTGGCTGAGATGATCAGTGGAGAACATGTTGTCCACTGATCATCTCTGTTTCCTAAACCACTAATGATCAGAGATCAGCAACGATCCTCAGGATCCCCACTGATCTCTGTTTCATAAAAGAACACCTATATTAGAAGAATGACATGAGAAGGAAATATTTTACTCACTTTCTAGAGCAGGAGCTGAGAGTAAAATACAATACATCATTAGATACAAGATTCCGATATGTCACCCCATAATCCCCCTGTCCCTCAGTGAAGAGGACCTCCCTTGGACCCCAATATTCAGAAGTGATTGGGGTTGTGGCAAACATTGACTGATTGCAAACCTCCCAGCCCGGCCAATCTCCTTTTAAGTAGTTTGAACATTTCACCATCGATCATTGTGTCTCCTGCCCAGGCAGAGGGAGTTTGTGGGTTATTATGGGAGTCCATTCAGTTCATTTTTGTTAGGTTTATTATACGACGTACCTGAATGACATTTTTGTTTTATTGACTAACCCGATGATTGTGATTTTCTGGACTGACTCACATTTGGATTGTCCAAAGATAAATGAGAAATATGAAGATTGGTGGATCCATCTCCCCGGATTTTATTGTCTGGAGATCATGAAATCGATTTTTTGGTAAACCAGATTCTCCCCAAGCTCCTCTGTTTCAAGGAAAATGGACTGAAGAAGAAAAGATTTCCAGAACTCCCCTCATTTCTACAACTTTACTTCTGTTTTATTATTGGGGTGTTGGGTCATATTTTGGGGATGTTTTGGGATCTAGTATGTAGATGTTTTTGTTATTATTATCATTATTTATGATGTGGGGGAGGGGCTGTTTGTGTTGTCTTTTCTTGATGTCTAATGGTGGCTGGGTGAAGCTTTCACTGGTGGAAATCTCTGAACTCCTCATTGCGTGTTATTACTCTTTATATGTAAGTGCTTTATAATAACAAGAACTATTAAACATGTATGTTATTCAATGTTATGGTTTCTTTTTTTTAAAAAAATGCTCATTGTAATGTTTTAGAATTTTGAGATTTTAAAAATGAATTTAAAATATGTAAGCACCATTATTCCTTCATCTGTAAAAAAGACATCGATCAGACAGGGGATAGAGAGATACAAAGTAACATTGTTTATAAACATCGATCAGACGGGGGATAGAGGGATACAAAGTAACATTGTTTATAAACATCGATCAGACGGGGGATAGAGAGATACAAAGAAACATTGTTTATAAACATCGATCAGACGGGAGATAGAGAGATACAAAGTAACATTGTTTATAAACATTGATCAGGCGGGAGATAGAGAGATAAAAAGAAACATTGTTTATAAACATCGATCAGACAGGAGATAGAGAGATACAAAGTAACATTGTTTATAAACATTGATCAGGCGGGAGATAGAGAGATACAAAGAAACATTGTTTATAAACATTGATCAGGCGGGAGATAGAGAGATACAAGGTAACATTGTTTATAAACATCGATCAGACGAGAGATAGAGAGATACAAAGTAACATTGTTTATATACATTGATCAGACAGGGGATAGAGAGATACAAAGTAACAATGTTTATAATTATTGATCAGACAAGAGATACAAAGTAACAATGTTTATAAACATCAATCAGACAGGAGATAGAGAGATACAAAGTAACATTGTTTATAAACATTGATCAGGTGGGAGATAGAGAGATACAAAGTAACATGTTTATAAACATCGATCAGACGGGAGATAGAGAGATACAAAGTAACATTGTTTATAAACATCGATCAGACGGGAGATAGAGAGATACAAAGTAACATTGTTTATATACATTGAGCAGACAGGGGATAGAGAGATACAAAGTAACATTGTTTATAAACATCGATCAGACAGGGGATAGAGAGATACAAAGTAACAATGTTTATATACATTGAGCAGACAAGAGATACAAAGTAACAATGTTTATAAACATCGAGCAGACGTGAGATAGAGAGATACAAAGTAACATTGTTTACAAACATCAGACAGGAGATAAAGAGATACAAAGTAACATTGTTTATAAACATCGAGCAGACGGGAGATAGAGAGATACAAAGTAACATTGTTTACAAACATCAGACAGGAGATAGAGAGATACAAAGTAACATTGTTTATAAACATCGATCAGACGGGAGATAGAGAGATACAAAGTAACATTGTTTATAACCTTAGATTGTACACCCCTTGAGGGTTAGGGACTGATGTGAATGTACAATATATATGTAAAAGCGCTGCATAAAGTGATGGCGCTATATAAGTACCTGTAGTAAATAAATAATAAATAAACATCAATCAGACGGGAGATAGAGAGATACAAAGTAACATTGTTTATGAACACATGAGCTGGCACAACTTATCTGATTGGTGCTGTCACTTGGACACACACATGAGCCGGCACAGCTTTTCTGATTGGTGCTGTCACTTGTACATATGTGAAATGGGGAAACAGCTCTCATTGTTTGAACACTGTTTGTGTGGAAGTAAATTCATGTTTTGACTGACATTCTGCGGTTTAGCCACAAGATGTCACTGTTTTTCTAACACAGCCTCAGACTGCATAGATCGGGTGTCGGCAACCCGCGGCTCCAGAGCCGCATGCGGCTCTTTTTCATCTTTGCTGCGGCTCCGGAGCACACTGCCCACCAGGTGGTCGGCAAGCCGCAGATCGCGAGCCACATGCGGCTCTTCTGTGTGCCGGGCGCCCGCTCCCCTCCCTCCTCAAAAATCCGGCCCGCGGAGCGTGGAACATTGGCTGTCAGGATGTAGGTGGGGCAGCCAGGATGTAGGCGGGGCAGAGTGACGAACTCCTCTCTCAGTCCGCCCTGAAGACCAGAACGGCGCGGGAACACAGCGAGAGGAACGCGCGGAGCAAAGGTAAGTGAATTGAGACAATATGGGGGATGAATTACTATGGGGGATGAATTACTATATGGGGGATGAATTACTATGGGGGAAGAATTACTATATGGGGGATGAATTACTATATGGGGGATGAATTACTATATGGGAAGAATTACTATGTGGGGGATGAATTACTATGTGGGGGATGAATTACTATGTGGGGGATGAATTACTATGTGGGGGATGAATTACTATATGGGGGATGAATTACTATATGGGGGATGAATTACTATATGGGGGATGAATTACTATGGGGGATGAATTACTATATGGGGGATGAATTACTATGGGGGATGAATTACTATATGGGGGATGTATTTTCAGTTTTAAAAATGTGGCTGTCAAAATAAATTTCAATCGTGGTTTTGGCGAGATTTGGCTCAGTTGCTTCATGACCAGAGCGCTTTTTGCAATATATGCAGTGTCGGATTTGTTATAAATGTTGCAATGGTTTTGCGGCTCCCAGTCTTTTTTTTCCCTTCGGAAACGGGTCCAAGTGGCTCTTTATGTCTTAAAGGTTGCAGACCCCTGGCATAGATATATTCATGAAGAGGTGGGGTTTTTTGCACACAGAGTTGGAGAGAACAGGAAGGAGAGAGAGAAGCCATGTTTTGGAGCATGGTGAATAAGGGGCCCTGTGAGCTGAGAATCTGATGACATCCAGGTGTGAAAGTGTCCCTCCGTAACCAGAGTTGCAGCTAAGTGAAGCTGATGAGATTGCTGCCAGGAAGCTGATGAGATTGTTGCCAGGAATGCTGATGAGATTGCTGCCAGGAAGGCTGATGAGAGCAGAGGAACTAAGCAACATATATGGGGAGACTGCATGCTTGTTGGAGAGACATTTGTTCTGTTCAGAGTCACCAGCGGATGAAAAGCAGACCCGGGTCGGTAAGATCGTGCACGCACCTCATTTCAGTGTTGGCAACTTGAGACTGAGACAGGCCTATAGTTAGTTAGGGTCTCTGTTTGTGTCAGGCCAATAACTTATCTGATTGGTGCTGTCACTTGTACACACAGGAGCCGGCACAGCTTATCTGATTGGTGCTGTCACTTGTACACACAGGAGCCGGCACAGCTTATCTGATTGGTGCTGTCACTTGTACACACAGGAGCCGGCACAGCTTATCTGATTGGCGCTGTCACTTGTACACACAGGAGCCGGCACAGCTTATCTGATTGGTGCTGTCACTTGTACACACAGGAGCCGGCACAGCTTATCTGATTGGTGCTGTCACTTGTAAACACAGGAGCCGGCACAACGTATCTGATTGGCGCTGTCACTTGTACACACAGGAGCTGACACAACGTATCTGATTGGCGCTGTCACTTGTACACACAGGAGCCGGCAGAGCTTATCTGATTAGCGCTGTCACTTGTACACACAGGAGCCGGCACAGCTTATCTGATTAGCGCTGTCACTTGTACACACAGGAGCCGGCACAACGTATCTGATTGGCGCTGTCACTTGTACACACAGGAGCCGGCACAGCTTATCTGATTAGCGCTGTCACTTGTACACACAGGAGCCGGCACAACGTATCTGATTGGCGCTGTCACTTGTACACACAGGAGCCGGCACAGCTTATCTGATTGGCGCTGTCACTTGTACACACAGGAGCCGGCACAACGTATCTGATTGGCGCTGTCACTTGTACACACAGGAGCCGGCACAACGTATCTGATTGGCGATGTCACTTGTACACACAGGAGCCGGCACAACGTATCTGATTGGCGCTGTCACTTGTACACACAGGAGCCGGCACAGCTTATCTGATTGGCGCTGTCACTTGTACACACAGGAGCCGGCACAACGTATCTGATTGGCGCTGTCACTTGTACACACAGGAGCCGGCACAACGTATCTGATTGGCGCTGTCACTTGTACACACAGGAGCTGGCACAACGTATCTGATTGGCGCTGTCACTTGTACACACAGGAGCCGGCACAACGTATCTGATTGGCGCTGTCACTTGTACACACAGGAGCCGGCACAACGTATCTGATTGGCGCTGTCACTTGTACACACAGGAAATCTTCCAATACTCACTTCTTCTGTGTCTCTGATGGATGAGATCATCATACGATGTGGGTAGTGGAAGTTTCTGCCAACCTCTGTTTACAAGTTGGGGCCACAAGGAGAGTCACGCATTGGTGGAGGTTGAACCCATTGACATTTTTTCTGTGGGGCCCTGTGATTTCTAGCACTGCCCCTGAGGATTACCATTGGTCTTATGGGTTCAATAAAATATCCTCTACTAACCTTTGCACAATAAAGGTAAGCCTCAGCAAAGATAAATGTCACAGTGTTCGGATGTTGTTGTGAGGGTTTAATTGTGGCAAATATTGTCTTAGTACACAATTGTTCTTCTTTCCTCCACTCAATGCACAGAGGGACAGAA
Source organism: Staurois parvus (assembly GCF_062004578.1). Lineage (NCBI taxonomy): Eukaryota > Metazoa > Chordata > Amphibia > Anura > Ranidae > Staurois > Staurois parvus. The sequence continues at coordinate 733,226 of NW_028317830.1, forward strand.
ACCACAAAGATTTGCATCCCTCTCTAGTATATAACAGTAACTGCCAGAGAAAGGCTGAACTAGGCGTCATCCTGAAGATTTAGAGGATGAGTGTTGACCACAGATTTGTATGGAAACAATGCTTTCTGGTTTGCAAATATTCAGGTTAGTTGTATGTGTAGGTGGAGGTGACGCCGGACTGGCCTCAATGTCTTCTCTATGGCTCTATATCTAGAGGACTGGATGAGATTCATTGTGGAATGTAAACCCTACCTGAATGACATTACGTTTGCTGACGCACTGAGTATCTTAAATAATTGCCATGGTTTTCCATAACATTCTTTTTTCCTGAATCTGAACTCTGTATTAAATATTGTCTATAGACAGCAGTCCTTCTTGAGTCTTGGTGTGATTTGTGTATTTCTTCCAGATCTGTGCAGTAATCCAGTGTGAGGCTCCACCTCTGGGGAGGAGTGTAAACTCAATGAAGCGGAGTGATCAACCATCAAGTGAAGGCATTTTTAGTCCACAAGGGTACAGGTAACTTCAAAAAGTGTTCCAATCAAACAAATAATGGGAGGTGATACGGTCCCCTTTATGTAAAGTTTAGAGATGAGCGAATCGAAGTATCCGAAGTGGAATTCGAGTCGAATATCGGAAAAATTTCGATTCGCGCCGAATCCGAAAAATAGCCTAATTCGGACGCGCGAATCGAAATTTTTCCGAAAATGGCGGCTGACATGTGCGGCGACGGAGCGGGGATGTCGGGGAAGGCGCGCAGACAAGGCGCGCTGACCCATAATGCATTCCTCAACGACATGTGATCGCATCAGCCAATCAGCAGCCAGCCAGCCAGCACTGTGTAATGGTCGAGCTATAAATAGCGGCCATTTTGGAATTCTTCATTTGCCTGCAGTCATTGAACAGAGGCAGACCGCTCTGTACTAGGGACAGGGACAGAGTTAGGGCCACAGAAACGATACTTGGGGACAGAGAAACGATACTTAGGGACAGAGAACCATTACTCAGGGACACAGATTTGTTAATTAGGGCCACAGAATCGTTACTTAGGGACAAAGAAACGCTAGTTAGGGCCACAGAATTCAGAAACAGACAGAATTGTTACTGAGTGCCAGAGAATTGTTATTTAGGGCCACAGAAACGTTATTAGGGCCACAGAATTGTTACTCAGGGACAGACAGAATTGTTACTGAGTGCCAGAGAATTGTTACTTAGGGCCACAGAAACGTTATTAGGGCCACAGAATTGTTACTCAGGGACAGACAGAATTGTTACTGAGTGCCAGAGAATTGTTACTTAGGGCCACAGAAACTTTAGTTAGGGCCACAGAATTGTTACTCAGGGACAGACACAGAATTGTTACTCAGGGACAGACAGAATTGTTACTTAGGGCCACAGAACTGTTACTTAGGGCCACAGAATTGTTACTCGCACAGACACAGAATTGTTACACAGGGACACAGAACTGTTACTGAGGGCCACAGAACCGTTACTTAGGGCCACAGGATTGTTACTCGCACAGACACAGAATTGTTACTCGCACAGACACAGAATTGTTACTGAGGGCCACAGAACTGTTACTTGGGGCCACAGAAACGTTAATCAGGGACACAGAATTGTTACTGAGGGCCACAGAACTGTTACTTAGGGCCACAGAATTGTTACTCGCACAGACACAGAATTGTTACACAGGGACACAGAACTGTTACTGAGGGCCACAGAACCGTTACTTAGGGCCACAGAATTGTTACTCGCACAGACACAGAATTGTTACACAGGGACACAGAACTGTTACTGAGGGCCACAGAACCGTTACTTAGGGCCACAGAATTCTTACTCGCACAGACACAGAATTGTTACTCAGGGACACAGAACTGTTACTGAGGGCCACAGAATTGTTACTCGCACAGACACAGAATTGTTACACAGGGACACAGAATTGTTACTGAGGGCCACAGAACCGTTACTTAGGGCCACAGAATTGTTACTGAGGGCAACAGAACTGTTACTTAGGGCCACAGAATTGTTACTCGCACAGACACAGAATTGTTACTCAGGGACACAGAACTGTTACTGAGGGCCACAGAACTGTTACTTAGGGCCACAGAATTGTTACTCGCACAGACACAGAATTGTTACTCAGGGACACAGAATTGTTACACAGGGACACAGAATTGTTACTGAGGGCCACAGAACTGTTACTTAGGGCCACAGAATTGTTACTCAGGGACACAGAATTGTTACTGAGGGCCACAGAACTGTTACTTAGGGCCACAGAATTGTTACTCGCACAGACACAGAATTGTTACTCAGGGACACAGAACTGTTACTGAGGGCCACAGAATTGTTACTCGCACAGACACAGAATTGTTACACAGGGACACAGAATTGTTACTGAGGGCCACAGAACCGTTACTTAGGGCCACAGAATTGTTACTGAGGGCAACAGAACTGTTACTTAGGGCCACAGAATTGTTACTCGCACAGACACAGAATTGTTACTCAGGGACACAGAACTGTTACTGAGGGCCACAGAACTGTTACTTAGGGCCACAGAATTGTTACTCGCACAGACACAGAATTGTTACTCAGGGACACAGAATTGTTACACAGGGACACAGAATTGTTACTGAGGGCCACAGAACTGTTACTTAGGGCCACAGAATTGTTACTCAGGGACACAGAATTGTTACTGAGGGCCACAGAACTGTTACTTAGGGCCACAGAATTGTTACTCGCACAGACACAGAATTGTTACTCAGGGACACAGAACTGTTACTGAGGGCCACAGAACTGTTACTTAGGGCCACAGAATTGTTACTCGCACAGACACAGAATTGTTACTCAGGGACACAGAACTGTTACTGAGGGCCACAGAACTGTTACTTAGGGCCACAGAATTGTTACTCGCACAGACACAGAATTGTTACACAGGGACACAGAATTGTTACTGAGGGCCACAGAACCGTTACTTAGGGACACATAATTGTTACTGAGGGCCACAGAACTGTTACTTAGGGCCACAGAATTGTTACTCGCACAGACACAGAATTGTTACTCAGGGACACAGAACTGTTACTGAGGGCCACAGAACCGTTACTTAGGGCCACAGAATTGTTACTCAGGGACACAGAATCGTTTAATTAAAGAGTATGTCAGACAACATGCAGAGGAGTGGCAGAGGAGGCAATGTTTTAGGAGCGAGCAGACGTGGCAGCAGAGGAAGGGGTCGAGGCAGCACTATTCGCAGCCAGAGGCTAGTGCTCCCGGTGTCATCCAGTACAGTGAGGAAGAGCTAACAGAGGGCGGTCAGGAACGGGGGGAGACATCCGCCTCTTCAGCAGCCAGGCGAAGAAGTAGTGGCGAGGAGAGTGGCTCGGTAGCCGGTGTAGAGACAGGTCTGTCTCCTGACCCACACGCAGCCGAGGGGGCTAGTAGTGAGGCGGAGACCCTAATTGATGATGATGAGGCTGATCGCACTTGGCAGCCTCGTCGTCATCAGGCTATTGCTTCCGCATCATCAGGAGAAGAGGGTGGCAGCTTGGCAGCGAGCAAAACAGTCGGTGGGTTGTCTCCATCGCCACACTCTGCCATGTGCCACTTTCAGGTCTCCTCACACACTGCTGGTGTGTTGAATTTTTTGACATAGGGTGCTGGCAGATTACGGGCCTCCCATAGCTGCTGCCAGGCCCCTAATCTGCCATGGGCCCCTATACCGCCTCCTCATGCTGCTGCCAGGTCCACAGTCTCTCATGCCATGTGCCACTTTCAGGTCTCCTCACACTGCTGGTGTGTTGAATTTTTTGACATAGGGTGCTGGCAGATTATGGGCCTCCTATAGCTGCTGCCAGGCCCCTAATCTGCCATAGGCCCCTATATACCGCCTCCTCATGCTGCTGCCAGGTCCAGAGTCTCTCATGGTTCCCTGTACGGCCTCCCATTGCTGCTGTCTCCATCGCCACACTCTGCCATGTGCCACTTTCAGGTCTCCTCACACTGCTGGTGTGTAGAATTTTTTGACATAGGGTGCTGGCAGATTACGGGCCTCCTATAGCTGCTGCTAGGCCCCTAATCTGCCATAGGCCCCTATATACCGCCTCCTCATGCTGCTGCCAGGTCCACAGTGTCTCATGCCATGTGCCACTTTCAGGTCTCCTCACACTGCTGGTGTGTTGAATTTTTTGACATAGGGTGCTGGCAGATTACGGACCTCCCATAGCTGCTGCCAGGCCCCTAATCTGCCATAGGCCCCTATATACCGCCTCCTCATGCTGCTGCCAAGTCCAGAGTCTCTCATGGGTCCCTGTACGGCCTCCCATTGCTGCTGTCTCCATCGCCACACTCTGCCATGTGCCACTTTCAGGTCTCCTCACACTGCTGGTGTGTAGAATTTTTTGACATAGGGTGCTGGCAGATTACGGGCCTCCCATTGCTGCTGCCAGGCACGTAATCTGCCATGGGCCCCCGTACCGACTCCTCATGCTGTGACGTTGCAACAAGGTGGAATTCAACCCTACATATGTTAGACCGCCTTTACGAACAGCGAAAGGCCATCACAGATTTCCTGATGTTAAAAGCGGATAAAGGTACTCCCTGTGTAACTTAGATGTCAGCCATTGGCAGCTTATGCGTGACACCTGCGCTTGCTCAGGCCCTTTGAGGAGGCCACGCTATTCGTGAGTCGGCAGGACTATGGGATGAACGACGTCATTCCTCTGTTGCACGTCCTGGAACAAATGCTGTTAACAATGGCTGGTCAGGGTGCGGTAGACGTGGCGCACAGATCTCAACGCCACATGACCCCTGTGGGGGCAGGACAGGAAGAAGAGGAGGAGGTAGAGGAGGACATTGGTGCTCAGGAATTATTGAGTGAAATGGGTGGTTTTTCCACTCAGCGGACAGGAGTGGAGGAGCAGGAGCATCTGGTAGAGGAGGAGGAGGAGGAGGAGACAGAGGACCCAGACGCACCGTGGCAGTATGCTGTGGAGATGGAGGCAGGGAGTCCCTCGCATTCCTTGGCACAAATGGCCCATAGCATGCTCGGTTGCTTGCGTAGCGACAGCCGAATAATAACCATCAGACAGAGGGATGACTTTTGGCTGTCCACCTTGTTGGACCCTCGCTACCGTTCAAAAATGGTGGCCTTTTTCACACCTGCTGAGAGGGAGGCCAAAATAACGTACTATAAAAACCACCTATGTAGTCAGCTGGTCTCTGCCTGTCTGCGCCAACGTCCATCCTCAGACACTGTGGGCCCTGTGCGCTGCCATGGCAGCAGGGGAGGGGTGGGGTGGTAGGAGCAGTGGCAGCTCCACCAGCAGCGGCTGCCTCAGTCTGCAGTCGATGATGAGTAGCTTTCTTCACCAGCGCAGTGAGGAAACTACTAACCAGCCGCAGCAGCAGCAGCAGCAGCATCAGGTGGACCTGGAGCAGGACCTCAAACAACAGGCTTAGGCCTACTTGGACAGCACCCTGCCAACCGAGGTAGACAATCCCCTTGACTACTGGGCAACGAAACTTGACCTTTGGCCCCAACTAGCTGAATTTGCCCTTGAAAGGCTGTCATGCCCGGCCAGTAGCGTGGCATCGGAGCGCGTGTTTAGTGCGGCAGGAGGTATTGTAACTCCGCGGAGGACACGACTGTCCACCCAAAGCGTGGAGAGACTGACGTTTGTGAAAATGAATCAGGCGTGGATTAGTCTGGATTTCAAACCACCAGTTCCTGACACAACTGACTAAATCCGCCATGAATCATGCCCCAAACATGTGCCACTTTCAGGTCTCCTCATACTGCTGGTGTGTTCCATTTTTTGTCATAGGGTGCTGGCAGATTACGGGCCTCCCATAGCTGCTGCCAGGCCCCTAATCTGCCATGGGCCCCTATACCGCCTCCTCATGCTGCTGCCAAGTCCAGAGTCTCTCATGGGTCCCTGTACGGCCTCCCATTGCTGCTGTCTCCATCGCCACACTCTGCCATGTGCCACTTTCAGGTCTCCTCACACTGCTGGTGTATTCCATTTTTTGTCATAGGGTGCTGGCAGATTACGGGCCTCCCATAGCTGCTGCCAGGCCCCTAATCTGCCATGGGCCCCTATACCGCCTCCTCATGGTGCTGCCAGGTCCAGAGTCTCTCATGGGTCCCTGTACGGCCTCCCATTGCTGCTGTCTCCATCGCCACACTCTGCCATGTGCCACTTTCAGGTCTCCTCACACTGCTGGTGGGTTCCATTTTTTGTCATAGGGTGCTGGCAGATTACGGGCCTCCCATAGCTGCTGCCAGGCCCCTAATCTGCCATGGGCCCCCGTACCGACTCCTCATGCTGCTGCCAGGCCCGTAATCTGTCATGGGCCCCTGTTGTCGCTTGTTGGCATATTCCGCTCGTTCAGATGCTCCTTCTCCTGCTACTCCTCTTCACGGATTCCGTCAGCAGTCTTTCTTGGAATCCGTTTCCAAGAGACAACAGTTTGCGAGCACGCACCCGACGGTGCAGAAGCTGAACGTCCTCCTGTCCAAGTTGCTGCTGCCAGGCTCGTAATCTGTCATGCGCCCCTGTACCGCCTCCTCATGCTGCTGCCAGGTCCAGAGTGTGTCATGGGCCCCCGTACCGACTCCTCATGCTGCTGCCAGGCCCGTAATCTGTCATGGGCCCCTGTACCACCTCCCCATGCTGCTGCCAGGTCCAGAGTGTGTCATGGGTCCCTGTACCGCCTCCCATTGCTGCTGCCAGGCCCGTAATCTGCCATGGGCCCCCATACCGACTCCTCATGCTGCTGCCAGGCCCGTAATCTGCCATGGGCCCCTGTACCGCCTCCTCATGCTGCTGCCAGGTCCAGAGTGTGTCATGGGTCCCTGTACGGCCTCCCATTGCTGCTGTCTCTATCGCCACACTCTGCCATGTGCCACTTTCAGGTCTCCTCACACTGCTGGTGGTTTCCATTTTTGTCATAGGGTGCTGTATGGCCTCCCATTGCTGCTGCCTCCACCGCCACACTGTGGCTCCACACTCTGGTTTTGGCCCCGTGACTGCCCAAATGAGTGAAGTGTGCGGTGATTCTAAGATGGACGGCACTCATCTGCATGTCATACTGACTGACAGTATTATTTCTCTTCCCCAGCAGACTCCAAGGGCATTTAAATTAAAGGTACAGTGTTCAGCACTAATATTAAGTCTCTCTGAAGCCTAGAAACACCCTTTTTTAAGTTAAATTCACAGCGAATATATTCGACTCGAAATTTTTCCACAAATTCGCCGAATCAGTCGAATCGAATTTTTGAATACTTCGCTCATCTCTAGTAAAGTTACAACAATGCAGTAGTATATCACACAAGCTCTCACTTAAACACCCCAAGAAAAGTCACACTTTCACCCTTGAAAGTAAATATTCATATTGGGAGGACTGGAAGAGGGAAAAGCTTCAAGAAAAACCTGCTGGAGGTATTGCAACCCATCTCTCATCCTGTCCCATCAGGCCCTCAGTTGTGTCAGCAGAGTATGGACAGGATCCAGGTGGACAATCCATTGATGATCAGCCCTTTGGTGACTCTTCTATGTGTTTTGAATGTTGCTTTTACCTTTTTGAGAACACTACTGCATTGTTCATAAACCTTTTCTCTAAATACACTCAAACCCCCATCTCATAAATAACACCCACTTAAGTAGTGATATAAATCCAACCATACAAGTGTCTCACAAAAGTCCAAAATATTTGTTCCAAATATCTGTGTCCAAAAATATCAACATCTTCCAAAAAATATGCGGTGTATCCAACTCAGTTCCCTCAGTCCCTTGAGAAGAAGTCAGAAGTGACGAAACGCGTCATGCACGTGACGTCTGACGCCAAACCGGAAGTAGCGGCACGGCCATTTTGAATATTGGAAATCGTGGACTAGCATACAAACTGTTGGGGACTGGTCTGACGGATATAGCAATCCTGAATGTACGAAATGTATTAAATGTTGGCTTACACCTCATACTCTTTAATTGATGGATCTCTTCCTTACCTCCGTGAGGAATTGGGGAAGGTGAAAAGGGTACTACCTGCATGGTGGAAGCTGACAAGCAAACATTATATGTATCCAGAAATGCTTGTTTTGATTCCAAGAGGGTAATTGCCTTTAATCCCACTAGTGTGAGGTGTCACGGAGTGTTCACTTCACAGTTTGATGTGTTTAATTGAATTTTTCACAGAGTGATTTTGCGGATTTATGTTTCATATATATTTTTTGTCTGTTTTTCACGTTGTTAGGAGTGCACACTGAGTGAATTTTTGTTTGCATGATTCACGTGTCACTCACTTTTATTATATTATTTTATTGACTTTTCACTTCATAATTAATTATAATACTTGAAGGTAATAAACTATTTCAAGTTTCATATTTTCGAGGTTTGTGGTATCTGGACTGGTGAACTGAGTTGGATACACTGCATATTTTTGGGAAGATATTGATATTTGTGGACACAATTATTTGGGACAATTATTTTGGACTTTTATGAGACACTTGTATTGTTGGATTTATATCACTACTTAAGTGGGTGTTATTTATGAGATGGGGGTTTGAGTGTATTTTGAGAAAAGGTTTATGAACAATGCAGTAGTGTTCTCAAAAAAGGTAAAAGCAACATTCAAAACACATAGAAGGGTCACCAAAGGGCTGATCATCAATGGATTGTCCATCTGGATCCTGTCCGTACTCTGCTGACACAACTGAGGGCCTGATGGCAGAGGATGAGACATAGGTTGCAATACCTCCAGCAGGTTTTTCTTGAAGCTGCTCCCTCTTCCAGTCCTCCCAATACAGGCAATGCTGAGTAAGGTTAGGAGACTCTGTGAGTGATATTCAGGTGTGAGTGATGGTCAGGTGTGAGTGATGGTCAGGTGTGAGTGATGGTCACGTGTGAGTGATAGTCAGGTATGAATGATGGTCAGGTATGAATGATGGTCAGGTGTGAATGATGGTCAGGTGTGAATGATAATCAAGTGTGAGTGATGGTCAGGTGTGAATGATGGTCAGGTGTGAATGATAGTCAGGTGTGAGTGATGGTCATGTGTGAGTGATGGTCACGTGTGAGTGATGCTTAGGTGTGAATGATGGTCAGGTGTGAGTGATGGTCAGGTGTGAGTGATGGTTACGTGTGAGTGATGGTTACGTGTGAGTGATGGTCAGGTGTGAGTGATGGTCAGGTGTGAGTGATGGTCACGTGTGAGTGATGCTTAGGTGTGAATGATGGTCAGGTGTGAGTGATGGTCATGTGTGAGTGATGGTCAGGTGTGAGTGATGGTCACGTGTGAGTGATGGTCACGTGTGAGTGATGCTTAGGTGTGAATGATGGTCAGGTGTGAGTGAAAATCAAGTGTGAGTGATGGTCAGGTGTGAGTGATGGTCAGGTGTGAGTGATGGTCACGTGTGAGTGATGCTTAGGTGTGAATGATGGTCAGGTGTGAGTGATGGTCATGTGTGAGTGATGGTCAGGTGTGAGTGATGGTCACGTGTGAGTGATGGTCACGTGTGAGTGATGCTTAGGTGTGAATGATGGTCAGGTGTGAGTGAAAATCAAGTGTGAGTGATGGTCAGGTGTGAATGATGGTCAGGTCTGAGTGATGGTCAAGTGTGAATGATGGTCAGGTGTGAATGATAGTCAGGTGTAAATGATGGTCAACTGTGAGTGATTGTAAGGTGTGAGGGATGGTCCAGTGTGAGTGATGCTTAGGTGTGAATGATGATCAAATGTGAGTGAAGCTCAGTTGAGAATGATTCTCAGGTGTGAATGGTAGTTAGGTATGAGTGATGATCAGGTATGAATGATGGTCGGGTGTGAGTGATGGTCAGGTATTATTGATGGTCAGGTGTGAGTGATGATTAGGTATTATTGATGGTCAGGTGTGAGTGATGATTAGGTATTATTGATGGTCAGGTGTGAGCGATGGTCTACACAGATTGGGTTCTACTCTTAGACACCTCACTCAAAGAACTCTATAAGAGCTGAAGAAGGAAAGGGAGGCTACTTGAGAACCTAAAGTTAGCAGTTTGGTCTCCTAGGAAGTGTTCATAAAATCAATCAGATGTAGATGTGAGTTCTTCATGAATGGTCCTCTGAAGTGGACTGTCCGCACAGCTGTAGAGAGCTCGCATATGGGCTAGTTTTCCCAAATTTGGAAGGTTGTCAAGCATGTTAGTCTTCTGTCATTTCAATTTAAAAAAATGTAGGTATGAGTCTTTCTGAGCTGATCCTGGGACAGATGGGTAAGGCTGGTTGATGCCTACAATAAATCAAGCATATTCTCAGAAACCAGACCCAGCTCAGAGCCTATTAAGTGCTCCAGTAGGAATTTGGGGCTAATGTGAACCCTGAAGTTACTAATTTGGTCTCCGAGGATGTGAGTGTTAGTATTGATCCACTGACTTCATGAATGGTCCTCTGGGCATAAAATGGTGAGATGTACTCACAGCTAAAGGGAACTTACACATTGACTAGTATTCCTAAATCTGGAAGGTGGTCAAGCATTTTAGCTCCTGTCATGTAACCTGTAAAAAGGGGACACCACTCCCAAAGAACTCAGACTCACCATTGATGGTTGAGAAAAGTGGAAAGACAGTGCTGGACCCACAGGTACCCTCCACTGGTATTGTTATCCTAAGGTATTAATGTTGGTGTAAATGATCCGGTTCCTGAGCAGGTGGATTCTACAGCCCAGAGGATCTCCATAGTTTCCCTGGTTTGTAGTGTATTGTAAGAAGAGTTGAAATTGAAGTGCCACCCCACTGTTAAGAGTTCCAGGTACAACTTCATTCCATTAAAAGTTGGCGGTATAATTTGAGAAGTAGCCAACGCCAAACAAGCTGCTGATTAGGCCTTTGCTTGTTTGTCACACTGGAATAAATCCCATTTTAGGTCCGATTCACTCCTGGTCTGTTCCTGTTATTGTTGGTCAAGCCCTAATGAAGGGGGCACTTGGACCCCAGAAATGCATTGGATACTTCTCAAATTACACCCCTGACCTTTAATAGGATAAAGTTCTATCTGGACCTCTTAACAGTGGTGTGGCGCTTCAATTTCAACTTTTCTTTGATTGATGGTGACTGGGCTCTTCTACACCCCCACACAGTAATAGAGTACCAGCTTCCAGGTGAAGGCAGGGGGTTGCAACCAACTACCCTGTAAAAGATGAACTCAACAGTTATTTACAGTTCAAAGTAAATAAAATAAAATAAAAAAATAAAAATTAGCCCCCCACTGTGTGTTCAATGGAAAATAATACTCAGCTTCTGAGACGGTCCCTGTAATTCGTTTCTATGGTCTCACATTCCTCACTACACAAATACATAGTCATGAAATCAAATCTGATGGGCATTTGCATGTCTCTCCTTTTCATCTCTCTCTGTACTATATCAGTGGAATCATTAATTTCATCTATTGACACTGACCTGGACAGCCCAACAGCCAAAGCTCTCTCCGACTACAAACACGGCAACAATGTGGTTGGTCTTGGATATCATCAGACTTGTCACCATTGTCCTTACCTTGGTGTCCGGTCTGACTCTGAATTCCTACATAGTCACTGTGTACGTCCGGGAATGGAGGAAGAAAAAAGGCTTCAATGTGACTGACAAAATGTTTTTCTTTCGGGCTCTCACCGGGATCATCTACCAATGCTCTTGCACTGTTGATAACTTGATATTCTTATCGGGGGTTCTCTCATCACATTACAAAAGACAAAATATATATAGCTTTGTTTTTTACATCTTTCTGACGTACGAGAGCATCTGGAGCAATGCTTGGGTGTCCCTCTATTACTGCCTAAAATTGGTCAAGTGTTCCCACCGCATTTTCCTTCAATTAAAGAGAAGGTTGTCCTCTTCTATCACACAGACCCTCATAGTCTCCTTGGTGGGATTATTCTTCACGACTCTTCCACTTCATTGGACCTTACATTTTCATTACAATAATATAACCAATGATCCATATGGAATACATCATACCATTGAAATTGATGTCCGATATGTTCCTCTCTGTATGGTTTTTGGTTCTCTTTTCCCGTTTCTTCTGAGCTTCATCTGCATTGGGCTCAGTGTGAGGTCTCTCCTGAGTCACGTCCAACAGATCCGTCAGAATTCATCTCAGTTCAGCTCATCTCCACAACTAGAAGGTCACCTCCGAGCAGTCAGGACCATGATCCTTCAGGTTTGCTTTTGCTTGGCCCTGTATCTGGCTGTCTTTAGCTTGCTCCACCTCTCCCCATACTTAGGATGGATTGCAAGAATATTTATTTTCATATTTATTGCAAGCTACCCTTCTGCTCTAGCTGTCATCTCAATCCAGGGGAACCCTAAATTAAGAAAGAGACCACCGACCTAGATACATTTTATGGCTCTCTTATTTTTTTTTCTTCATTTTTGCATTTCAGAACATCTTACCATTTACCTGTAGCGGGGAGCATTATTTTCACTCTCCAAGATTCTGTTAGATATCATAATATTTTAATCTTTTTCTTTTTTAAACGGGGGGATGTCATGGACAGTTTTATCAATATATGAAGAAGTCAGAAATAATCATTTCCATTACAAGAAAACTCAAAATGGTGATCTTGATTGTTATTTATGCTGTATATTCCATGATATGCAACAAGCTGACTGACTAATATTTGATGCATCAAAAGGTTACGTCAGCCAAACAGCTAAATAGGAAGTTGAATGGGTTACTATATGGAGGTGACCCCTTCGGTTCCTCTCCTGCCCGTGTTACCTTGAGGATTACAGGTCCCCTACCCAGCAGGTTCTCCCATCACCAGTCGGGACATTTTCTCAATCTTTAGTAGGATTGCATGTGGTTGACAGCGGCCTTTTACAGGGGGGCAAAAAAGTATTTAGTCACCACCAATTGTTCAAGTTCTCCCACTTACAGAGATGAGAGAGGCCTGTAATTGGCATCATAGGGAGACCTCAACTATGAGAGACAAAATGAGAAAACAAATCCAGACAATCTCATTGGCTGACCTGGAAAGAATTTGTTTGCAAATTATGGTGGAAAATAAGTATTTGGTGAATATGAAAAGTTCATGTCAATACTTTGTTATATATCCTTTGTTGGCAATGACAGAGGTCAGACGTTTCCTGGAAGTCCTCACAAGGTTGGCACACACTGTTGCTGGTATGTTGGCCCATCCTCCATGCAGATCTCCTCTAGAGCAGTGATGTTTTGGGGCTGTCGCTGGGCAACACGGACTTTCAACTCCCTCCAAAGGTTTTCTATGGGGTTGAGATCTGGAGACTGGCTAGGCCACTCCAGGCTCTTGAAATGCTTCTTACTAAGCCACTCCTTCGTTGCCCGGGCGGTATGTTTGGGATCATTGTCATGTTGGAAGACCCAGCCAAGTTTCATCTTCAATGCCCTTGCTGATGGAAGGAGGTTTGCACTCAAAATCTCACGATACATGGCCCCATTCATTCTGTCCTGTACATGGATCAGTCGTCCTGGTCCCTTTGTGGAGAAACAGCCCCAAAGCATGATGTTGCCACCCCCCATGCTTCACAGTTGGTATGGTGTTCTTTGGATGCAACTCAGCATTCTCTCTCCTCCAAACACGACGAGTTGTGTTTCTACCAAACAGTTCTATTTTGGTTTCATCTGACCATATGACATTCTCCCAATCCTCTTCTGGATCATCCAAATGCTCTCTAGCAAACTTCAGATGGGCCCGGACATGTACTGGCTTAAGCAGGGGGACACGTCTGGCACTGCAGGATCTGAGTCCCTGGCGGTGTAGTGTGTTACTGATGGTAGCCTTTGTTACATTGGTCCCAGCTCTCTGCAGGTCATTCACTAGGCCCCCCCGTGTGGTCCTGGGATTTTTGCTCACCGTTCTTGTGATCATTTTGACCCCACGGGGTGAGATCTTGCGTGGAGCCCCAGATCGAAGGAGATCATCAGTGGTCTTGTATGTCTTCCATTTTCTAATTATTGCTCCCACAGTTGATTTGTTCACACCAAGCTGTTTGCCTATTGCAGATTCAGTCTTCCCAGCCTGGCGCAGGTCTACAATTTTGTTTCTGGTGTCCTTCAACAGCTCTTTGGTCTTCACCATAGTGGAGTTTGGAGTGTGACTGTTTGAGGTTGTGGACAGGTGTCTTTTATACTGATAACAAGTTCAAACAGGTGCCATTGATACAGGTAATGAGTGCAGGACAGAGGAGCCTCTTAAAGAAGAAGGTCCAGGTCTGTGAGAGCCACAAATCTTGCTTGTTTGTAGGAGACCAAATACTTATTTTCCACCATAATTTGCAAATAAATTCTTTCCAGATCAGCCAATGAGATTGTCTGGATTTGTTTTCTCATTTTGTCTCTCATAGTTGAGGTCTCCCTATGATGCCAATTACAGGCCTCTCTCATCTCTGTAAGTGGGAGAACTTGCACCATTGGTGGGGACTAAATACTTTTTTTTACCTCACTGTAAATGTCTTTTGCGTTTTAAAAAAAATAAAAATCACATCTAAGAGTATAAAACCGTCCAGCTTTACAAACATTATTATCCGGCAACATTCCCGACTTCCCGTTTCTGAACACCAATCTGCATCTGCTGGACTTTTTAGATGGTTTCCTTCTATAGAAATGTTGAGTGTGACATTTTGTTAACCCCTCCCCCTCCTGAGGATTTACTCCCCTTAATGACCACGCCTCTTTTTGCTACTTGGCGCTGCACTAATTCAACTGATAATTGCGCGGTCATGCAATGCTGCACCCAAACGAAATTTACGTCCTTTTTTTCACACAAATAGAGCTTTCTTTCGGTGGTATTTGATCATCTGTGCGCTTTTTATTTTTCACGCTATAAACAAAAAAAGGCCAAAAATTTTGAAGAAAAACAATATTTTTTACTTTCAGCTATAAAAAATATATAGTAAACTCAAAGTTGGTTATAAATTTAGGCCAAAATGTCTCCCGCTCCATGTTTTTGGTAAAAAAAATCCCAATGCGTGTATATTGATTGCTTTGTGTGAAGTTATAGCGTCTACAAACTATGGGAGAGATAATGGGATTTACGCCATTTTTCTGCTATACAGCGCTGCGCTAGTTTAACGGACAATTGCGCGGTCATGCAATACGGTACATAAATGAAATTTACATCTTTTTTTCCCCCACAAATTGAGCTTTCTTTCGGTGGTATTTGATCGCCTGTACGGTTTTTATTTTTTGCGCTAAAAAAAAAGGCTGACAATTTTGAGGGGAAAAAAACAATATTTTGGACTTTTTGCTATAAAACATGTCCAGTAAAAAAAAAATGCAAAAATCAAATTTAGTCATAAATTTCTGCCAAAATGCATTCTGCGACATGTCTTTGGTAACAAAAAACCCAATACGTGTAAATTAATTGGTTTACGTGAAAGTTATGGCGTTTACAAATGGCGGGAAAGATACTGGAATTTTTAGGTTTTTTTTTTTATACTAATAATGGCGGCGATCAGCGAATTATGGCGGCGATCAGGGACTTATAGCGGGACTGCGGGACTGCGGCAGACATTCTGACATTGGGGGGTACTGACTTGGGGTCACTGACATCCCCAAAAACACTAATACAGTGATCAGTGCAAAAAAAAAAAAACACTGATATTGTACTAATGGCACTGGGGAGGAAGGGGTTAACTTCATTATTCAGGGAAGGGTTATAGGAGTGAGGGGGAGTGTTTTACTAGGGGGCGGGGGGTGTACTGGGCGGGACAAGGCTGATCGAGAAAGAGAAACTCTTCTTTCTCGATCAGCTCATCCTCGAGCTGACAGGGAAGTGACAGACAGCACAGCTACTGCAGCTGTGCTCTCTGTCACTGTTTGCCGCCGATCGCCGGGACATAGCCGCTAAGGAGCGGCTGTGACCCGGCGACTGACATCTGCGGCGGTGATCGGCGGGACAGATAGGGCGGCGGCGCGCCTCACGCGCCCCCTATTTGTTTACAAAACACACGTTTTAAAACGTGGTTTTGCCTGTGACGGCCGCCCTGCCGCCGTATATCTACAGTGGCTGGGCGGCAAGTGGTTACCATGGAAGGTGGAAAACGTTTAGAAATTGGCGCAGCGGTCAGACGCAGGGGTGTATTTAGGTTTTGTGCTGCCCTAGGCAATACAAAAATCAGCCCCTGACAATGACCAAGAACACCCCTTCCCCCACCCCAGAGAGCCTTCCACTACCACTGCCCCCCATACACCAGCCACCATCCCCCCATGACGAGATAGACACCTTTACAGCTCCGGACATCCCCAGGAACGAGAGTCGGGCTGTGCATACACCGTCATGGAACCCGCAGCCTCTCTCAGAAACCACCAGGTCCCCATGCCGCGTGTGTTCCTTCTTCCATCCCTTCTTCTGAGGGGCAGTGCTGCCCCCCTTGAAAAATGCCGCCCTAGGCAAATGCCTTGTTTATGCCCCTGGTCAGACGGCTCCCTTTGGTGCACAAGGCGCCCATTTTCTCGAGCAGTCTTCTGGGTTTATTGATCGGGGCAAACATTCCATCCTCATTTTCCGGCACATACGCCAACGATTAGCCCTTCTGATTTTTTTTACTAGTTTATATTTAAGATATTTCATTCTACAATATATAATATTTTCATAATATTTACTCATTTTAATAGTAAGTTTTAATATGTTTTGTTTAATGGAATACCCAGATAAGTGCGATTTGTGAATTGTTGTGTTGATTCATGATTTTGGTTGTGTTTTTGCATGGAGTATTTCTTATTATTCCCATTATCTATGCCGTGGGGGAGGGGCTGTGTTTTCTCTTCTTGTTATCTAATGGTGGAACGCCCCAAAATATTCATTGTGTGTTATTTATCTTTATGGGTGAGAAGAAAAGATTAAACATTTCTATTATTTCATGTAATTGTGTCTTTCTTTCAGCAAAAATGGACGTTTTAATATTTGAGATGTTCAACTTGAATCAAAAATTCTGAGCGCCGTTATTCCCCTTTTGTAAAAATGGCAACTTGTCTCATTTATTCCTGTATTTTCAAGACAAAATGGGGCAGATTTACTAAAACTGCTGCAGCTGTGAATGGGAGATAGAGAAACACAAAGTAACATTGTTTATAAACATCGATCAGACGGGAGATAGAGAAACACAAAGTAACATTGTTTATAAACATCGATCAGACGGAAGATGGAGAGATACAAAGTAACATTGTTTATAAACATCGATCAGACGGGAGATGGAGAGATAGAAAGTAACATTGTTTATAAACATCGATCAGACGGGAGATAGAGAGATACAAAGTAACATTGTTTATAAACATCAATCAGACGGGGGATAGAGAGATACAAAGTAACATTGTTTATAAACATCGATCAGACGGGAGATGGAGAGATACAAAGTAACATTGTTTATAAACATCGATCAGACGGGAGATGGAGAGATACAAAGTAACATTGTTTATAGACATCGATCAGGCGGGAGATGGAGAGATATAAAGTAACATTGTTTATAAACATCGATCAGACGGAAGATGGAGAGATACAAAGTAACATTGTTTATAAACATCGATCAGACGGGAGATGGAGAGATACAAAGTAACATTGTTTATAGACATCGATCAGACGGGGGATAGAGGGATACAAAGTAACATTGTTTATAAACATCGATCAGACGGGAGATAGAGAGATACAAAGTAACATTGTTTATAAACATCGATCAGACGGGAGATAGAGATACAAAGTAACATTGTTTATAAACATCGATCAGACGGGAGATGGAGAGATACAAAGTAACATTGTTTATAGACATCGATCAGGCGGGAGATGGAGAGATATAAAGTAACATTGTTTATAAACATCGATCAGACGGAAGATGGAGAGATACAAAGTAACATTGTTTATAAACATCGATCAGACGGGGGATGGAGAGATACAAAGTAACATTGTTTATAAACATCGATCAGACGGGAGATAGAGATACAAAGTAACATTGTTTATAAACATCGATCAGACGGGAGATAGAGATACAAAGTAACATTGTTTATAAACATTGATCAGACGGGAGATAGAGATACAAAGTAACATTGTTTATAAACATCGATCAGACGGGGGATGGAGAGATACAAAGTAACATTGTTTATAAACATCGATCAGACGGGAGATGGAGAGATACAAAGTAACATTGTTTATAAACCGATCAGACGGGAGATAGAGATACAAAAAGGGGGATTTACCAAAAACGGGAGCACTCAGAATCTGGTGCAGCTGTGCATGGTAGCCAATCAGACTCTAACTGCATCTTGTTCAATTAAGCTTTGACCAAAAAAAACCTGGAAGCTGATTGGTTTTTGTGCAGAGTTGCACCAGATTTTGGACTCTCCAGTGTAAGTACCCCCCCCCTCCCCCCCATTGTGTCCAGCTGTTTCTATGAAAATCAGATCCATATCCCAAAAGTCTCTTCTTGTGTGCCCATCATTGGTGTCAGTGGGAGGAATAGTGCCCCATCATTGGTGTCAGTGGGAGGAATAGTGCCCCATCATTGGTGTCAGTGGGGGGAGGAATAGTGCCCCATCATTGGTATCAGTGGGAGGAATAGTGTCCCATCATTGGTATCAGTGAGAGGAATAGTGCCCCATCATTGGTGTCAGTGGGAGGAATAGTGCCCCATCATTGGTGTCAGTGGGAGGAATAGTGCCCCATCATTGGTGTCAGTGGGAGGAATAGTGCCCCATCATTGGTGTCAGTGGGAGGAATAGTGCCCCATCATTGGTGTCAGTGGGAGGAATAGTGCCCCATCATTGGTGTCAGTGGGAGGAATAGTGCCCCATCATTGGTATCAGTGGGAGGAATAGTGTCCCATCATTGGTATCAGTGAGAGGAATAGTGCCCCATCATTGGTGTCAGTGGGAGGAATAGTGCCCCATCATTGGTGTCAGTGGGAGGAATAGTGCCCATCATTGGTGTCAGTGGGAGGAATAGTGCCCCATCATTGGTGTCAGTGGGAGGAATAGTGCCCCATCATTGGTGTCAGTGGGAGGAATAGTGCCCCATCATTGGTGTCAGTGGGAGGAATAGTGCCCATCATTGGTGTCAGTGGGAGGAATAGTGCCCCATCATTGGAGTCAGTGGGAGGAATAGTGCCCCATCATTGGTGTCAGTGGGAGGAATAGTGCCCCATCATTGGTGTCAGTGGGAGGAATAGTGCCCCATCATTGGTGTCAGTGGGAGGAATAGTGCCCCATCATTGGTGTCAGTGGGAGGAATAGAGCCCCATCATTGGTGTCAGTGGAAGGAATAGTGCCCCATCATTGGTATCAGTGGGAGGAATAGGGCCCCATCATTGGTGTCAGTGGGAGGAATAGTGGCCCATCGTTGGTGTCAGTGGAGGAAAAGTGGCCCATCGTTGGTGTCAGTGGAGGAATAGTGCCCCATCGTTGGTGTCAGTGGGAGGAATAGTACCCCATCGTTGGTGTCAGTGGGAAGAATAGTGCCCCATCATTGGTGTCAGTGGGAGGAATAGTGCCCCATCATTGGTGTCAGTGGGAGGAATAGTGCCCCATCATTGGTGTCAGTGGGAGGAATAGTGCCCCATCATTGGTATCAGTGGGAGGAATAGTGCCCCATCATTGGTATCAGTGGGAGGAATAGTGTCCCATCATTGGTGTCAGTGGGAGGAATAGTGCCCCATCATTGGAGTCAGTGGGAGGAATAGTGCCCCATCATTGGTGTCAGTGGGAGGAATAGTGCCCCATCATTGGTGTCAGTGGGAGGAATAGTGTCCCATCATTGGTGTCAGTGGGAGGAATAGTGCCCCATCATTGGAGTCAGTGGGAGGAATAGTGCCCCATCATTGGTGTCAGTGGGAGTAATAGTGCCCCATCATTGGAATCAGTGGGAGGAATAGTGCCACTTCCATGGTGTCAGTTGGAGGAATGTTGCCACTTCCATGGTGTCAGTTGGAGGAATAGTGCCACTTCCATGGTGTCAGTTGGAGGAATAGTGTCACTTCCATGGTGTCAGTAGAAGGAATAGTGTCCCATCATTGGTGTCAGTAGGAGTAATAGTGCCCCATTGTTGTTGTCTGCAGGAGGAATAGTTTCCCATCATTGGAATCAGTGGAAGGAACAGTGCCACTTCCATGGTGTCAGTTTGAAGAATAGTGCCACTTCCATGGTGTCAGTTGGAGGAATGTTGCCACTTCCATGGTGTCAGTTGGAGGAACAGTGCCACTTCCATGGTTTCAGTTGGAAGAATAGTGCCACTTCCATGGTGTCAGTTGGAGGAACAGTGCCACTTCCATGGTGTCAGTTGGAGGAATAGTGCCACTTCCATGGTGTCAGTTGGAAGAATAGTGCCACTTCCATGGTGTCAGTTGGAGGAATAGTGCCACTTCCATGGTGTCAGTTGGAGGAATAGTGCCACTTCCATGGTGTCAGTTGGAGGAATAGTGCCTCAAAGCAGTGAGAGGAATAGTGTCCCAAGGGCATGATAAGGCCAAGGAAAGGGATGGATCTGGCCCACGGGGTTGTATATTTTGGAGATCACTGGATTAAATGATTTCTTGCTTTTCGGGGAAAGAAAAATGTCAAACAACAACAAATGGTATAACTTTAAAATGTTTTCTGAAAAACAGATCATTGTATCCCTCCATATGAAAGCCTCTATCTGGGCAGTTCCATGCCTGTTGTTCCCTCACGTCCTCCGCTGCCATAGGGGTGCCTTGCTCTGCCCTCAGAAGCGTTTCTATGCAGAAGGGACTTATCAAGGAATCCAGATAATGAACAATAGGCAGTGACTCTGAATCATGCAAAATAAATGATTGAGAAAAAAGAATTATTAGTGTATTTAAATGTGTAAATATTTAGGTTGGCCCTGGAGAAGCAAATGAGCAACAGCACAGAAAAGCGCCAAGATTTGCATTTGGTTCCAGTTTATAAACCAACAGTAGTAGTGGCACCGCTCACTCCAGGCTTTTGTGGACATTGCATGGATGACGGCTGGGAATCCATCGGAGAACCTCTCTGAAAACATGTACTCTGTTCTAGAAGTCATCAGGTTGGTTGTCGGCATAACCGCAGGCTTTACCGGAATTGGTCTGAACGTCTGGATTATTGCGGTCAACGTCTCAGACTGGCGAAAGGTTGGATCTCCGCCTTCTTCTGTTGATCTCATTCTGAGTTTCCTCGGCCTGGCTAATACCCTCGAACAGGCCGTTTTAACTTTGGACGTAATCTTTACTGGATTTCTGTCTTACACAAGTTTTGCAGCTGAGGTTCACTTGAGGTGCCTCAACGTTCTCATTTGTTCTGCTGCCTGCAATCTCTGGTCATCCATTTGGCTCTGTACTTATTATTGTTGCCGAATTGTCACTTTTACAAATGGAATTCTCTTTTATCTGAAAATTAGAATTCCGGTTTTGATACCCAAACTCCTGGCAATAACTGTTATTATGGCCATCTGTTTCACACTGCCTTCCTTCTGGAACATCTACCCTGCTGCTCAGAGCTCCGGGCAAAATGCCACCCATGACCACAGGATTATTGTAATACGAGTGCCCTACATGTACACGGTGTTGGTAACGATCATTATACCGATTTTATTTACCTTGATCCCCACCGGGCTCACCCTGACCTCACTGTGGAGACACACCAAGAGGATGAAGAAGAACACCCCAGACTCGTCTCCTTCTCTGACAAGGGCCCACGTTACGGCATCTAGGACCATGGTGCTCCTCCTAACCCTCCACATGCTGTTCTGTGCTTCTGCAGTAAAAATTGTATTAAGTTCATTCAACGCTTATTATGTAGCAGAACACTTTTCTTGGTATTATGTTTATATCTACACAACCATGCAGGCCGTCGTACTAATAAATGGGAACTCCAAACTAAGAAGAGCCGGGCAAGAAATGTTAAACCCAATCTATAGTCGGTGTGGGGTTGTCTGTCAAGATGACAGGGAAGATGACCTCTAAGTGTCCCACGCATTGTATAGAATGTATTCCAGTATGTATGTGTTGTCCACGTTGAGAAGGTGGAGGACAAGCCATGATCAGATATTATGGTGACATTAAAAAATATCTGAACCCAAATACAGAAATGTGGTGGCTGTACTGGTTTTTATTTTTTTCCAGGCTGCTTCCCTTGCCTATACCTGGTGATCCTGCCAGTGACATACTTCCTGTCCCAGGCTGACTGCAGAACATTGACCCCTCTCCTCATCCCCATAATTTGGGTGGTCTGTAGTTAACAGAGTGCAGTAGGCCGGGAGGATTAAAATGTTTGAGATTTCAGTGCAGAATTGCCAGCTCACTGTGATAAGCTCACTGGATTTCTGGCAGGATCAATTGATATTTTTATTACATCTATTGAACAGATAAAACAAACGGCTTTCCATAGGATATCTACCAGACCAAAAGGATCAGATGGGTGAAGTTCATTGTTAGGGATTACTGTCCCGTGCCTGAAAGGAGACTAGGTTGGCAAGGTTGACCTCTCTTGTATCTCCAGCCCACTGAGAGTGGAACAGAGGGTGCCGAGGGACAGGAGGAACACAAGTGCCAGCAGATGTTGAGAACTTACAGCAGGAGATGTGGTCCCTAGGAGACTGGCGGACCATCGGGCCAGGAACAGTAGCTGTGCTTGGAAATCCAGCCAAAGTTAAAGGGGCTCTCCACTTGCACTGCAGGTCCAGAATGTGTGGCTTGTCAGAGCTTTCAGCAGACTAGAGACAGGATCGGGGCGGACTGACCACTTGGAAACTCGGGCACTGCCCGAGGGCCCAGGGTCAGTAGGGGGCCCCATGAGATGACCCTGGTACCTTTTTCATAGGCTTTTTTGAGTTTGGGCAAGTACACAGGGGCCCCATGATCCCTTATTGCCCGGGGGCCCCATGAGTTGTCCCTGGACAGGAGCACTCAGCAGTGAACAGAGCTGGTATAGCAGAGAGCCGGGCAAGCACTCAAACAGGATGGGAAGCCAAGGTCAGAGACAGAAATAACCAGGGTGATCAACAGGCGGGAAGCGAGGTACCAAATCATGAGCAGAGTCGGGTCAGGAACAAAGCCAGGTCAGGAACTGAAGCCAAGTCAGAAGCAGAATCCAAGATCAGGTCAGGATCAAGCCGGGTCAGCAACAAAGGAAACACAAAGGATAAATGCAGGACACGGGAAACAGCACTTGAGCAAGGGCAGAAGCATCCTCAAATAGTCCATCTGGCACCAACATGCACTGTGCACACACCCGTGTGTACACGTGTTCCTGTGATCATTCCTGCACACATGTGCACACCTGGTCACCACTATGCAGAGAATGGCACCAGATGTCTCACAGGAATTCCCTGACAATTACATAAACTATAATAGTCAAATGTCTACAAGAGCAGAAAAGTAGAATGTGGCCTTGATGGAACCATAGTTGTGTTTGTGCTAAACTGTCACAAGAAATGCTTTGACCTAAAGGGTCTGGTATGGAATTTGGAGGGGGAAGGGGGTCTCATTCACATTTTTGGAGGGACTCCATGCAGTTTTTTTTTTCTGGTGAAGGTCTGCTATGGATTTTAAGAGGGATCGGCATAAAAAAGTGTAGTCCCCCAAAAATCCATACCCTGCATTAGATTCTTTCCTGTCCATTCTGACTGGGGACACTAACATTGGGGTCCAGAAGAAACGTCTTACAGGTCAGCAACAAGAAGGGGAGGTGAGTGGATTTGTGATCCCTCTTCTCTACTCAGTGGCACCCGCTATGATGGTCCCGGGCCCAAAGATAGGTAAGCAGAGCCCTGGATACATAGTGGGGGCTCACTCACGGGGGAGAGCTGTTACCAGGGGTGTGTGGAAGCAATCAGGTGTACCCTATATTCACTCACATGGGGGAATCCTTATTAAAGGGGCTTTCAGAATCTGAGAGGTCCTCTGTTCCCAGACCCCCACAACCACCAGGATTATGGGGAAGAGGCCCTAGTCCTCATCAACGTTGCCAACTCTGGCTAGGAACCCTCTGATGTTGAGGGCATGTAGATTGGTATGGTTCAGGAAGCGGGAGCACATGGTCATCCCCACCCTTTCTTGGTCAGCCAGGCTGCATGCTCAAATTAAGGATCCGGTATGGATTTTTGGGGGATCTCATAATTTTTTAACATTTTTTTGCATGAGGTAGCCCCTTAAAATCCATATCAAACTTTAAATGCCTGGTACTGTATGTATTTTTGGGGGGGACGCTATGCAATTTTTCCTTTTTTTTAAATTCTGGCTGCAGGATGTGCTACAGCAAAAGAAACATTTACAAAAATGGTTTAAATTGTTGGCAAACGACTTTGAAAGCCATCATTGCCAGCTTCCAAAAAAGCACACAGACCCCCCAAAAGGTTCCCCAAATACTGTGTCCATTCCCCCCATGCTATTTTTGACACCCTCTTACCTATTAGCCCAGAAAAATGGGAATTTTTGACAGATTCGGCTTTGGTTGATTTTAATGGGGTTCGGGTTCAGCATCTAAACGTCTTTGAAGTTCACGGGACCCCTGCCGAGCTGAAGCCAGGGAACTTTGGTTCATCACTAATCCCTGCTGGGGGTGTAAACTCCATCTATAAATTGAGGAGGCCTCTGTGAGCTGGCAGACCATCATTCATTTCCACCATAAATATTATTACACGGGATTTCCACCACAATTTCTGAGTTCTGGTCATTTGTATGAGGAGAGGAACGGCATGTAAAGTACATTATGTACAATGCAAGGACCTTCATTTCCATAATGAGAAGAGTGCAAGCTGTGGATATCCAACCATTAATCAATATCATGTTATCTGGTTGCTTAGAAAACAAACAAAACAATTCTAATGCAACAAGTGCAACTTAAAACATTTGTTTTGTTTCAGATTCATTCATTAAGTTAATCATTTTGTTTCGTTTTATTTGTTATTTTCAAATCGATTCAAAATTCGAATTTTAGAAGACAGCTATATCTATTCTATTCTGTTCTTTTCTATTATATTCTTTTATTTTTTATTCCTTTATTTCTGTTTTATTCCATTCTATTCTATTTGAATTTGGATTATTTGTTCCATTACAATTTATTTCAGATTCATTGAAATTCATTACTATTGGGATTTAGAAATACAACACAATACATCTGAATGTCCGAATAAGGAAAATTTCATCAGGATTTCGATTTGTAGGAAAAAGAACCATTCAGGAAAGGAAGGGGTTGATGGTGAATGTGACATATTTATCGGGCCCTTCCCCCACTCTCCATCCTGAAGGATTCTATTGTGTGCTTGCAGCTGCTGGTGGGAAGGAAAGGTAGGGATCCAGCAGAACTGTGGGGGCACAAAGGGGGCCTGGACAGCAGGGGGAGAAGTATGGTGCACAGGGAGGGTGATGGGTGTGGTGCGGGAGGCAATTACTGGAACCTATCCCCTGTCTGGCTCCCTCTGCAGCAGCTGAAAGCCAGCAGGAGTGAGAAGAGAAGAAGCCAGCTTTCACCCAGCTGCCTGGGCCCCCCTCTTGGCCTGGGCCCCATACAGAAGAATTGGTGGTACCCCCTTATCCATGGCCCTGGTGCCTACAGTATATACACATGTATATATTGAAAAGGGAAGAGGATTTTTTTGGAATTCTGTCATTGGGGTCTTCCCATGGGCTGGTAGGCGTTCATATGTATGCCCCCTAAATAATGTTAGGAGTTTCCTATGCTATGGAGGGGTATGGGAAATGTTATCTTGTGTGTGGTTTGTTCTTCCCTTTTTTGGGGGGTGGGGGTTGTCCTCCCCAATGAGAACAGTAATATATGATATATATGCCATGGCTTTATGAATATTGTATATTTTTCTCTTTTTATGGTACTTCTGATTGGAGTAGTTGTATGAAATGTGATATACTGTATGTGGAACGTAACAAAACGTCTCGTCATCTATAAGATTTCTGTGTATTTGACTCCCGGCGGCCTCATCTACTCCGCCACACAGTAATAGAGAACAGCAAGAGATTCCAGGTGGTGGCTACCAATTGTCCTGTAGAAGATTTAATCAACAGTTAATTTCAGTTCAAATTCAATGAAACACAAAGAAAATAGATTGCTCGTTGTGTGTCCAATGAAAAACAATGTCAGGTTTTCAGACCCTGTCCCTGTAATGCAGTGCTAGAGTCTTGTATTTCATGCATCTCACTACACAGATACAGGGAGCCATGAAATCAAATCTGATGGGGATTTGCATGTTCCTCCTCTTCATCTCTCTCTGTACTAGATCAGTGGAATCATTTATTTCATCCATTGACTCTGATCTGCACAGCCTGACAACCAAAGAACAAACATGGCACGAATGTGGTTGGTCTCAGATATTATTCGAGTTGTCACCGTTCTCTTCAACTTGGTGTCCGGTCTGACTCTGAATTCCTACATAGTCATTGTGTATGTCTGGGAATGGAGGAAGAAAAAAGGCTTCAATGTGCCTGACAAGATTGTCCTCTTGTTGGCTCTCACTGGGATTGCTTTCCAAATCAATTTCTCCGTTGATCGTCTGAATGTCTTTTTTCAGTCTCCCTCACCACATGACAGAAGAACTAATATATATGCCTATACTTTTCATATGTTTCTGCTGTTTGAGTATTTCTGGAACACGGCTTGGCTTTCCACCTATTACTGCCTGAAACTGGTCAAGTGTTCCCACCACATTTTTTTTCAGTTAAAGAGAAGATTGTCCTCTTCTATTACACAGCTTCTCGTATTCTCCTTGGTGGTATCCATCTTCTCATCTCTTCCACTTCCTTGGACATTACATTTTCATTACAATAACATGACCGATGATCCATCTGTAATTAGACAAACCTTTAAAATCTATGATGGATACGTTCCCTTCGGTATGTTTTTTGGTTCTCTTCTCCCGTTTCTTCTCTGCTTCACCTGCATTGGGCTCAGTGTGAGGTCTCTCCTGAGTCATGTCCAACAGATCCATCAGAATTCATCTCAGTTCAGCTCATCTCCGCAACTAGAGGGTCACCTCCGAGCAGTCAGGACCATGATCCTTCAGGTTTGCTTTTGCTTGACTCTGTATCTGGCTGCCTTTAGCTTGTTCCTGCTTTCCTCATACTTAGGATTGATTGTAAGAATAATTAATTTCATAATCACTACCAGCTACCCTTCTGTTCAAGCTCTCATCTCAATCCAGGGGAACCCCAAGCTAAGAAAGAGACCACCAACCTGTGATACAACCACATGCAGTAAATAGTATATCTGTCTATCTGTAGATAGGTCCTACATTCAGTTTATTTTTTTCTATTGATTTCTGTTACTATTGCTTTTTATCACACTTTACCATCTTCCCTTTGGGGGGAGCCTCTGCTGTGCTCTTCCATTGGATATCAGATAATCTTCCCTTATATTCCAGTGGTTGCCACTGCACAGCTATCAGAGATAAAAAATGGTCCCGGGTGCACAGCAAAGTCTGTAGTACATAGAGTCCAAAGAGAGAGCGGGACTCACGGGAAGTGCCGTGGATAAGGGGGCACCACTGGTCCTTCTATATGGGGCCCAGGCCAGCAGGGGTGCTCAGACTGCTGGGTGAATTGGATGTGGGAAGGGAGGGTGATCGGCATGGCAAGGGGGCAATTACTGGAACTGATCCCCTGTATGGCTCTCTCTGTAGCAGCTGAAAGCTGACTTCTTCTTCCTCCTGCTGGCTTTCAGCTGTTGCAGAGAGAGCCATACAGAGGATCGGTTCCGGTAATTGCCCCCCCCAGTGCACCCATCACCCACCCTGTACACCATACATTTCCCCCCGCTTGTCAAGCCCCCTGTGTGCCCCCACAGTACTGCTGGCTGCCCTCCTCTCCTTTCTACTGGCAGCTGCAAGCACACAATAGGATCCTTCAGGATGGAGAATGGGGGAAGGTTCCAGTAAATGTGTCACATTCACCATCCCCTTCCTTATCTGAATGAACACAACAAATGATCAGTACTGATTTCTCATTGTGTTCATTCAAAACTGAGGCATAGTAAACTGTTTTTCTTTTTTTGAAGGGGGGGGCTGTCAGGTGGGTTGGATGGGGCCCCATAGAGAAGAGGAGTTCTTAGGGCGCATCTGCCTTGGAGACCAGTGGAGGGAGACAGTGGCAATAGGCACCAGAGCAGCACTTCCAGGAGTAGAAGCAGACTCTGGGCAGAACAGGAGAGAAAGAAGGCGATTCTGAGTGCGGTGCATCCACATGCTGATTGCATTAACACCACAAAGGATGATAAGGCTCAGGCGTATAGAACGTCAATGCGGGGCTCCTGTCACTGTTTCCTGGAGCTCACTGTGCCGTCCAGCAGCAGCAGGGGGAGCTCAGGTGCAATTCCAAGATGGCCACCGCTCTTCCTGGGATGCCGTGGAACGCACACCGTTAGTGTGGAATGCCCATCCCGGAAGTGACGTCAATGGTGGGCGGTGACGCATTTTGGAGCATGCGCAATAGCTCCTTCATCAAGACCATGTTGATGAAGGAGCTATTGCGCATGCTCTGAAACGCATCCCCGAGCCCCGCATTGACGTTCTATATGCCTGAGCCGTATCATCCTTTGTAAATGGTTGTAACCATTTGTACCAATAAACATGTGGATGTGCTGCACTCAGAAGAGCCTTCTTCCTCATCTGCATGGGGCCCCGTGGGTTCTAACAGCAGCCCCGCTAACGGGTCTTGATCGGTGAACACAAAGTGAAGATTGTATTCCTGAGGAAGACGAACTTGTGCCTTGTCAGATCATCGAAATAAAATCTTCACTGTAAGTTCACCTCTGAAGAGCCGTGAGTGCCGTTCTCTCTTTTTGGACTATAGATAATCTTCATTTTCTGTACAAATGAGAGGAGAGAATACTCCGGAGAGTTCTATCAACTTATGAAAAGCCAGACATGATCATGTTCATCATAAAGGAATAAAATAGATTGGATACAATGGGAGATATCTGGTTCCATAATCCTTGTGTACCCCGAGCACCTCCGGGATACTCACATCTCCATGTGGCCTCAGGTACACGTCTAGAAAGTGTCTCTCCTTCCTGATTCCAGTCCATAACACAAGGGGGGCGGGGGGGAGGTCTTTTTTCTTTTCCCATAATTCTCTGCACCCCTCTATAGGATCCCAATGATTATACCTGGTTGGGGTTGTGGCCAATATTGACGTCCAATCCCAGAGCAGTCTCCTTTCAGGTGGTTTGACCTCCACCATGGATCATTGTGTCTCCTGCCCAGGCAGAGGGATTTGTGGGGTGATTATGGGATCTCACTGAATTTATTTTGGTTTAAGTTTCCGATGACATTTTATTGTATTGACCAACCAGATGATTTCTGGACTGACCCACATTTGGATTGTCCAAAGATTAATGAGAAATATAAAGATTGGTGGATCTATCTCCCCGGAGTTTATTGTCTGGAGATCAGGAAATGGATTTTACGGTAAACCAGATTCCCCCCAAGTTCCTCTGTTCCATGGAAGATGGAGTCAAGATGGACAGATTCCCAGAACTCCCCTCATCTCTACAACTTCTCTTCTGTTTTATTATTGGGGTGTTGGGTCATATTCTGGGGATGTTTTTGGATATGGTATGTGGTTGTTTTTGTTGTGGTTTTCCCATTATCTATGATGTGGGGGAGGGGCTTTGTGTGTTTCCTCTTCTCAATGGCTGTGCAAAGCTTTCATTGGTGTATTTATTGTGTGCTAATAGTAAGAAGAACTATTAAAGATTGTATCCTATGAAATGGATTCTGTCACAAATTCTCAGTAATATGTTATAAATTCAACTTCTTAACCATTTGTGGATATTGGGCATTGTACACCTTCCCAAAATCTGTATTGAAGTAATCAAGGCTGGGTTCATTCTCCTGCATTTGTCTGCAACGTATGGCTGTCAAAGCAAGAGCTGGGAGTTGTCGGGCAAATACAATAGTGATCACATCTACTACTGTGTGACGTGAGAGATCGAGAGAGAACATTGTAACATTGTTTATAAACATTGATAGACGGGAGACAGAGAGATACAAAGTAACATTGTTTATAAACATCGATCAGACGGGAGATAGAGAGATACAAAGTAACATTGTTTATATACATCGATCAGACGGGACATAGAGGAATACAAAGTAACATTGTTTATAAACATTGATCAGACGGGAGATAGAGAGATACAAAGTAACATTGTTAATAAACATCGATCAGACGGGAGATGGAGAGATACAAAGTAACATTGTTTATATACATCGATCAGACGGGAGATAGAGAGATACAAAGTAACATTGTTTATATACATCGATCAGACGGGACATAGAGGAATACAAAGTAACATTGTTTATAAACATCGATCAGACGGGAGATAGAGGAATACAAAGTAACATTGTTTATAAACATTGATCAGACGGGAGATAGAGAGATACAAAGTAACATTGTTAATAAACATCGATCAGACGGGAGATAGAGAGATACAAAGTAACATTGTTTATAAACATCGATCAGACGGGGGATAGAGAGTGTGACAGTGTGGCGATCTGTCACCCTGGATTCTCAACAAGGCAGGTTGAGGGGCTCCAGGGTAAGTGTTTGATATGGAGGAAAGTGGCTTTTCACCTTCCTCCTTTGTTTGTAAGGTCTGTTTTGGGATCTGGAGCCTGGAGATTTCTTAGAGATTTGGGAGGGATGAAATCTCCAATCCTGGGCCCATATTTTGGGAGCAGCCAGCGTGCTGATTGCACAGGTGTGTGCAGGCCTTTTAGGGGAAGCCAGGCCATGATTCTGGGCTCCACCCCGGCAAACGGAGTCAGGAGGGCTCCACCCCGGCAGACGGGAGGTCTCTGCCTTGGAGTCAGGTGGAAGCCAGACTAGCTGTGTGCTGGTGCCATATTTTGGGAAGAGTCTGCAGGAGGCAGACTTAAAACTGCTTGCAAGCCAGGAGGCTGAATACTATGAATTTGTGTGATGGTGGATACCCCTGCGTGGGAAACCTTTATGTTATTGAACTGACATTTAAATAAAAGTGGGCAAACAGGCCCTTAAAAAATAAGCGAGTTGCCGTGTGCTTTAAAGAAGCTCTACCACTTGAAGCGAGTTCCCACAAGAGATACAAAGTAACATTGTTTATAAACATGGATCAGATGGGAGACAGAGAGATACAAAGTAACATTGTTTATAAACATGGATCAGATGGGAGACAGAGAGATACAAAGTAACATTGTTTATAAACATAGATCAGAAGGGAGACGGAGAGATACAAAGTAACATTGTTTATAAACATCAGACGGGAGATAGAGAGATACAAAGTAACATTGTTTATAAACATGGATCAGACGGGAGATAGAGGGATACAAAGTAACATTGTTTATAAACATTGATAGATGGGAGATAGAGAGTTACAAAGTAACATTGTTTATAAACATCGATCAGAAGGGAGATAGAGAGATACAAAGTAACATTGTTTATAAACATCGATCAGAGGGGGGATAGAGAGATACAAAGTAACATTGTTTATAAACATGGATCAGACGGGAGATAGAGGGATACAAAGTAACATTGTTTATAAACATTGATAGATGGGAGATAGAGAGTTACAAAG
Source organism: Staurois parvus (assembly GCF_062004578.1). Classification (NCBI taxonomy): domain Eukaryota; kingdom Metazoa; phylum Chordata; class Amphibia; order Anura; family Ranidae; genus Staurois; species Staurois parvus. The sequence goes on from NW_028317830.1 coordinate 764,752, forward strand.
TAACATTGTTTATAAACATCGATCAGACGGGGGATAGAGAGATACAAAGTAACATTGTTTATAAACATCGATCAGAGGGGGGATAGAGAGATACAAAGTAACATTGTTTATAAACATCGATCAGACGGGGGATAGAGAGATACAAAGTAACATTGTTTATAAACATCGATCAGACGGGAGATAGAGAGATACAAAGTAACATTGTTTATAAACATGGATCAGATGGGAGACAGAGAGATACAAAGTAACATTGTTTATAAACATAGATCAGAAGGGAGACGGAGAGATACAAAGTAACATTGTTTATAAACATCAGACAGGAGATAGAGAGATACAAAGTAACATTGTTTATAAACATCGATCAGACGGGAGATAGAGGGATACAAAGTAACATTGTTTATAAACATTGATAGATGGGAGATAGAGAGTTACAAAGTAACATTGTTTATAAACATCGATCAGAAGGGAGATAGAGAGATACAAAGTAACATTGTTTATAAACATCGATCAGAAGGGAGATAGAGAGATACAAAGTAACATTGTTTATAAACATCAGACAGGAGATAGAGAGATACAAAGTAACATTGTTTATAAACATCGATCAGACGGGAGATAGAGAGATACAAAGTAACATTGTTTATAAACATTGATAGATGGGAGATAGAGAGTTACAAAGTAACATTGTTTATAAACATCGATCAGACGGGGGATAGAGAGATACAAAGTAACATTGTTTATAAACATCGATCAGACGGGAGACAGAGAGATACAAAGTAACATTTTTGCTTCTGTATGTACTCTGTCTCATTCATATTCAGGTTTAAGAAATAAGCGTAAGGCCCACATCTAGCGCATCGTCGCGATTCTGCCCGCCATTCCATATCACTGTGCAATCTTGGATAACGCACCACTCGTGTTTGTTTGACGTTCATTTTTAATGGTGCTTAAACATGGTGCGGTTTTGCCAGGATTTCTGCATGATTTTACATGTTGCAATTGCGGCAAACCAAATTGCGTGAAGCGTGTCGCACACACGAAGCTCCTCCTCCTCTGTGAGTGACACGCTTTGCACAATGCTGTTTGCTGCTATTGCTGTGCAATAAATCGCATAACAATCGAGGTAAAACCGCACTGTGCTTTACGTGACATTACAAATGAATGGCACACAAATATGAACAGTTCACTTTGGCAAGACTGCAGAGTGATATGGAATGGCGGGCAGAATCGCGGCAATTGTGCGTGCAACCCTAAGTCACAAAGTAATGCCCCCCCCCCACAGTCACACACTATTATTATTATACATTTATATAGCTCTAACATATACCACAGCGCTGTACAGAGATCACTGAGCCAGCCACATCAGTCTCTGTACCAGAGGAGCTTACACTCTAATGTCCCCTCCCCCCACAGTCCCATCAGTCTCTGTACCAGAGGAGCTTACACTCTAATGTCCCCTCCCCCACAGTCACATCAGTCTCTGTACCAGAGGAGCTTACACTCTAATGTCCCCTCCCCCACAGTCACATCAGTCTCTGTACCAGAGGAGCTTACACTCTAATGTCCCCTCCCCCACAGTCACATCAGTCTCTGTACCAGAGGAGCTTACACTCTAATGTCCCCTCCCCCACAGTCACATCAGTCTCTGTACCAGAGGAGCTTACACTCTAATGTCCCCTCCCCCACAGTCACATCAGTCTCTGTACCAGAGGAGCTTACACTCTAATGTCCCCTCCCCCACAGTCACATCAGTCTCTTTACCAGAGGAGCTTACACTCTAATGTCCCCTCCCCCACAGTCACATCAGTCTCTGTACCAGAGGAGCTTACACTCTAATGTCCCCTCCCCCACAGTCACATCAGTCTCTTTACCAGAGGAGCTTACACTCTAATGTCCCCTCCCCCACAGTCCCATCAGTCTCTGTACCAGCGGAGCTTACACTGTAATGTCCCCTCCCCCACAGTCCCATCAGTCTCTGTACCAGCGGAGCTTACACTGTAATGTCCCCTCCCCCACAGTCCCATCAGTCTCTGTACCAGAGGAGCTTACGCTCTAATGTCTGGAGGGCTCTGTCTGCAGTACACACTGGTACATTATGACCTCAGCCTGCTCGGGGACCATTTTTGTAAATACAGAGAGAGACTTTGCTGCCCCCTATAGGTCAGGGTGGCGTTATGGAGGAGGTCTTATTTTCATCCCCTGCACCCAAGGCAGGTCAGATCTCTCTGCATTCGATGCTTTCCCTGCCAAGCTGGCCGAGGACACTGATATGGGGACCTGGAATTGACTTTTACATGTCGCTCCTGGTCAGCAACAAGAAGGAGCAGAGATCGGAGGTGAGTCCACTCAGCTCCCTCCCCCACATGCCAGTTTTGGGCCCACAGATGGGCAAGAGGAGAGTGTGTAACCCCCCCACCACCACCATTGGGTCAGTACAGATCTGGCAGTGAATGGTTTAAAAGTCAGGGGTGCAATCCAAAAAGAAATCAATACATTTCAGGCGTCCAATCACCCCCACCACCCATCACGGCTAGAAGGAACATGAGATTTCCATATATTACAATTAGAGATGAGCGAATCGAACCAGGCGAACCGGAATTCGAGTCGAATTTCAGGAAATATTCGATTTGCGTCGAATCCGAAATTTTGCCTACTTCGGGTGCGCGAATCGAACATTTCCCGATCAGCCGGCAAAAGTGTCCCTGCAGTGAGCTCCGCTATTTCTGACAGTTCTCTGACAGAAGGAACACATGTTTAGCGGTTGAAACATTGTATCTATTAGTTTCCATTTAGGATACAGATGTTTCAACCGCTGTACATGTGAAGGAGCTGTCAGAGAACTGTCAGAAATAGAGGAACTCTGCACATACACTTTTTGCCGGCTTGGAATTATTCTTCTTTTCATCCTACTTCTTCTTCTTCTTCTTCTTCTTCTTCCTCATCCTCATCCTCTTCTTCTGAGGATGAGGATGAGGATGAAGAAGAAGAAGAAGAAGTAGGATGAAAAGAAGAATAATTCCAAGCCGGCAAAAAGTGTATGTGCAGAGTTCCTCTATTCTGCAGATACACTTAGAGGAGCTCTGCAGATACACTTAGAGGAGCTCTGCACATACACTTTTTGCCGGCTTGGAATTAATCTTATTTTCATCCTACTTCTTCTTCTTCTTCTTAATCCTCATCCTCATCCTCAGAAGAAGAAGAAGAGGATGAGGATGAGGATGAAGAAGAAGAAGAAGAAGAAGTAGGATGAAAATAAGAATAATTCCAAGCCGGCAAAAAGTGTATGTGCAGAGCTCCTCTAAGTGTATCTGCAGAGCTCCTCTAAGTGTATCTGCAGAATAGAGGAACTCTGCACATACACTTTTTGCCGGAAACCGCTGTATGGAGGGAATGTCCCAGAACTGTCAGAAATAGACTATTTCTGACAGTTCTGGGACATTCACTCCATACAGCGGTTTCAACCGCTGTATGGAGGGAATGTCATAGAACTGTCAGAAATAGACTATTTATGACAGTTCTGGGACATTCCTTCCATACAGCGGTTGAAACATTGTATCTATTTGTTTCCATAAATGGATCCATTTATGGAAACAAATAGATACAATGTTTCAACCGCTGTATGGAAGGAATGTCCCAGAACTGTCATAAATAGTCTATTTCTGACAGTTCTATGACATTCCCTCCATACAGCGGTTGAAACCGCTGTATGGAGTGAATGTCCCAGAACTGTCAGAAATAGACAGAAACTGTCACAGAACTGTCCTTCTTCTCATCCTTCTCCTTCTTCTCATCCTTCTTCTCATCCTTCTCCTTCTTCTCATCCTTCTCCTTCTTCTCATCCTTCTCCTTCTCCTTCTTCTCATCCTTCTCCTTCTTCTCATCCTTCTTCTCATCCTTCTCCTTCTTCTCATCCTTCTCCTTCTCCATCTTCTCATCCTTCTCCTTTTCCCTTCTTCTCATCCTTCTCCTTCTGCTTCTCCTTCTCCTTCTCCTTCTCCTTCTTCTCATCCTTCTCCTTCTTCTCATCCTTCTCCTTCTTCTCATCCTTCTCCTTCTCCTTCTTCTCATCCTTCTCCTTCTTCTCATCCTTCTCCTTCTTCTCATCCTTCTCCTTCTTCTCATCCTTCTCCTTCTTCTCATCCTTCTCCTTCTCCTCATCCTTCTCCTTCTTCTCATCCTTCTCCTTCTCCTTCTTCTCATCCTTCTCCTTCTTCTCATCCTTCTCCTTCTCCATCTTCTCATCCTTCTCCTTCTCCTTCTTCTCATCCTTCTCCTTCTCCTTCTTCTCATCCTTCTCCTTCTCCTTCTTCTCATCCTTCTCCTTCTTCTCATGCTTCTCCTTCTCCTCATCCTTCTCCTTCTCCTTCTTCTCATCCTTCTCCTTCTCCTTCTTCTCATCCTTCTCCTTCTCCTTCTTCTCATCCTTCTCCTTCTCCTCATCCTTCTCCCTCTCCTTCTTCTCATCCTTCTCCTTCTCCTTCTTCTCATCCTTCTCCTTCTTCTCATCCTTCTCCTTCTCCTTCTTCTCATCCTTCTCCTTCTCCTTCTTCTCATCCTTCTCCTTCTTCTCATCCTTCTCCTTCTTCTCATCCTTCTCCTTCTCCTTCTTCTCATCCTTCTCCTTCTCCTTCTTCTCATCCTTCTCCTTCTTCTCATCCTTCTCCTTCTTCTCATCCTTCTCCTGCTTCTCATCCTTCTCCTTCTCCTTCTTCTCATCCTTCTCCTTCTTCTCATCCTTCTCCTTCTCCTTCTTCTCATCCTTCTTCTTCTTCTCATCCTTCTCCTTCTTCTCATCCTTCTCCTTCTCCATCTTCTCATCCTTCTCCTTCTCCTTCTTCTCATCCTTCTCCTTCTCCTTCTTCTCATCCTTCTCCTTCTTCTCATCCTTCTCCTTCTCCTTCTTCTCATCCTTCTCCTTCTTCTCATCCTTCTCCTTCTCCTCATCCTTCTCCTTCTCCTTCTTCTCATCCTTCTTCTCCTTCTTCTCATCCTTCTCCTTCTCCTTCTTCTCATCCTTCTCCTTCTCCATCTTCTCATCCTTCTCCTTCTTCTCATCCTTCTCCTTCTCCTCATCCTTCTCCTTCTCCTTCTTCTCATCCTTCTCCTTCTCCTTCTTCTCATCCTTCTCCTTCTCCTTCTTCTCATCCTTCTCCTTCTCATCCTTCTCTTTCTCCTTCTCCTTCTTCTCATCCTTCTCCTTCTTCTCATCCTTCTCCTTCTTCTCATCCTTCTCCTTCTTCTCATCCTTCTCCTTCTCCTTCTTCTCATCCTTCTCCTTCTCCTTCTCCTTCCTCATCTCCAAGGGCATTTAAATTAAAGGTACAGTGTTCTGCACTAATTTAAAGGCTCTCTGAAGCCTAGAAACCCTTTTTATAAGTCATCTTCGTAGCGAAGAAATTCGCATCGAATCGAATTTCACACTGGAATTCGCCGAATCAGCCGAATCGAATTTTTGAGAAATTCGCTCATCTCTAATTACAATCAGATTGTACCGTCTTTTTTGGACCCCCCACCAATGGAATGGGACATTTATCGCATAATGCATGAGATATTTCAGGCAGGACAATTTGCTGAGAGATTGGACGGTCCGATTGTACAGTGTATAGATCTTACATTACAATACAAGCCAAGGAGACGGGGGAGATCCTCCGGGGTGTAGAAACCAAATGCCTGGGAACCCGATCATTGACACCAACATTGAGCACCTGCCAACCGCCCTGCGGATGGATCACGTCCATGTACATCATCTGGCTTGCTCCGGGCTCCGGGCTCCGGGCTCGCAACACGCTGCTCCCATGACCAATCTGTCCGGTGGATTACGGATCCGGTACGGTATGTTTACATTGTAAGTTTTCTTTTGGAAATACATTTTGGAAGCCTTCAGCATGAGCCGAGGTCGTGTATTTCCTGATCGGTATGAATCTCATTGTTGGTGTTTGGTATTTGTACCATTACACCCTCTACTCGGCCGTGTATATATAGGCTGCCATAAATCTCTCTTCTGCACTGACTCCGCCCCTTACCCTACCAGCCCCGCCCAGTGTTCAGTGACCAATGGGCACCTCTCTAAATGCCTTGAGTGGAGTTCCATCATTTTGTTTCCTAAACTGCACCCATAGATAAAACTTTTGTTAATGTTGAATAGAATAGGAAAGGGATTAGGACCCCTGCCAGGTTTTCCTTCTTTCCAAGAGTTCTCTCATTCCTCGCTGTCCTGCGAACAACATTTTCACCAGACAGGAAGTGAAGGCAACTCTTTCCCTGGTGGAGATTTTCTCTCACTTCCAGTCTGCTGAAAAAGGTTGTCCTCAGAACAGGAAGTGAGGGGAAATCTCCTCAGAACAGGAAGTGAGGGGAAATCTCCTCAGAACAGGAAGTGAGGGGAAATCTCCTCAGAACAGGAAGTGAGGGGAAATCTCCTCAGAACAGGAAGTGAGGGGAAATCTCCATAAAACAGGAAGTGAGGGGAAATCTCCTCCAAAACAGGAAATGAGGGGAAATCTCCTCAGAACAGGAAGTGAGGGGAAATCTCCTCAGAACAGGAAGTGAGGGGAAATATCCTGTGAAACAGGAAGTGAGGGGAAATCTCCTTTAAAAAAAATTGAGGGGAAATCTCCTCAGAACAGGAAGAGAGGGAAAACCTTCTCAAAACAGGAAGTGAGGGAAATCTCAAAACAGGAAGTGAGGGAAAATCTCATCAGAACAGGAAGTGAGGGGAAATCTCCTCTAAAACAAGAAGTGAGGGGAACTCTTTTTAATGGAGCCCCGGAACCTGACAGGGGGTCTAAACTTTGATCCAAAATTGAAAAAGGCACACTTTAAGTGGCTGTAAAAGCAGAAGGTGCATTCTATGTATGATGGTAAAACACCTTTCGTATGCTGCTCCCCTCCCCCCAATACTCACCGGAGCCCAGTCTTGATCCACGGATGTGCACAAGAGCCTTGGCTGTCCCGGGATTCCCAATCCTCAGTGGCTGAGACAGAAGCGGGAGCCGTTGGGTCCCGCTGCTGTCTCAGCCAGTGAGCCAATGGGTAGAGAGCAGGGGGTGAGACACACAGAGCCAGGCTTGAGAGCAAGCATGCACGAGTGCCCCCAGAGCAAGCTTCACTCAGGGACACTCAGCATGGGGGAGGAGCCCAGAGTGGCACTGGGGGACCCAAAAAGTAGAGTGTCGGGGATACTCTTTGCAAATGACCATTACACAGAGCAGGTGAGTATGACCTTTTTTTTGTTTTGTTTTTTAAACACCAAACCTTTAATACCACTTTGATGGTAAAAGATGGCGGTTTTGGCGCACTAGTCTAGAGTCGGCTGATCCCTGTATGTGTATAGAGTTCCACAGAGGAGATGAAGGTCCTCAAATGGAAATTCCAATGGAAATGATTGCCAAACACTCTGTGCACCACCTCTATGAGACGGACGGATCGCACATAACAGAGGGCGTGATTTAAGTGTAGTGAGTAAAGGACGTTTATCAATAAAAACAGCTTGAGGTTTTGGCTTGAAAAGAGGCGGGGCAGCCTCAAAACATGTTGCCACACCCCTCTTACTGATGGTTCAGGAAGTGATGTCACTTCCGGTCAGCTGTGTCCTCCACCAACTACTTCCTGCTTCCACCAGAATCTGGATTTTGCCAACAAATTCTCTTCTAATCTGGGAATGTAGGGACAGGACAGCTTATTGAGCTGCGGATACTGAGCTGCGGATCTGGGCTTTGTGATCCCTACGGATTCTCCACATATCTGTGAGTTGCCTGCTGTATGTTTTCCATGCCTGTATATGCTGCACTTAGCCCGGCGTCCTCTGATGTCCTCTTATAGGTATACCCAGCTGACCTCCCTGAACACTTATCCAGAGCTGGAATCTGTGCTGAGACCTACCCCACCCAACACACCTTTACTGGCTAGGTCTGAGTTGCTGGTTTGCTGTTTTTAATAATAAATGTTCTGTACTTACTACACTCAGATAGCGCCCTCTGATCATTTTATGTACATTTACTGACTAGTGATGAGTTGCCGGTTTGCTGTTTTTAATATGAAATGTACTTTACTTACTACACTCAGATAGCGCCCTCTGATCATTTTATGTACATTTACTGACTAGTGATGAGTTGCCGGTTTGCTGTTTTTAATATGAAATGTACTTTACTTACTACACTCAGATAGCGCCCTCTGATCATTTTATGTACATTTACTGACTAGGTCTGAGTTGCTGGTTTTCTGTTTTTAACATGAAATGTACTTTAGTTACTACACTCAGATAGCGCCCTCTGATCATTTTATGTACATTTACTGACTAGGTCTGAGTTGCTGGTTTTCTGTTTTTAACATGAAATGTACTTTAGTTACTACACTCAGATAGCGCCCTCTGATCATTTTATTTACATTTACTGGCTAGGTCTGAGTTGCTGGTTTTCTGTTTTTAACATGTACATTACTTACTACACTCAGATAGCGCCCTCTGATCATTTTATGTACATTTACTGACTAGGGAGGAGCGGATGGTTCAGCTCATTCTGCCCCCCTGTCTGGCTGGAGTTGTCCCTTATATATATGGGCAGTATTTCTATCACTTCTATGTACACCAGCTTTCCACGGTCACCAGTTTCAGTGCTTACACCTTTGGCATCCCTAGGGGCCACTGACGGGGAATCCCTACTCCTGTTAAGGAAAGGGGCAGGTAAAGTAGTGACATCACTGCCCAAATACGGCCATTGGCCTTGTTGGGTAATGACATTGACCTAATATGGCCATCCAAAAATGAGCACAATCATGGTGTCTGGGCACTTGCCATTGTGATGTATCACATGAAGTGGCAGTTGGGGCTGAAGCAGCTTTGCCAAGATGACATTAGGACAATGGACGGTGATTTGGGGACATTTCCATCTTCAGCTCCAGCAAATGTTAGAAAGTCCCGCACTGCAGACAGTCCCTAGAGCAGCGCCCTGTACCCGGGAAGCAGTGACACCACAAGCATTGGGATACTATTCCCTCCAGTCCTCTTCAAGCTGCCCCCCAACCTGGGCAAAATCCTTTCTTTCTGCTGTTCTGCCTCTCCATCCCCCACCCCCCAGGACTTTCCTCCTTTCCAGTCCTTGGAATCCACAGATGGTCCTCTTGTACATCATCCACCCCTCCTCAATGCTGGAGCACACTTTGCAGTGACATTCAACGCCTCTTGCTGCTCTCTGAACCCTCTATGGGGGGGGGGGGGGTACTATCTTCATCATCCTCAATATGGCCGAGATCATCGTCCTGAAATAAGTCAGCGATCTTGTGATCAAATAATTCCGCCCCTCATCATAGTTTGTGAGGACATGGCAGGATCAGGGGGGGACTGACCATTTGGAAACTCGGGCACTGCCCAAGGGCCCGGGGTCAGTAGGGGGCCCCATGAGATGCCCCTGGTACCTTTTTCATAGGCTTTTATGAGTTTGGGCAAGGACACAGGGGCCCCATGATCCCCTCTTGCCCGGGGGCCCCATGAGTTGTCAGTCCACCCCTGGGCAGGATACGCAGGAGAGGAGGTGAAGGAGGAAGAAGAGGGCTCTTTAGCAGCACTTGTAGACAACTGACTGTCCTTCACATGGGAGGAAGAAGAAGAGGAAGACCATGTCAGCCACTCAGCTACCTCCTTATGTGTGACCACATAACACAGAAACAGCAGACATGACCGTCCTGTAGATGGCGCCACCTGACCACTGCTTGTCCTCCAGGACCTGCTGCCCCTATTAGCTCCTCCACCCCTCACCTTTGGCCTTCCTGACATTTATAATAAAGGGGATTCCTACATTTCATTGCAGGTATAGTAATCTGAGAAGGGGTGGTATGTATGTGGTGGTATATATGCGGTATGTATGTGGTGGTATGTATGTGGTGGTATATATGTGGTATGTATGTGGTGGTATATATGTGGTATGTATGTGGTGGTATATATGTGGTATATATGGGGTATGTATGTGGTGGTATGTGGTATGTATGTGGTATGTATGTGGTATGTATGTGGTATATATGGGGTATATGTGGTATATATGTGGTATATATGGGGTATGTATGTGGTATATATGGGGTATGTATGTGGTATATATGTGGTATATATGGGGTATGTATGTGGTATGCATGGGGTATGTATGTGATATATATGTGGTATGTATGTGGTATATATGGGGTATATATGGGGTATGTATGTGGTATATATGGGGTATGTATGGGGTATGTATGTGGTATATATGGGGTATATATGTGGTATATATGGGGTATGTATGTGGTGGTATGTATGTGGTATATATGTGGTATGTATGGGGTATCTATGTGATATATATGTGGTATGTATGTGGTATATATGGGGTATGTATGTGGTATGTATGGGGTATGTATGTGGTATGTATGGGGTATATATGTGGTATGTATGTGGTATATATGGGGTATGTATGTGGTGTATATGTGGTACATATGGGGTATAAATGGGGTATATATGTGTTATAAATGGAGTATATATGGGGCACATATGGAGTATATATGTGGTATGTATGGGGTATATATGTGGTATATATGGGGTATGTATGTGGTATATACTGTATGTGGTATATATGTGGTATGTATGTGGTATATATGTGGTATGTATGGGGTATATATGTGGTATGTATGTGGTATATACTGTATGTGGTATGTATGTGGTATGTATGTGATATATATGTGGTATGTATGTGGTAGGTATATATGTGGTATACATGTGGTATGTATGTATGTGGTAGGTATACATGTGGTATATATGTGGTATACATGTGGTATGTATGTGGTATGTATGTGGTAGGTATACATGTGGTATATATGTGGTATACATGTGGTATGTATGTGGTATGTATGTGGTAGGTATACATGTGGTATATATGTGGTATACATGTGGTATGTATGTGGTAGGTATACATGTGGTATATATGTGGTATACATGTGGTATGTATGTGGTATGTATGTGGTAGGTATACATGTGGTATATATGTGGTATGTATGTGGTATGTATGTGGTAGGTATACATGTGGTATATATGTGGTATACATGTGGTATGTATGTGGTAGGTATACATGTGGTATATATGTGGTATACATGTGGTATGTATGTGGTAGGTATACATGTGGTATGTATGTGGTATGTATGTGGTAGGTATACATGTGGTATATATGTGGTATACATGTGGTATGTATGTGGTATGTATGTGGTAGGTATACATGTGGTACATATGTGGTATACATGTGGTATACATGTGGTATGTATGTGGTAGGTATATATGTGGTATACATGTGGTATATATGTGACGATTTGATGGCTCCAGTGAGGTGATGCCAACAAAAAGCATCTTTTCCTGTGTCGGCAGCGGGTGTATGCCGGGCTCCACTCCACACAAAACATAAACACGTATATAGGGATGGGGGGGGGGGGGCAGACTTGGGTCATAGGATTCTACACCTAAAGCAGAACTAACAATAACTACAAAACAAACCAAGCATCTCTATTAATAGATAAACACAATGACAAGACCAGGTTTGCTGCAACATTCACCTTCAGTCCAGATATTGTCCTCACAGTATTATCTGCCATTAGGTGTCCTCAGTCTGCTGGTCAGCATCATTCAACCTACTTCTCCTGAGACCAGTTCCATCCTGGACCTGCCCACCTAGCCTGTGAATGGACAGGGAAAAGAGAAGCAGCACAGTGATGGGCTCATCTCTCTGTCACTCTGCTCTCTCCTCCTATCAGCATGCTCATGTCAGCACATGAACTGATTGGCTCCTTTTTGCTGCTTCCTCCTCTCACACTTCAGCTCTGCTGTACAGGCACTGCTAACACCAGAATGATTAGTGCAGATACATTCCAATATGAGCTGTTGATTCCAGAACTGCATTCATGTGTGTCTTTTATATAGACCGTATATGGAGTCCAGCTGGTGGTGAATGGTTAATCTTTGTTCTTGCTCCGCCTTCTCTCCCCCCCCCCCCCCGACCGTAGAATGTATCCCCTTCATTTATTGCTGCCTGCCCTTCTCTCTGCATTGTGGAAGAGCAGACAACCTATGGCTGCAGCCCTCCCCCCCCCCCATGCCCTGATTATAATAAATGATACACAATATACATGTATAAATGTACAGAAAGGTTTCTTCACAGTAAGAGCTGTGAGAATGTGGAATAGACTCCCTCCAGAGTTGGGTGTGACCAGCTCAGTGGATTGCTGTAGGAAAGTCCACCAGTCCTCTTGTATGGGGCCCAGGCCCACAGGGGGGCCCAAGCAGCAGGCATGGAAAGGTTTCTTCACAGTAAGAGCTGTGAGAATGTGGAATAGACTCCCTCCAGAGTTGGGTGTGACCAGTTCAGTGGATTGCTGTAGGAAAGTCCACCAGTCCTCTTGTATGGGGCCCAGGCCCACAGGGGGGCCCAAGCAGCAGGCATGGAAAGGTTTCTTCACAGTAAGAGCTGTGAGAATGTGGAATAGACTCCCTCCAGAGTTGGGTGTGACCAGTTCAGTGGATTGCTGTAGGAAAGTCCACCAGTCCTCTTGTATGGGGCCCAGGCCCACAGGGGGGCCCAAGCAGCAGGCATGGAAAGGTTTCTTCACAGTAAGAGCTGTGAGAATGTGGAATAGACTCCCTCCAGAGTTGGTTGTGGCCAGCTCAGTGGATTGCTGTAGGAAAGTCCTGGATTCTTTCTTGGATACACAGAATATAACTGGATATAACATTTATAGGGAAAGTTGATCCAGGGAATATCCGATTGCCTCTCGGGGGGACCAGGAAGGAATCTTTCCCCTGCAGGAGCAGATTGGATCGTGCTTTGCTGGGTTTTTTGGCCTTCCTCTGGATCCACTGTGGGTGGAGGATTATAAATTTTTTTTTTTTTAATGGTTGAACTGGATGGACTTTTGTCTTTTGTCAGCCAGACTAACTATGTAACTATGTAAATGTATATTAAATTATTATACGTACATAAAAAATATAAAATGTATAACTGGCTACCGAGTGCCTGAGAGGAGAAGGATTATGCTGGCAAAGCCGAGGAATTTCAGATGTGCCTGACCTCAGCTGTGCACAACCCAACCAAATACCAAAAATACGGAACAATATACAAATAAAAAAGTAACTGAAAATATATATTAAACAATTGTGAATGGGAATCCACCAGAAACTTTACGTTATACAGGGGAGGGGTCACAGCACAAAAGATCTAAATACATATTGTAATAAACAAAAACAAAAAAAAGAAAAGTATAACAAATATAAATACAAATAAATTGTGAATGAGAATCTGCCACGCTGGGGCAATCCAGGCCAAATATATTATTATACAGGATTTATGGCGCCAACAGTGTGCTCAGCGCTGTACAATATAA